>NC_092019.1:28008827-28308827 GCF_042242105.1 Pempheris klunzingeri | reverse complement strand
TAACAGTAATCTAATTACTGTTTTTGCAATTGTAATCCCTTACTTTACTCGTTACTTGAAAAAAGTAATTAGATTACAGTAACGCGTTACTGCCCATCAGTGGTGGCGCCCTAGGCGAGATTTTAGATGGCGCCCCCCTCCATTGGCGATTTACATGCACTTACAAAAGAAATCGAATAGCATTGCTTTTATCATTGTCTTTAATTTGTAAGGTAACATGTCACCAAATTTACATACTTAACAAATCACAAATTAATACAAAAAAATCTGAAATACAATATAAATACCCTTACCACAAAATAAAAACCTGTAAATAAGTGAATAATAATAATGTGTACTTTAAGACTGACGTAAAGTTTAAAACAATTAATTCAATTCAATTCAATTCAATTCAATTTTATTTGTATAGCCCAATATCACAACAGAGTGTCTCATAGTGCTTTACAAAGTTCACTGAAATAAACAAGTGTAAGCGAACAAACAATCTAATAAAGAGTCCAGCAGTCGATGAGGCCAATGGATCAGTCCGATGGATCAGTCCGAGGCATCACCTGCCCTTTATGACCCTCCTTCTTCGGGAAGGAAAAACTCAAAAAACCCAGTGGGAAAAGAGAAACCTCCGGGAGCACCACAGTGAAGGAGAGATCCAGCTCCCAAGGACGGACAGGCTGTAGCCTTGGACAGACGCACATCCATTGGCTGGTGGAGAACCACATCAGCGGGGCCAGGACCAGGATCCATAGGAACCAGGGAACCACATCAGCAGAACCAGGACCAGGATCCACAGGAACCAGAGAACCACATCAGCGGGACCGGGACCAGGACCCACAGGAACCAGAGAACCACATCAGCAGGGCCAGGACCAGGATCCACAGGATCCACAGGAACCTGGGAGATGAGAAAGCACAGAAACGCTCCGGGGAAGGTAGCAAGTTAGAGGCAGACATTTGACTGACATGAGACATAACGATGGAGAGGAAGAGGAGGAGAGAGAATAGAGGAGCTCAGTGCACCATAGGAGTCCCCCGGCAGTCTGAGCCTATAGTAGCATAACTAGGGGCTGGTCTAAGGCCTGATCCAGCCCTTAAATATATGCTTTGTCAAAAAGGAAGGTTTTTAGTCTACTCTTAAATGTAGAGAGGGTGTCTGTGCCCCGAACCCAAACTGGAAGGAGATTCCACAGGAGAGGAGCCTGATAGCTGAAAGCTCTGCCTCCTGAACTACTTTTGGAGACTTTAGGAACCACCAGTAGACCTGCATTCTGGGAGCGCAGTGCTCTAGTGGGGTAGTACGGTACTATAAGATCTTTAAGATATGATGGGGCCTGACCCTTAAGAGCCTTGTAGGTGAGGAGAAGGATTTTAAACTCTATTCTAGATTTTACTGGAAGCCAATGAAGAGAAGCCAGTACAGGAGAAATGTGGTCTCTTCTTTTAGTTCTCGTCAGAACACGAGCAGCAGCGTTCTGGACCAACTGGAGAGTCTTTAACGACTTATTGGGGCAGCCTGATAATAAAGAGTTACAATAGTCCAACCTAGAAGTGACAAATGCATGGACTAATTTTTCTGCATCATCAGTGGATATGATGGGCCTGATTTTGGCAATATTACGTAGATGGAAAAAGGCAGTTCTAGAAATCTGTTTAATGTGGGAGTTAAAGGACAAATCTTGATCAAATAAGACTCCCAGATTCCTCACAGTGGAGCTGGAGGCCAGATTAATGCCTTCCAGAGCAGTTAAGGTAGTGGAAAAGCTGTCTCTGAGGTGTCTGGGGCCGAGCAAAATAACTTCAGTTTTATCTGAATTTAGCAGCAGAAAGTTGCTGCTCATCCAGGACTTTATGTCCTTAAGGCAGATTTGAAGTTTAACCAACTGATTGTGTTCATCTGGCTTTATTGATAAATATAATTGTGTATCATCTACCTAACAGTGGAAATGAATGGAGTGCTTCCTGATAATATTACCAAGAGGAAGCATATATAAGATAAAGAGTATTGGTCCAAGCACTGAGCCTTGTGGAACTCCATGTCTAACCTTAGTGTGGACAGAGGATTCGTTATTAATATGTACAAACTGAAATCGATCTAATAAATAGGACTTAAACCAGCTTAATGCAGTTCCTTTTATACCAATGAACTGTTCCAGTCTCTGTAACAGGATGTGATGGTCGATGGTGTCGAAAGCGGCACTCAGGTCTAACAAGACCAGGACAGAGAGAAGTCCTCTGTCTGATGCCATAAGGAGGTCGTTTGTAACCTTCACCAGTGCTGTCTCTGTGCTGTGGTTCGCTCTAAAACCTGACTGAAAATCCTCAAATAGACTATTAGAGTTTAGAAAATTACACAGCTGATTAGGTACAACTTTCTCCAGGATCTTGGAGAGAAAGGGAAGGTTGGATATAGGTCTATAGTTAGCTAACACACCTGAATCAAGAGTAGGCTTTTTCAGGAGAGGTTTAATTACTGCTACTTTATAGGACTGTGGTACGTAGCCTGTTAGTAAAGACTGATTTGTCATATCCAGTAAGGACGTGTTAATTAGGGGCAGGACCTCTTTAAGTAGTCCAGTAGGAATGGGGTCTAGGAGACATGTTGACGATCTAGATGAGGAGATTATTGAGGTCAATTCAGCAAGATCAATTGGAGAAAAACAGTCCAAGTACACATCAGGTCTATGGTTAACTATGATTAACATGCTTTAGATAATATGAACTGTAACACAAGTTAAAAATCAGATCCATGAAGGGTTGAAAATGGAACAGCATTTTGACTGACTATTAAAAGCAGGAAAACCGTTAGCTAGCCAGAATGCCAGATGGAAATAAAACAAGCATAGATTAGGCCAATGTAGACACCTACTGAGTAGGTTTAATCTATACAGATGATCCATAACAGTGAAGACCTCTCCATGCCGCTCAGCTACAGAAATATCAAACTGCTTATTTACTGATTAGCATACGATGTTGAGGCTGATCGCTCAGAAGCAAGTGAACAACTTGCTGTTACACTGTGATAACTGCTACACCTGCTGCTCACTGTGATAACTGCTACACCTGATGTTACACTGTGATAACTGCTACACCTGATGCTCACTGTGATAACTGCTACACCTGATGTTACACTGTGATGACTGCTACACCTGATGCTACACTGTGATAACTGCTACACCTGATGTTACACTATGATAACTGCTACACCTGATGCTCACTGTGATAACTGCTACACCTGATGCTCGCTGTGATAACTGCTACACCTGATGTTCCACTGTGATAACTGCTACACCTGATGCTCACTGTGATAACTGCTACACCTGATGCTCGCTGTGATGACTGTTACACCTGATGTTCCACTGTGATAACTGCTACACCTGATGCTGCTTCATGTCATGACTGGATCTTTACTTTACCTCTTTCTTTCTCCCGTTTTTCCTCTTCTTCTTTTCTTTTTTTTCTTCCCTGTGCTCCGGACACTTTCGGTTGTTTTGACATGTTTACAAGGTTCTCTGGGGTCACATCAATAAATTCGCCCCTCCCCCCACAGAGAGCAAGCAATTAACGATCAGCCAGAGGAGGAGGGGGGGAGGGGGGGTCACGGCCGCCGCCGAATTGCTTTACATTTGAATCAATGTGAGCTTTTCCATCTTAAAAGTTAATAGTAATAACTAGTTTTAATATAATTATATTTAAGGTATTTTTTCCCCCTTTTGTGGCGCCCCCTGGAGGCCACGGCGCCCTTAGCATTTGCCTATATTGCCTATTGGAAGAGCCGGCCCCGGAAAGGAGCAAACATGAAGCAAACAGGTTTTGATGAAAGTCACTGATTCCCAAATACTTTCTACGTTTCAAACTGTAAGCTGATAATTTCAATCGATCCTTTTGTTTATCTGTTCATCTATTGGTCTGTCCACCCGTGTGTCCAATTGTACTGAATGAGGTATCTCAGGAACGCATTTATTTTCATGCTTCATATTCTGCACAAACCTTTCCATTTGGACTGAACAATGGCAGCCGTTGTGAGAGTCATTATGTCTTTGGGTTGTCTGCCAATCCGCATGTCCGTCCCTCCATCCAGCTGTAGCAGCATAGAAATTGTGTTGCCATTATTATGCTCTGACGGTGCCGATTGGCAGCACCATAGCCAACCACTGAGGGCACCATGGCTATTTCAGGGGTGAATTTCCTTCCTGCTGGCTCTCCCTCTCTGCTTCCTGGTTGGTTGCGTCATTGCCGGCTCAACCACGCTCGCATCGGGCAGGGCCCTTGGTTCGAGTGCCCCGGAGTTTTTATTGATCGTGTACCCTGCTCACTGTTGGCACGGTGATTTTTGCGGTCAGGTGTGTGGCATCGGCAACTCACCACACAGTTGGCGCTGCTCGTAGCTGGGGACTGCTGCTGCTTTGTGGGGACCTGCTTTGTCTGGATCACTGCTGCGTTGTGTGGATCGCTGCAGCTTTGTGTGGATCGCTGCTGCTTTGTGGAGATCGGCGTCAGTGAGTTTCCTCGGCATGTCTGCTACAACGCGCTGATTTCCAGCATCCGTCTGGTGGAGAGGCTCTACTTCACCAGCTGTGGACCTGCCTTCTTAGGACATTTGCTTTTCCCTGGCTTACATCACTCACAAGTATTGCGTGGTACTCTGTAGTGCCGACGTCCGGGAGTTAATTGACTGGCTTGATTGGAGCCCTTTTAAAGTCTGTTTGCTGGGGGTGTGGGTTGCATTTTTGTTTTCATTTAGTTGCCCTGCCCCATTGTCTTGATTTGTTGTATTGATTATTTTTGTATTTAGATTTATTTGTTTAGATATTTCATTTGGGCAGAGGGTTTTTCTTGTTTCTTACATTGTTTATTTTGCTTTGTATTTTGAGTAATTTGTATTTGGCAGCCGGTAGTTTAGTTTAATTTAATTGATTTCTGCTGCCATTTATTTGTTTACAAGTTTTTGTATATTGTTCTGTTGGATTATTGTAACCCCACTAACATGTGTGTGTGTTCCTTTTGTTTTAGTTGCTGAGGTACGGTGGTCTGGTGGTGGGATCCCCTTTTGTGTGCTGTGCTCCCTGGGATTCGGGTATCCTTCGTGTGTGTGTGTGTGTGTGTGTGACTGTCACGGCTGGGTGTCTTCTCTTTTGCTGTTTTTGTTGGGATTCACCGCCCCATCAGCTCGTGCACTGGTATCCTCAGCTTTAATTTAGTCCCCTAGTTTAATCCCTGTGTGAATGGTGTGTTTTTATATTATTTTAATCAAATTCGGTCAATAAAACTTATTTTGAAGATTGGAACACTGTCTCTTGCCGCTTGAGTGAACGGACCTGTGCGCCTTTAAAGGTGTGTCATTCAGTTCTTTGGGCTGAGATCCCAAAGTGGCGTTGTCTGGCAACTTGATTTGTTAAAAGTAGAGTAAGAACGACTATTTATTTATTTTCCTGACTCTCCGCTCGCCACACAGCCATACATCCATACATCCACCTATCCAGTCCTCATTACAGTCTGGTTTGGATCGGCCACCAAACAGGACAGGCACAGACTGCAGAGGACAATCAGGTCTGTGTGGGGAATATATTTGTGAAAATGTAGTGTAACTATTCCAACAGTGAAGAATATAGTAGTATAGTATAATATAGAGTTACTATTTCCAAGTGCCTTATGATGTGTGAAGATCATGTTGTTATTATTCATAGTGCCTATGACCGTATTCACGGCTTTGTATTTACAGGGACAGACACATATTGCTTAAATGTATTGCTATAGAGTTGGCCAGCTTCATAATGTTAAAAGTGATCAATACCTGTTTTCCAACGGGTTTGGAGGCGGATCAGACCAAAAAGAGACAGTTTGGTGTCGGCTCCAAAAACGGAAATTTCCTTGACCCCGCGGTCAAGGTTTTTTTCAAATCCCCCCTCCTCCACTGTTTTGGCTGACAGCTGTTTGCTGGCCGATTTACCACATTAAAAGTGATCAATACCTGTTTTCCAACGGGTTTGGAGGCGGATCAGACCAAAAAGAGGCAGTTTGGTGTCGGCTCCAAAAACTGATATTTCCTTGACCCCGCGGTCAAGGTTTTGTTCAAATCCCCCCTCCTCCACTGTTTTGGCTGACAGCTGTTTTGGCTGACAGCTGTTTTCTGGCCGATTTACCACATTAAAAGTGATCAATACCTGTTTTCCAACGGGTTTGGAGGCGGATCAGACCAAAAAGAGACAGTTTGGTGTCGGCTCCAAAAACTGATATTTCCTTGACCCCGCGGTCAAGGTTTTTTTCAAATCCCCCCTCCTCCACTGTTTTGGCTGACAGCTGTTTGCTGGCCGATTTACCACATTAAAAGTGATCAATACCTGTTTTCCAACGGGTTTGGAGGCGGATCAGACCAAAAAGAGACAGTTTGGTGTCGGCTCCAAAAACGGAAATTTCCTTGACCCCGCGGTCAAGGTTTTTTTCAAATCCCCCCTCCTCCACTGTTTTGGCTGACAGCTGTTTGCTGGCCGATTTACCACATTAAAAGTGATCAATACCTGTTTTCCAACGGGTTTGGAGGCGGATCAGACCAAAAAGAGGCAGTTTGGTGTCGGCTCCAAAAACTGATATTTCCTTGACCCCGCGGTCAAGGTTTTTTTCAAATCCCCCCTCCTCCACTGTTTTGGCTGACAGCTGTTTTCTGGCCGATTTACCACATTAAAAGTGATCAATACCTGTTTTCCAACGGGTTTGGAGGCGGATCAGACCAAAAAGAGGCAGTTTGGTGTCGGCTCCACAAACGGAAATTTCCTTGCCCCCGCGGTCAAGGTTTTTTTCAAATCCCCCCTCCTCCACTGTTTTGGCTGACAGCTGTTTTCTGGCCGATTTACCACATTAAAAGTGATCAATACCTGTTTTCCAACGGGTTTGGAGGCGGATCAGACCAAAAAGAGGCAGTTTGGTGTCGGCTCCAAAAACTGATATTTCCTTGACCCCGCGGTCAAGGTTTTTTTCAAATCCCCCCTCCTCCACTGTTTTGGCTGACAGCTGTTTTGGCTGACAGCTGTTTTCTGGCCGATTTACCACATTAAAAGTGATCAATACCTGTTTTCCAACGGGTTTGGAGGCGGATCAGACCAAAAAGAGGCAGTTTGGTGTCGGCTCCAAAAACGGAAATTTCCTTGACCCCGCGGTCAAGGTTTTTTTCAAATCCCCCCTCCTCCACTGTTTTGGCTGACAGCTGTTTGCTGGCCGATTTACCACATTAAAAGTGATCAATACCTGTTTTCCAACGGGTTTGGAGGCGGATCAGACCAAAAAGAGGCAGTTTGGTGTCGGCTCCAAAAACTGATATTTCCTTGACCCCGCGGTCAAGGTTTTTTTCAAATCCCCCCTCCTCCACTGTTTTGGCTGACAGCTGTTTGCTGGCCGATTTACCACATTAAAAGTGATCAATACCTGTTTTCCAACGGGTTTGGAGGCGGATCAGACCAAAAAGAGGCAGTTTGGTGTCGGCTCCAAAAACTGATATTTCCTTGACCCCGCGGTCAAGGTTTTTTTCAAATCCCCCCTCCTCCACTGTTTTGGCTGACAGCTGTTTTCTGGCCGATTTACCACATTAAAAGTGATCAATACCTGTTTTCCAACGGGTTTGGAGGCGGATCAGACCAAAAAGAGGCAGTTTGGTGTCGGCTCCACAAACGGAAATTTCCTTGACCACGCGGTCAAGGTTTTTTTCAAATCCCCCCTCCTCCACTGTTTTGGCTGACAGCTGTTTGCTGGCCGATTTACCACATTAAAAGTGATCAATACCTGTTTTCCAACGGGTTTGGAGGCGGATCAGACCAAAAAGAGGCAGTTTGGTGTCGGCTCCAAAAACGGAAATTTCCTTGACCCCGCGGTCAAGGTTTTTTTCAAATCCCCCCTCCTCCACTGTTTTGGCTGACAGCTGTTTTGGCTGACAGCTGTTTTCTGGCAGATTTACCACATTAAAAGTGATCAATACCTGTTTTCCAACGGGTTTGGAGGCGGATCAGACCAAAAAGAGGCAGTTTGGTGTCGGCTCCAAAAACGGAAATTTCCTTGACCCCGCGGTCAAGGTTTTTTTCAAATCCCCCCTCCTCCACTGTTTTGGCTGACAGCTGTTTTCTGGCCGATTTACCACATTAAAAGTGATCAATACCTGTTTTCCAACGGGTTTGGAGGCGGATCAGACCAAAAAGAGGCAGTTTGGTGTCGGCTCCAAAAACGGAAATTTCCTTGACCCCGCGGTCAAGGTTTTTTTCAAATCCCCCCTCCTCCACTGTTTTGGCTGACAGCTGTTTTGGCTGACAGCTGTTTGCTGGCCGATTTACCACATTAAAAGTGATCAATACCTGTTTTCCAACGGGTTTGGAGGCGGATCAGACCAAAAAGAGGCAGTTTGGTGTCGGCTCCACAAACGGAAATTTCCTTGACCCCGCGGTCAAGGTTTTTTTCAAATCCCCCCTCCTCCACTGTTTTGGCTGACAGCTGTTTTCTGGCCGATTTACCACATTAAAAGTGATCAATACCTGTTTTCCAACGGGTTTGGAGGCGGATCAGACCAAAAAGAGGCAGTTTGGTGTCGGCTCCAAAAACTGATATTTCCTTGACCCCGCGGTCAAGGTTTTTTTCAAATCCCCCCTCCTCCACTGTTTTGGCTGACAGCTGTTTTGGCTGACAGCTGTTTTCTGGCCGATTTACCACATTAAAAGTGATCAATACCTGTTTTCCAACGGGTTTGGAGGCGGATCAGACCAAAAAGAGGCAGTTTGGTGTCGGCTCCAAAAACTGAAATTTCCTTGACCCCGCGGTCAAGGTTTTTTTCAAATCCCCCCTCCTCCACTGTTTTGGCTGACAGCTGTTTTGGCTGACAGCTGTTTTCTGGCCGATTTACCACATTAAAAGTGATCAATACCTGTTTTCCAACGGGTTTGGAGGCGGATCAGACCAAAAAGAGGCAGTTTGGTGTCGGCTCCAAAAACGGAAATTTCCTTGACCCCGCGGTCAAGGTTTTTTTCAAATCCCCCCTCCTCCACTGTTTTGGCTGACAGCTGTTTTCTGGCCGATTTACCACATTAAAAGTGATCAATACCTGTTTTCCAACGGGTTTGGAGGCGGATCAGACCAAAAAGAGGCAGTTTGGTGTCGGCTCCAAAAACGGAAATTTCCTTGACCCCGCGGTCAAGGTTTTTTTCAAATCCCCCCTCCTCCACTGTTTTGGCTGACAGCTGTTTGCTGGCCGATTTACCACATTAAAAGTGATCAATACCTGTTTTCCAACGGGTTTGGAGGCGGATCAGACCAAAAAGAGGCAGTTTGGTGTCGGCTCCAAAAACGGAAATTTCCTTGACCCCGCGGTCAAGGTTTTTTTCAAATCCCCCCTCCTCCACTGTTTTGGCTGACAGCTGTTTGCTGGCCGATTTACCACATTAAAAGTGATCAATACCTGTTTTCCAACGGGTTTGGAGGCGGATCAGACCAAAAAGAGGCAGTTTGGTGTCGGCTCCAAAAACGGAAATTTCCTTGACCCCGCGGTCAAGGTTTTTTTCAAATCCCCCCTCCTCCACTGTTTTGGCTGACAGCTGTTTTGGCTGACAGCTGTTTTCTGGCAGATTTACCACATTAAAAGTGATCAATACCTGTTTTCCAACGGGTTTGGAGGCGGATCAGACCAAAAAGAGGCAGTTTGGTGTCGGCTCCAAAAACGGAAATTTCCTTGACCCCGCGGTCAAGGTTTTTTTCAAATCCCCCCTCCTCCACTGTTTTGGCTGACAGCTGTTTTCTGGCCGATTTACCACATTAAAAGTGATCAATACCTGTTTTCCAACGGGTTTGGAGGCGGATCAGACCAAAAAGAGGCAGTTTGGTGTCGGCTCCAAAAACGGAAATTTCCTTGACCCCGCGGTCAAGGTTTTTTTCAAATCCCCCCTCCTCCACTGTTTTGGCTGACAGCTGTTTGCTGGCCGATTTACCACATTAAAAGTGATCAATACCTGTTTTCCAACGGGTTTGGAGGCGGATCAGACCAAAAAGAGGCAGTTTGGTGTCGGCTCCAAAAACTGATATTTCCTTGACCCCGCGGTCAAGGTTTTTTTCAAATCCCCCCTCCTCCACTGTTTTGGCTGACAGCTGTTTTGGCTGACAGCTGTTTTCTGGCCGATTTACCACATTAAAAGTGATCAATACCTGTTTTCCAACGGGTTTGGAGGCGGATCAGACCAAAAAGAGACAGTTTGGTGTCGGCTCCAAAAACTGATATTTCCTTGACCCCGCGGTCAAGGTTTTTTTCAAATCCCCCCTCCTCCACTGTTTTGGCTGACAGCTGTTTGCTGGCCGATTTACCACATTAAAAGTGATCAATACCTGTTTTCCAACGGGTTTGGAGGCGGATCAGACCAAAAAGAGGCAGTTTGGTGTCGGCTCCAAAAACTGATATTTCCTTGACCCCGCGGTCAAGGTTTTTTTCAAATCCCCCCTCCTCCACTGTTTTGGCTGACAGCTGTTTGCTGGCCGATTTACCACATTAAAAGTGATCAATACCTGTTTTCCAACGGGTTTGGAGGCGGATCAGACCAAAAAGAGGCAGTTTGGTGTCGGCTCCAAAAACTGATATTTCCTTGACCCCGCGGTCAAGGTTTTTTTCAAATCCCCCCTCCTCCACTGTTTTGGCTGACAGCTGTTTGCTGGCCGATTTACCACATTAAAAGTGATCAATACCTGTTTTCCAACGGGTTTGGAGGCGGATCAGACCAAAAAGAGGCAGTTTGGTGTCGGCTCCAAAAACTGATATTTCCTTGACCCCGCGGTCAAGGTTTTTTTCAAATCCCCCCTCCTCCACTGTTTTGGCTGACAGCTGTTTGCTGGCCGATTTACCACATTAAAAGTGATCAATACCTGTTTTCCAACGGGTTTGGAGGCGGATCAGACCAAAAAGAGGCAGTTTGGTGTCGGCTCCAAAAACGGAAATTTCCTTGACCCCGCGGTCAAGGTTTTTTTCAAATCCCCCCTCCTCCACTGTTTTGGCTGACAGCTGTTTTGGCTGACAGCTGTTTTCTGGCCGATTTACCACATTAAAAGTGATCAATACCTGTTTTCCAACGGGTTTGGAGGCGGATCAGACCAAAAAGAGGCAGTTTGGTGTCGGCTCCAAAAACGGAAATTTCCTTGACCCCGCGGTCAAGGTTTTTTTCAAATCCCCCCTCCTCCACTGTTTTGGCTGACAGCTGTTTTCTGGCCGATTTACCACATTAAAAGTGATCAATACCTGTTTTCCAACGGGTTTGGAGGCGGATCAGACCAAAAAGAGGCAGTTTGGTGTCGGCTCCAAAAACTGATATTTCCTTGACCCCGCGGTCAAGGTTTTTTTCAAATCCCCCCTCCTCCACTGTTTTGGCTGACAGCTGTTTGCTGGCCGATTTACCACATTAAAAGTGATCAATACCTGTTTTCCAACGGGTTTGGAGGCGGATCAGACCAAAAAGAGGCAGTTTGGTGTCGGCTCCAAAAACTGATATTTCCTTGACCCCGCGGTCAAGGTTTTTTTCAAATCCCCCCTCCTCCACTGTTTTGGCTGACAGCTGTTTGCTGGCCGATTTACCACATTAAAAGTGATCAATACCTGTTTTCCAACGGGTTTGGAGGCGGATCAGACCAAAAAGAGGCAGTTTGGTGTCGGCTCCAAAAACGGAAATTTCCTTGACCCCGCGGTCAAGGTTTTTTTCAAATCCCCCCTCCTCCACTGTTTTGGCTGACAGCTGTTTTGGCTGACAGCTGTTTTCTGGCCGATTTACCACATTAAAAGTGATCAATACCTGTTTTCCAACGGGTTTGGAGGCGGATCAGACCAAAAAGAGGCAGTTTGGTGTCGGCTCCAAAAACGGAAATTTCCTTGACCCCGCGGTCAAGGTTTTTTTCAAATCCCCCCTCCTCCACTGTTTTGGCTGACAGCTGTTTTCTGGCCGATTTACCACATTAAAAGTGATCAATACCTGTTTTCCAACGGGTTTGGAGGCGGATCAGACCAAAAAGAGGCAGTTTGGTGTCGGCTCCAAAAACGGAAATTTCCTTGACCCCGCGGTCAAGGTTTTTTTTTAATCCCCCCTCCTCCACTGTTTTGGCTGACAGCTGTTTTCTGGCCGATTTACCACATTAAAAGTGATCAATACCTGTTTTCCAACGGGTTTGGAGGCGGATCAGACCAAAAAGAGGCAGTTTGGTGTCGGCTCCAAAAACGGAAATTACTTGACCCCGCGGTCAAGGTTTTTTTCAAATCCCCCCTCCTCCACTGTTTTGGCTGACAGCTGTTTTGGCTGACAGCTGTTTTCTGGCCGATTTACCACATTAAAAGTGATCAATACCTGTTTTCCAACGGGTTTGGAGGCGGATCAGACCAAAAAGAGACAGTTTGGTGTCGGCTCCAAAAACTGATATTTCCTTGACCCCGCGGTCAAGGTTTTTTTCAAATCCCCCCTCCTCCACTGTTTTGGCTGACAGCTGTTTTCTGGCCGATTTACCACATTAAAAGTGATCAATACCTGTTTTCCAACGGGTTTGGAGGCGGATCAGACCAAAAAGAGGCAGTTTGGTGTCGGCTCCAAAAACGGAAATTTCCTTGACCCCGCGGTCAAGGTTTTTTTTTAATCCCCCCTCCTCCACTGTTTTGGCTGACAGCTGTTTTCTGGCCGATTTACCACATTAAAAGTGATCAATACCTGTTTTCCAACGGGTTTGGAGGCGGATCAGACCAAAAAGAGGCAGTTTGGTGTCGGCTCCAAAAACGGAAATTACTTGACCCCGCGGTCAAGGTTTTTTTCAAATCCCCCCTCCTCCACTGTTTTGGCTGACAGCTGTTTTGGCTGACAGCTGTTTTCTGGCCGATTTACCACATTAAAAGTGATCAATACCTGTTTTCCAACGGGTTTGGAGGCGGATCAGACCAAAAAGAGACAGTTTGGTGTCGGCTCCAAAAACTGATATTTCCTTGACCCCGCGGTCAAGGTTTTTTTCAAATCCCCCCTCCTCCACTGTTTTGGCTGACAGCTGTTTTCTGGCCGATTTACCACATTAAAAGTGATCAATACCTGTTTTCCAACGGGTTTGGAGGCGGATCAGACCAAAAAGAGACAGTTTGGTGTCGGCTCCAAAAACGGAAATTTCCTTGACCCCGCGGTCAAGGTTTTTTTCAAATCCCCCCTCCTCCACTGTTTTGGCTGACAGCTGTTTTCTGGCCGATTTACCACATTAAAAGTGATCAATACCTGTTTTCCAACGGGTTTGGAGGCGGATCAGACCAAAAAGAGGCAGTTTGGTGTCGGCTCCAAAAACTGATATTTCCTTGACCCCGCGGTCAAGGTTTTTTTCAAATCCCCCCTCCTCCACTGTTTTGGCTGACAGCTGTTTTGGCTGACAGCTGTTTGCTGGCCGGTTTACCACATTAAAAGTGATCAATACCTGTTTTCCAACGGGTTTGGAGGCGGATCAGACCAAAAAGAGACAGTTTGGTGTCGGCTCCAAAAACTGATATTTCCTTGACCCCGCGGTCAAGGTTTTTTTCAAATCCCCCCTCCTCCACTGTTTTGGCTGACAGCTGTTTGCTGGCCGATTTACCACATTAAAAGTGATCAATACCTGTTTTCCAACGGGTTTGGAGGCGGATCAGACCAAAAAGAGACAGTTTGGTGTCGGCTCCAAAAACGGAAATTTCCTTGACCCCGCGGTCAAGGTTTTTTTCAAATCCCCCCTCCTCCACTGTTTTGGCTGACAGCTGTTTTGGCTGACAGCTGTTTTCTGGCCGATTTACCACATTAAAAGTGATCAATACCTGTTTTCCAACGGGTTTGGAGGCGGATCAGACCAAAAAGAGGCAGTTTGGTGTCGGCTCCAAAAACTGAAATTTCCTTGACCCCGCGGTCAAGGTTTTTTTCAAATCCCCCCTCCTCCACTGTTTTGGCTGACAGCTGTTTTGGCTGACAGCTGTTTTCTGGCCGATTTACCACATTAAAAGTGATCAATACCTGTTTTCCAACGGGTTTGGAGGCGGATCAGACCAAAAAGAGGCAGTTTGGTGTCGGCTCCAAAAACGGAAATTTCCTTGACCCCGCGGTCAAGGTTTTTTTCAAATCCCCCCTCCTCCACTGTTTTGGCTGACAGCTGTTTTCTGGCCGATTTACCACATTAAAAGTGATCAATACCTGTTTTCCAACGGGTTTGGAGGCGGATCAGACCAAAAAGAGGCAGTTTGGTGTCGGCTCCAAAAACGGAAATTTCCTTGACCCCGCGGTCAAGGTTTTTTTCAAATCCCCCCTCCTCCACTGTTTTGGCTGACAGCTGTTTGCTGGCCGATTTACCACATTAAAAGTGATCAATACCTGTTTTCCAACGGGTTTGGAGGCGGATCAGACCAAAAAGAGGCAGTTTGGTGTCGGCTCCAAAAACGGAAATTTCCTTGACCCCGCGGTCAAGGTTTTTTTCAAATCCCCCCTCCTCCACTGTTTTGGCTGACAGCTGTTTGCTGGCCGATTTACCACATTAAAAGTGATCAATACCTGTTTTCCAACGGGTTTGGAGGCGGATCAGACCAAAAAGAGGCAGTTTGGTGTCGGCTCCAAAAACGGAAATTTCCTTGACCCCGCGGTCAAGGTTTTTTTCAAATCCCCCCTCCTCCACTGTTTTGGCTGACAGCTGTTTTGGCTGACAGCTGTTTTCTGGCAGATTTACCACATTAAAAGTGATCAATACCTGTTTTCCAACGGGTTTGGAGGCGGATCAGACCAAAAAGAGGCAGTTTGGTGTCGGCTCCAAAAACGGAAATTTCCTTGACCCCGCGGTCAAGGTTTTTTTCAAATCCCCCCTCCTCCACTGTTTTGGCTGACAGCTGTTTTCTGGCCGATTTACCACATTAAAAGTGATCAATACCTGTTTTCCAACGGGTTTGGAGGCGGATCAGACCAAAAAGAGGCAGTTTGGTGTCGGCTCCAAAAACGGAAATTTCCTTGACCCCGCGGTCAAGGTTTTTTTCAAATCCCCCCTCCTCCACTGTTTTGGCTGACAGCTGTTTGCTGGCCGATTTACCACATTAAAAGTGATCAATACCTGTTTTCCAACGGGTTTGGAGGCGGATCAGACCAAAAAGAGGCAGTTTGGTGTCGGCTCCAAAAACTGATATTTCCTTGACCCCGCGGTCAAGGTTTTTTTCAAATCCCCCCTCCTCCACTGTTTTGGCTGACAGCTGTTTTGGCTGACAGCTGTTTTCTGGCCGATTTACCACATTAAAAGTGATCAATACCTGTTTTCCAACGGGTTTGGAGGCGGATCAGACCAAAAAGAGACAGTTTGGTGTCGGCTCCAAAAACTGATATTTCCTTGACCCCGCGGTCAAGGTTTTTTTCAAATCCCCCCTCCTCCACTGTTTTGGCTGACAGCTGTTTGCTGGCCGATTTACCACATTAAAAGTGATCAATACCTGTTTTCCAACGGGTTTGGAGGCGGATCAGACCAAAAAGAGGCAGTTTGGTGTCGGCTCCAAAAACTGATATTTCCTTGACCCCGCGGTCAAGGTTTTTTTCAAATCCCCCCTCCTCCACTGTTTTGGCTGACAGCTGTTTGCTGGCCGATTTACCACATTAAAAGTGATCAATACCTGTTTTCCAACGGGTTTGGAGGCGGATCAGACCAAAAAGAGGCAGTTTGGTGTCGGCTCCAAAAACTGATATTTCCTTGACCCCGCGGTCAAGGTTTTTTTCAAATCCCCCCTCCTCCACTGTTTTGGCTGACAGCTGTTTGCTGGCCGATTTACCACATTAAAAGTGATCAATACCTGTTTTCCAACGGGTTTGGAGGCGGATCAGACCAAAAAGAGGCAGTTTGGTGTCGGCTCCAAAAACTGATATTTCCTTGACCCCGCGGTCAAGGTTTTTTTCAAATCCCCCCTCCTCCACTGTTTTGGCTGACAGCTGTTTGCTGGCCGATTTACCACATTAAAAGTGATCAATACCTGTTTTCCAACGGGTTTGGAGGCGGATCAGACCAAAAAGAGGCAGTTTGGTGTCGGCTCCAAAAACGGAAATTTCCTTGACCCCGCGGTCAAGGTTTTTTTCAAATCCCCCCTCCTCCACTGTTTTGGCTGACAGCTGTTTTGGCTGACAGCTGTTTTCTGGCCGATTTACCACATTAAAAGTGATCAATACCTGTTTTCCAACGGGTTTGGAGGCGGATCAGACCAAAAAGAGGCAGTTTGGTGTCGGCTCCAAAAACGGAAATTTCCTTGACCCCGCGGTCAAGGTTTTTTTCAAATCCCCCCTCCTCCACTGTTTTGGCTGACAGCTGTTTTCTGGCCGATTTACCACATTAAAAGTGATCAATACCTGTTTTCCAACGGGTTTGGAGGCGGATCAGACCAAAAAGAGGCAGTTTGGTGTCGGCTCCAAAAACTGATATTTCCTTGACCCCGCGGTCAAGGTTTTTTTCAAATCCCCCCTCCTCCACTGTTTTGGCTGACAGCTGTTTGCTGGCCGATTTACCACATTAAAAGTGATCAATACCTGTTTTCCAACGGGTTTGGAGGCGGATCAGACCAAAAAGAGGCAGTTTGGTGTCGGCTCCAAAAACTGATATTTCCTTGACCCCGCGGTCAAGGTTTTTTTCAAATCCCCCCTCCTCCACTGTTTTGGCTGACAGCTGTTTGCTGGCCGATTTACCACATTAAAAGTGATCAATACCTGTTTTCCAACGGGTTTGGAGGCGGATCAGACCAAAAAGAGGCAGTTTGGTGTCGGCTCCAAAAACGGAAATTTCCTTGACCCCGCGGTCAAGGTTTTTTTCAAATCCCCCCTCCTCCACTGTTTTGGCTGACAGCTGTTTTGGCTGACAGCTGTTTTCTGGCCGATTTACCACATTAAAAGTGATCAATACCTGTTTTCCAACGGGTTTGGAGGCGGATCAGACCAAAAAGAGGCAGTTTGGTGTCGGCTCCAAAAACGGAAATTTCCTTGACCCCGCGGTCAAGGTTTTTTTCAAATCCCCCCTCCTCCACTGTTTTGGCTGACAGCTGTTTTCTGGCCGATTTACCACATTAAAAGTGATCAATACCTGTTTTCCAACGGGTTTGGAGGCGGATCAGACCAAAAAGAGGCAGTTTGGTGTCGGCTCCAAAAACGGAAATTTCCTTGACCCCGCGGTCAAGGTTTTTTTTTAATCCCCCCTCCTCCACTGTTTTGGCTGACAGCTGTTTTCTGGCCGATTTACCACATTAAAAGTGATCAATACCTGTTTTCCAACGGGTTTGGAGGCGGATCAGACCAAAAAGAGGCAGTTTGGTGTCGGCTCCAAAAACGGAAATTACTTGACCCCGCGGTCAAGGTTTTTTTCAAATCCCCCCTCCTCCACTGTTTTGGCTGACAGCTGTTTTGGCTGACAGCTGTTTTCTGGCCGATTTACCACATTAAAAGTGATCAATACCTGTTTTCCAACGGGTTTGGAGGCGGATCAGACCAAAAAGAGACAGTTTGGTGTCGGCTCCAAAAACTGATATTTCCTTGACCCCGCGGTCAAGGTTTTTTTCAAATCCCCCCTCCTCCACTGTTTTGGCTGACAGCTGTTTTCTGGCCGATTTACCACATTAAAAGTGATCAATACCTGTTTTCCAACGGGTTTGGAGGCGGATCAGACCAAAAAGAGGCAGTTTGGTGTCGGCTCCAAAAACGGAAATTTCCTTGACCCCGCGGTCAAGGTTTTTTTTTAATCCCCCCTCCTCCACTGTTTTGGCTGACAGCTGTTTTCTGGCCGATTTACCACATTAAAAGTGATCAATACCTGTTTTCCAACGGGTTTGGAGGCGGATCAGACCAAAAAGAGGCAGTTTGGTGTCGGCTCCAAAAACGGAAATTACTTGACCCCGCGGTCAAGGTTTTTTTCAAATCCCCCCTCCTCCACTGTTTTGGCTGACAGCTGTTTTGGCTGACAGCTGTTTTCTGGCCGATTTACCACATTAAAAGTGATCAATACCTGTTTTCCAACGGGTTTGGAGGCGGATCAGACCAAAAAGAGACAGTTTGGTGTCGGCTCCAAAAACTGATATTTCCTTGACCCCGCGGTCAAGGTTTTTTTCAAATCCCCCCTCCTCCACTGTTTTGGCTGACAGCTGTTTTCTGGCCGATTTACCACATTAAAAGTGATCAATACCTGTTTTCCAACGGGTTTGGAGGCGGATCAGACCAAAAAGAGACAGTTTGGTGTCGGCTCCAAAAACGGAAATTTCCTTGACCCCGCGGTCAAGGTTTTTTTCAAATCCCCCCTCCTCCACTGTTTTGGCTGACAGCTGTTTTCTGGCCGATTTACCACATTAAAAGTGATCAATACCTGTTTTCCAACGGGTTTGGAGGCGGATCAGACCAAAAAGAGGCAGTTTGGTGTCGGCTCCAAAAACTGATATTTCCTTGACCCCGCGGTCAAGGTTTTTTTCAAATCCCCCCTCCTCCACTGTTTTGGCTGACAGCTGTTTTGGCTGACAGCTGTTTGCTGGCCGGTTTACCACATTAAAAGTGATCAATACCTGTTTTCCAACGGGTTTGGAGGCGGATCAGACCAAAAAGAGACAGTTTGGTGTCGGCTCCAAAAACTGATATTTCCTTGACCCCGCGGTCAAGGTTTTTTTCAAATCCCCCCTCCTCCACTGTTTTGGCTGACAGCTGTTTGCTGGCCGATTTACCACATTAAAAGTGATCAATACCTGTTTTCCAACGGGTTTGGAGGCGGATCAGACCAAAAAGAGACAGTTTGGTGTCGGCTCCAAAAACGGAAATTTCCTTGACCCCGCGGTCAAGGTTTTTTTCAAATCCCCCCTCCTCCACTGTTTTGGCTGACAGCTGTTTGCTGGCCGATTTACCACATTAAAAGTGATCAATACCTGTTTTCCAACGGGTTTGGAGGCGGATCAGACCAAAAAGAGGCAGTTTGGTGTCGGCTCCAAAAACTGATATTTCCTTGACCCCGCGGTCAAGGTTTTTTTCAAATCCCCCCTCCTCCACTGTTTTGGCTGACAGCTGTTTTGGCTGACAGCTGTTTTCTGGCCGATTTACCACATTAAAAGTGATCAATACCTGTTTTCCAACGGGTTTGGAGGCGGATCAGACCAAAAAGAGACAGTTTGGTGTCGGCTCCAAAAACTGATATTTCCTTGACCCCGCGGTCAAGGTTTTTTTCAAATCCCCCCTCCTCCACTGTTTTGGCTGACAGCTGTTTGCTGGCCGATTTACCACATTAAAAGTGATCAATACCTGTTTTCCAACGGGTTTGGAGGCGGATCAGACCAAAAAGAGACAGTTTGGTGTCGGCTCCAAAAACGGAAATTTCCTTGACCCCGCGGTCAAGGTTTTTTTCAAATCCCCCCTCCTCCACTGTTTTGGCTGACAGCTGTTTTGGCTGACAGCTGTTTTCTGGCCGATTTACCACATTAAAAGTGATCAATACCTGTTTTCCAACGGGTTTGGAGGCGGATCAGACCAAAAAGAGACAGTTTGGTGTCGGCTCCAAAAACTGATATTTCCTTGACCCCGCGGTCAAGGTTTTTTTCAAATCCCCCCTCCTCCACTGTTTTGGCTGACAGCTGTTTGCTGGCCGATTTACCACATTAAAAGTGATCAATACCTGTTTTCCAACGGGTTTGGAGGCGGATCAGACCAAAAAGAGACAGTTTGGTGTCGGCTCAAAAAACGGAAATTTCCTTGACCCCGCGGTCAAGGTTTTTTTCAAATCCCCCCTCCTCCACTGTTTTGGCTGACAGCTGTTTGCTGGCCGATTTACCACATTAAAAGTGATCAATACCTGTTTTCCAACGGGTTTGGAGGCGGATCAGACCAAAAAGAGGCAGTTTGGTGTCGGCTCCAAAAACTGATATTTCCTTGACCCCGCGGTCAAGGTTTTTTTCAAATCCCCCCTCCTCCACTGTTTTGGCTGACAGCTGTTTTGGCTGACAGCTGTTTTCTGGCCGATTTACCACATTAAAAGTGATCAATACCTGTTTTCCAACGGGTTTGGAGGCGGATCAGACCAAAAAGAGACAGTTTGGTGTCGGCTCCAAAAACTGATATTTCCTTGACCCCGCGGTCAAGGTTTTTTTCAAATCCCCCCTCCTCCACTGTTTTGGCTGACAGCTGTTTGCTGGCCGATTTACCACATTAAAAGTGATCAATACCTGTTTTCCAACGGGTTTGGAGGCGGATCAGACCAAAAAGAGACAGTTTGGTGTCGGCTCCAAAAACGGAAATTTCCTTGACCCCGCGGTCAAGGTTTTTTTCAAATCCCCCCTCCTCCACTGTTTTGGCTGACAGCTGTTTTGGCTGACAGCTGTTTTCTGGCCGATTTACCACATTAAAAGTGATCAATACCTGTTTTCCAACGGGTTTGGAGGCGGATCAGACCAAAAAGAGACAGTTTGGTGTCGGCTCCAAAAACTGATATTTCCTTGACCCCGCGGTCAAGGTTTTTTTCAAATCCCCCCTCCTCCACTGTTTTGGCTGACAGCTGTTTGCTGGCCGATTTACCACATTAAAAGTGATCAATACCTGTTTTCCAACGGGTTTGGAGGCGGATCAGACCAAAAAGAGACAGTTTGGTGTCGGCTCAAAAAACGGAAATTTCCTTGACCCCGCGGTCAAGGTTTTTTTCAAATCCCCCCTCCTCCACTGTTTTGGCTGACAGCTGTTTGCTGGCCGATTTACCACATTAAAAGTGATCAATACCTGTTTTCCAACGGGTTTGGAGGCGGATCAGACCAAAAAGAGGCAGTTTGGTGTCGGCTCCAAAAACTGATATTTCCTTGACCCCGCGGTCAAGGTTTTTTTCAAATCCCCCCTCCTCCACTGTTTTGGCTGACAGCTGTTTTGGCTGACAGCTGTTTTCTGGCCGATTTACCACATTAAAAGTGATCAATACCTGTTTTCCAACGGGTTTGGAGGCGGATCAGACCAAAAAGAGACAGTTTGGTGTCGGCTCCAAAAACTGATATTTCCTTGACCCCGCGGTCAAGGTTTTTTTCAAATCCCCCCTCCTCCACTGTTTTGGCTGACAGCTGTTTGCTGGCCGATTTACCACATTAAAAGTGATCAATACCTGTTTTCCAACGGGTTTGGAGGCGGATCAGACCAAAAAGAGACAGTTTGGTGTCGGCTCCAAAAACGGAAATTTCCTTGACCCCGCGGTCAAGGTTTTTTTCAAATCCCCCCTCCTCCACTGTTTTGGCTGACAGCTGTTTGCTGGCCGATTTACCACATTAAAAGTGATCAATACCTGTTTTCCAACGGGTTTGGAGGCGGATCAGACCAAAAAGAGGCAGTTTGGTGTCGGCTCCAAAAACTGATATTTCCTTGACCCCGCGGTCAAGGTTTTTTTCAAATCCCCCCTCCTCCACTGTTTTGGCTGACAGCTGTTTTCTGGCCGATTTACCACATTAAAAGTGATCAATACCTGTTTTCCAACGGGTTTGGAGGCGGATCAGACCAAAAAGAGGCAGTTTGGTGTCGGCTCCAAAAACTGATATTTCCTTGACCCCGCGGTCAAGGTTTTTTTCAAATCCTCCCTCCTCCACTGTTTTGGCTGACAGCTGTTTGGCTGACAGCTGTTTTCTGGCCGATTTACCACATTAAAAGTGATCAATACCTGTTTTCCAACGGGTTTGGAGGCGGATCAGACCAAAAAGAGACAGTTTGGTGTCGGCTCCAAAAACTGATATTTCCTTGACCCCGCGGTCAAGGTTTTTTTCAAATCCCCCCTCCTCCACTGTTTTGGCTGACAGCTGTTTTCTGGCCGATTTACCACATTAAAAGTGATCAATACCTGTTTTCCAACGGGTTTGGAGGCGGATCAGACCAAAAAGAGACAGTTTGGTGTCGGCTCCAAAAACGGAAATTTCCTTGACCCCGCGGTCAAGGTTTTTTTCAAATCCCCCCTCCTCCACTGTTTTGGCTGACAGCTGTTTGCTGGCCGATTTACCACATTAAAAGTGATCAATACCTGTTTTCCAACGGGTTTGGAGGCGGATCAGACCAAAAAGAGGCAGTTTGGTGTCGGCTCCAAAAACTGATATTTCCTTGACCCCGCGGTCAAGGTTTTTTTCAAATCCCCCCTCCTCCACTGTTTTGGCTGACAGCTGTTTTCTGGCCGATTTACCACATTAAAAGTGATCAATACCTGTTTTCCAACGGGTTTGGAGGCGGATCAGACCAAAAAGAGGCAGTTTGGTGTCGGCTCCAAAAACTGATATTTCCTTGACCCCGCGGTCAAGGTTTTTTTCAAATCCCCCCTCCTCCACTGTTTTGGCTGACAGCTGTTTTCTGGCCGATTTACCACATTAAAAGTGATCAATACCTGTTTTCCAATGGGTTTGGAGGCGGATCAGACCAAAAAGAGGCAGTTTGGTGTCGGCTCCAAAAACAGAAATTTCCTTGACCCCGCGGTCAAGGTTTTTTTCAAATCCCCCCTCCTCCACTGTTTTGGCTGACAGCTGTTTGCTGGCCGATTTACCACATTAAAAGTGATCAATACCTGTTTTCCAACGGGTTTGGAGGCGGATCAGACCAAAAAGAGGCAGTTTGGTGTCGGCTCCAAAAACGGAAATTTCCTTGACCCCGCGGTCAAGGTTTTTTTCAAATCCCCCCTCCTCCACTGTTTTGGCTGACAGCTGTTTGCTGGCCGATTTACCACATTAAAAGTGATCAATACCTGTTTTCCAACGGGTTTGGAGGCGGATCAGACCAAAAAGAGGCAGTTTGGTGTCGGCTCCAAAAACGGAAATTTCCTTGACCCCGCGGTCAAGGTTTTTTTCAAATCCCCCCTCCTCCACTGTTTTGGCTGACAGCTGTTTTGGCTGACAGCTGTTTTCTGGCCGATTTACCACATTAAAAGTGATCAATACCTGTTTTCCAACGGGTTTGGAGGCGGATCAGACCAAAAAGAGGCAGTTTGGTGTCGGCTCCAAAAACGGAAATTTCCTTGACCCCGCGGTCAAGGTTTTTTTCAAATCCCCCCTCCTCCACTGTTTTGGCTGACAGCTGTTTGCTGGCCGATTTACCACATTAAAAGTGATCAATACCTGTTTTCCAACGGGTTTGGAGGCGGATCAGACCAAAAAGAGGCAGTTTGGTGTCGGCTCCAAAAACTGATATTTCCTTGACCCCGCGGTCAAGGTTTTTTTCAAATCCCCCCTCCTCCACTGTTTTGGCTGACAGCTGTTTGCTGGCCGATTTACCACATTAAAAGTGATCAATACCTGTTTTCCAACGGGTTTGGAGGCGGATCAGACCAAAAAGAGGCAGTTTGGTGTCGGCTCCAAAAACTGATATTTCCTTGACCCCGCGGTCAAGGTTTTTTTCAAATCCCCCCTCCTCCACTGTTTTGGCTGACAGCTGTTTTGGCTGACAGCTGTTTTCTGGCCGATTTACCACATTAAAAGTGATCAATACCTGTTTTCCAACGGGTTTGGAGGCGGATCAGACCAAAAAGAGACAGTTTGGTGTCGGCTCCAAAAACTGATATTTCCTTGACCCCGCGGTCAAGGTTTTTTTCAAATCCCCCCTCCTCCACTGTTTTGGCTGACAGCTG
Organism: Pempheris klunzingeri; assembly: GCF_042242105.1. NCBI lineage: Eukaryota > Metazoa > Chordata > Actinopteri > Acropomatiformes > Pempheridae > Pempheris > Pempheris klunzingeri. Next base: position 28,285,260 of record NC_092019.1, on the reverse strand, counting down.
TTTGCTGGCCGATTTACCACATTAAAAGTGATCAATACCTGTTTTCCAACGGGTTTGGAGGCGGATCAGACCAAAAAGAGACAGTTTGGTGTCGGCTCCAAAAACGGAAATTTCCTTGACCCCGCGGTCAAGGTTTTTTTCAAATCCCCCCTCCTCCACTGTTTTGGCTGACAGCTGTTTTGGCTGACAGCTGTTTTCTGGCCGATTTACCACATTAAAAGTGATCAATACCTGTTTTCCAACGGGTTTGGAGGCGGATCAGACCAAAAAGAGACAGTTTGGTGTCGGCTCCAAAAACTGATATTTCCTTGACCCCGCGGTCAAGGTTTTTTTCAAATCCCCCCTCCTCCACTGTTTTGGCTGACAGCTGTTTGCTGGCCGATTTACCACATTAAAAGTGATCAATACCTGTTTTCCAACGGGTTTGGAGGCGGATCAGACCAAAAAGAGACAGTTTGGTGTCGGCTCAAAAAACGGAAATTTCCTTGACCCCGCGGTCAAGGTTTTTTTCAAATCCCCCCTCCTCCACTGTTTTGGCTGACAGCTGTTTGCTGGCCGATTTACCACATTAAAAGTGATCAATACCTGTTTTCCAACGGGTTTGGAGGCGGATCAGACCAAAAAGAGGCAGTTTGGTGTCGGCTCCAAAAACTGATATTTCCTTGACCCCGCGGTCAAGGTTTTTTTCAAATCCCCCCTCCTCCACTGTTTTGGCTGACAGCTGTTTTGGCTGACAGCTGTTTTCTGGCCGATTTACCACATTAAAAGTGATCAATACCTGTTTTCCAACGGGTTTGGAGGCGGATCAGACCAAAAAGAGACAGTTTGGTGTCGGCTCCAAAAACTGATATTTCCTTGACCCCGCGGTCAAGGTTTTTTTCAAATCCCCCCTCCTCCACTGTTTTGGCTGACAGCTGTTTGCTGGCCGATTTACCACATTAAAAGTGATCAATACCTGTTTTCCAACGGGTTTGGAGGCGGATCAGACCAAAAAGAGACAGTTTGGTGTCGGCTCCAAAAACGGAAATTTCCTTGACCCCGCGGTCAAGGTTTTTTTCAAATCCCCCCTCCTCCACTGTTTTGGCTGACAGCTGTTTGCTGGCCGATTTACCACATTAAAAGTGATCAATACCTGTTTTCCAACGGGTTTGGAGGCGGATCAGACCAAAAAGAGGCAGTTTGGTGTCGGCTCCAAAAACTGATATTTCCTTGACCCCGCGGTCAAGGTTTTTTTCAAATCCCCCCTCCTCCACTGTTTTGGCTGACAGCTGTTTTCTGGCCGATTTACCACATTAAAAGTGATCAATACCTGTTTTCCAACGGGTTTGGAGGCGGATCAGACCAAAAAGAGGCAGTTTGGTGTCGGCTCCAAAAACTGATATTTCCTTGACCCCGCGGTCAAGGTTTTTTTCAAATCCTCCCTCCTCCACTGTTTTGGCTGACAGCTGTTTTGGCTGACAGCTGTTTTCTGGCCGATTTACCACATTAAAAGTGATCAATACCTGTTTTCCAACGGGTTTGGAGGCGGATCAGACCAAAAAGAGACAGTTTGGTGTCGGCTCCAAAAACTGATATTTCCTTGACCCCGCGGTCAAGGTTTTTTTCAAATCCCCCCTCCTCCACTGTTTTGGCTGACAGCTGTTTTCTGGCCGATTTACCACATTAAAAGTGATCAATACCTGTTTTCCAACGGGTTTGGAGGCGGATCAGACCAAAAAGAGACAGTTTGGTGTCGGCTCCAAAAACGGAAATTTCCTTGACCCCGCGGTCAAGGTTTTTTTCAAATCCCCCCTCCTCCACTGTTTTGGCTGACAGCTGTTTGCTGGCCGATTTACCACATTAAAAGTGATCAATACCTGTTTTCCAACGGGTTTGGAGGCGGATCAGACCAAAAAGAGGCAGTTTGGTGTCGGCTCCAAAAACGGAAATTTCCTTGACCCCGCGGTCAAGGTTTTTTTCAAATCCCCCCTCCTCCACTGTTTTGGCTGACAGCTGTTTTGGCTGACAGCTGTTTTCTGGCCGATTTACCACATTAAAAGTGATCAATACCTGTTTTCCAACGGGTTTGGAGGCGGATCAGACCAAAAAGAGGCAGTTTGGTGTCGGCTCCAAAAACGGAAATTTCCTTGACCCCGCGGTCAAGGTTTTTTTCAAATCCCCCCTCCTCCACTGTTTTGGCTGACAGCTGTTTGCTGGCCGATTTACCACATTAAAAGTGATCAATACCTGTTTTCCAACGGGTTTGGAGGCGGATCAGACCAAAAAGAGGCAGTTTGGTGTCGGCTCCAAAAACTGATATTTCCTTGACCCCGCGGTCAAGGTTTTTTTCAAATCCCCCCTCCTCCACTGTTTTGGCTGACAGCTGTTTGCTGGCCGATTTACCACATTAAAAGTGATCAATACCTGTTTTCCAACGGGTTTGGAGGCGGATCAGACCAAAAAGAGGCAGTTTGGTGTCGGCTCCAAAAACTGATATTTCCTTGACCCCGCGGTCAAGGTTTTTTTCAAATCCCCCCTCCTCCACTGTTTTGGCTGACAGCTGTTTTGGCTGACAGCTGTTTGCTGGCCGGTTTACCACATTAAAAGTGATCAATACCTGTTTTCCAACGGGTTTGGAGGCGGATCAGACCAAAAAGAGGCAGTTTGGTGTCGGCTCCAAAAACGGAAATTTCCTTGACCCCGCGGTCAAGGTTTCTTTCAAATCCCCCCTCCTCCACTGTTTTGGCTGACAGCTGTTTTCTGGCCGATTTACCACATTAAAAGTGATCAATACCTGTTTTCCAACGGGTTTGGAGGCGGATCAGACCAAAAAGAGGCAGTTTGGTGTCGGCTCCAAAAACGGAAATTTCCTTGACCCCGCGGTCAAGGTTTTTTTCAAATCCCCCCTCCTCCACTGTTTTGGCTGACAGCTGTTTGCTGGCCGATTTACCACATTAAAAGTGATCAATACCTGTTTTCCAACGGGTTTGGAGGCGGATCAGACCAAAAAGAGGCAGTTTGGTGTCGGCTCCAAAAACTGATATTTCCTTGACCCCGCGGTCAAGGTTTTTTTCAAATCCCCCCTCCTCCACTGTTTTGGCTGACAGCTGTTTGCTGGCCGATTTACCACATTAAAAGTGATCAATACCTGTTTTCCAACGGGTTTGGAGGCGGATCAGACCAAAAAGAGGCAGTTTGGTGTCGGCTCCAAAAACTGATATTTCCTTGACCCCGCGGTCAAGGTTTTTTTCAAATCCCCCCTCCTCCACTGTTTTGGCTGACAGCTGTTTGCTGGCCGATTTACCACATTAAAAGTGATCAATACCTGTTTTCCAACGGGTTTGGAGGCGGATCAGACCAAAAAGAGGCAGTTTGGTGTCGGCTCCACAAACGGAAATTTCTTGACCACGCGGTCAAGGTTTTTTTCAAATCCCCCCTCCTCCACTGTTTTGGCTGACAGCTGTTTGCTGGCCGATTTACCACATTAAAAGTGATCAATACCTGTTTTCCAACGGGTTTGGAGGCGGATCAGACCAAAAAGAGGCAGTTTGGTGTCGGCTCCAAAAACGGAAATTTCCTTGACCCCGCGGTCAAGGTTTTTTTCAAATCCCCCCTCCTCCACTGTTTTGGCTGACAGCTGTTTTGGCTGACAGCTGTTTTCTGGCCGATTTACCACATTAAAAGTGATCAATACCTGTTTTCCAACGGGTTTGGAGGCGGATCAGACCAAAAAGAGGCAGTTTGGTGTCGGCTCCAAAAACGGAAATTTCCTTGACCCCGCGGTCAAGGTTTTTTTCAAATCCCCCCTCCTCCACTGTTTTGGCTGACAGCTGTTTTCTGGCCGATTTACCACATTAAAAGTGATCAATACCTGTTTTCCAACGGGTTTGGAGGCGGATCAGACCAAAAAGAGGCAGTTTGGTGTCGGCTCCAAAAACGGAAATTTCCTTGACCCCGCGGTCAAGGTTTTTTTCAAATCCCCCCTCCTCCACTGTTTTGGCTGACAGCTTTTTGCTGGCCGATTTACCACATTAAAAGTGATCAATACCTGTTTTCCAACGGGTGTGGAGGCGGATCAGACCAAAAAGAGGCAGTTTGGTGTCGGCTCCAAAAACGGAAATTTCCTTGACCCCGCGGTCAAGGTTTTTTTCAAATCCCCCCTCCTCCACTGTTTTGGCTGACAGCTGTTTGCTGGCCGATTTACCACATTAAAAGTGATCAATACCTGTTTTCCAACGGGTTTGGAGGCGGATCAGACCAAAAAGAGGCAGTTTGGTGTCGGCTCCAAAAACTGATATTTCCTTGACCCCGCGGTCAAGGTTTTTTTCAAATCCCCCCTCCTCCACTGTTTTGGCTGACAGCTGTTTTGGCTGACAGCTGTTTTCTGGCCGATTTACCACATTAAAAGTGATCAATACCTGTTTTCCAACGGGTTTGGAGGCGGATCAGACCAAAAAGAGACAGTTTGGTGTCGGCTCCAAAAACTGATATTTCCTTGACCCCGCGGTCAAGGTTTTTTTCAAATCCCCCCTCCTCCACTGTTTTGGCTGACAGCTGTTTGCTGGCCGATTTACCACATTAAAAGTGATCAATACCTGTTTTCCAACGGGTTTGGAGGCGGATCAGACCAAAAAGAGGCAGTTTGGTGTCGGCTCCAAAAACGGAAATTTCCTTGACCCCGCGGTTAAGGTTTTTTTCAAATCCCCCCTCCTCCACTGTTTTGGCTGACAGCTGTTTTCTGGCCGATTTACCACATTAAAAGTGATCAATACCTGTTTTCCAACGGGTTTGGAGGCGGATCAGACCAAAAAGAGGCAGTTTGGTGTCGGCTCCAAAAACGGAAATTTCCTTGACCCCGCGGTCAAGGTTTTTTTCAAATCCCCCCTCCTCCACTGTTTTGGCTGACAGCTGTTTTGGCTGACAGTTGTTTTCTGGCCGATTTACCACATTAAAAGTGATCAATACCTGTTTTCCAACGGGTTTGGAGGCGGATCAGACCAAAAAGAGACAGTTTGGTGTCGGCTCCAAAAACTGATATTTCCTTGACCCCGCGGTCAAGGTTTTTTTCAAATCCCCCCTCCTCCACTGTTTTGGCTGACAGCTGTTTTCTGGCCGATTTACCACATTAAAAGTGATCAATACCTGTTTTCCAACGGGTTTGGAGGCGGATCAGACCAAAAAGAGACAGTTTGGTGTCGGCTCCAAAAACGGAAATTTCCTTGACCCCGCGGTCAAGGTTTTTTTCAAATCCCCCCTCCTCCACTGTTTTGGCTGACAGCTGTTTGCTGGCCGATTTACCACATTAAAAGTGATCAATACCTGTTTTCCAACGGGTTTGGAGGCGGATCAGACCAAAAAGAGGCAGTTTGGTGTCGGCTCCAAAAACTGATATTTCCTTGACCCCGCGGTCAAGGTTTTTTTCAAATCCCCCCTCCTCCACTGTTTTGGCTGACAGCTGTTTTGGCTGACAGCTGTTTGCTGGCCGGTTTACCACATTAAAAGTGATCAATACCTGTTTTCCAACGGGTTTGGAGGCGGATCAGACCAAAAAGAGGCAGTTTGGTGTCGGCTCCAAAAACTGATATTTCCTTGACCCCGCGGTCAAGGTTTTTTTCAAATCCCCCCTCCTCCACTGTTTTGGCTGACAGCTGTTTTCTGGCCGATTTACCACATTAAAAGTGATCAATACCTGTTTTCCAACGGGTTTGGAGGCGGATCAGACCAAAAAGAGGCAGTTTGGTGTCGGCTCCACAAACGGAAATTTCCTTGACCCCGCGGTCAAGGTTTTTTTCAAATCCCCCCTCCTCCACTGTTTTGGCTGACAGCTGTTTGCTGGCCGATTTACCACATTAAAAGTGATCAATACCTGTTTTCCAACGGGTTTGGAGGCGGATCAGACCAAAAAGAGGCAGTTTGGTGTCGGCTCCAAAAACGGAAATTTCCTTGACCCCGCGGTCAAGGTTTTTTTCAAATCCCCCCTCCTCCACTGTTTTGGCTGACAGCTGTTTTCTGGCCGATTTACCACATTAAAAGTGATCAATACCTGTTTTCCAACGGGTTTGGAGGCGGATCAGACCAAAAAGAGGCAGTTTGGTGTCGGCTCCAAAAACGGAAATTACTTGACCCCGCGGTCAAGGTTTTTTTTCAAATCCCCCCTCCTCCACTGTTTTGGCTGACAGCTGTTTTGGCTGACAGCTGTTTTCTGGCCGATTTACCACATTAAAAGTGATCAATACCTGTTTTCCAACGGGTTTGGAGGCGGATCAGACCAAAAAGAGACAGTTTGGTGTCGGCTCCAAAAACTGATATTTCCTTGACCCCGCGGTCAAGGTTTTTTTCAAATCCCCCCTCCTCCACTGTTTTGGCTGACAGCTGTTTGCTGGCCGATTTACCACATTAAAAGTGATCAATACCTGTTTTCCAACGGGTTTGGAGGCGGATCAGACCAAAAAGAGACAGTTTGGTGTCGGCTCCAAAAACGGAAATTTCCTTGACCCCGCGGTCAAGGTTTTTTTCAAATCCCCCCTCCTCCACTGTTTTGGCTGACAGCTGTTTGCTGGCCGATTTACCACATTAAAAGTGATCAATACCTGTTTTCCAACGGGTTTGGAGGCGGACCAGACCAAAAAGAGGCAGTTTGGTGTCGGCTCCAAAAACGGAAATTTCCTTGACCCCGCGGTCAAGGTTTTTTTCAAATCCCCCCTCCTCCACTGTTTTGGCTGACAGCTGTTTTCTGGCCGATTTACCACATTAAAAGTGATCAATACCTGTTTTCCAACGGGTTTGGAGGCGGATCAGACCAAAAAGAGGCAGTTTGGTGTCGGCTCCAAAAACGGAAATTTCCTTGACCCCGCGGTCAAGGTTTTTTTCAAATCCCCCCTCCTCCACTGTTTTGGCTGACAGCTGTTTTGGCTGACAGCTGTTTTCTGGCCGATTTACCACATTAAAAGTGATCAATACCTGTTTTCCAACGGGTTTGGAGGCGGATCAGACCAAAAAGAGGCAGTTTGGTGTCGGCTCCAAAAACGGAAATTTCCTTGACCCCGCGGTCAAGGTTTTTTTACAAATCCCCCCTCCTCCACTGTTTTGGCTGACAGCTGTTTGCTGGCCGATTTACCACATTAAAAGTGATCAATACCTGTTTTCCAACGGGTTTGGAGGCGGATCAGACCAAAAAGAGGCAGTTTGGTGTCGGCTCCAAAAACTGATATTTCCTTGACCCCGCGGTCAAGGTTTTTTTCAAATCCCCCCTCCTCCACTGTTTTGGCTGACAGCTGTTTTGGCTGACAGCTGTTTTCTGGCCGATTTACCACATTAAAAGTGATCAATACCTGTTTTCCAACGGGTTTGGAGGCGGATCAGACCAAAAAGAGACAGTTTGGTGTCGGCTCCAAAAACTGATATTTCCTTGACCCCGCGGTCAAGGTTTTTTTCAAATCCCCCCTCCTCCACTGTTTTGGCTGACAGCTGTTTGCTGGCCGATTTACCACATTAAAAGTGATCAATACCTGTTTTCCAACGGGTTTGGAGGCGGATCAGACCAAAAAGAGACAGTTTGGTGTCGGCTCCAAAAACGGAAATTTCCTTGACCCCGCGGTCAAGGTTTTTTTCAAATCCCCCCTCCTCCACTGTTTTGGCTGACAGCTGTTTGCTGGCCGATTTACCACATTAAAAGTGATCAATACCTGTTTTCCAACGGGTTTGGAGGCGGATCAGACCAAAAAGAGGCAGTTTGGTGTCGGCTCCAAAAACTGATATTTCCTTGACCCCGCGGTCAAGGTTTTTTTCAAATCCCCCCTCCTCCACTGTTTTGGCTGACAGCTGTTTGCTGGCCGATTTACCACATTAAAAGTGAACAATACCTGTTTTCCAACGGGTTTGGAGGCGGATCAGACCAAAAAGAGGCAGTTTGGTGTCGGCTCCAAAAACTGATATTTCCTTGACCCCGCGGTCAACGTTTTTTTCAAATCCCCCCTCCTCCACTGTTTTGGCTGACAGCTGTTTGCTGGCCGATTTACCACATTAAAAGTGATCAATACCTGTTTTCCAACGGGTTTGGAGGCGGATCAGACCAAAAAGAGGCAGTTTGGTGTCGGCTCCAAAAACTGATATTTCCTTGACCCCGCGGTCAAGGTTTTTTTCAAATCCCCCCTCCTCCACTGTTTTGGCTGACAGCTGTTTTGGCTGACAGCTGTTTTCTGGCCGATTTACCACATTAAAAGTGATCAATACCTGTTTTCCAACGGGTTTGGAGGCGGATCAGACCAAAAAGAGGCAGTTTGGTGTCGGCTCCAAAAACGGAAATTTCCTTGACCCCGCGGTCAAGGTTTTTTTCAAATCCCCCCTCCTCCACTGTTTTGGCTGACAGCTGTTTTCTGGCCGATTTACCACATTAAAAGTGATCAATACCTGTTTTCCAACGGGTTTGGAGGCGGATCAGACCAAAAAGAGGCAGTTTGGTGTCGGCTCCAAAAACGGAAATTTCCTTGACCCCGCGGTCAAGGTTTTTTTTTAATCCCCCCTCCTCCACTGTTTTGGCTGACAGCTGTTTTCTGGCCGATTTACCACATTAAAAGTGATCAATACCTGTTTTCCAACGGGTTTGGAGGCGGATCAGACCAAAAAGAGGCAGTTTGGTGTCGGCTCCAAAAACGGAAATTACTTGACCCCGCGGTCAAGGTTTTTTTTCAAATCCCCCCTCCTCCACTGTTTTGGCTGACAGCTGTTTTGGCTGACAGCTGTTTTCTGGCCGATTTACCACATTAAAAGTGATCAATACCTGTTTTCCAACGGGTTTGGAGGCGGATCAGACCAAAAAGAGACAGTTTGGTGTCGGCTCCAAAAACTGATATTTCCTTGACCCCGCGGTCAAGGTTTTTTTCAAATCCCCCCTCCTCCACTGTTTTGGCTGACAGCTGTTTGCTGGCCGATTTACCACATTAAAAGTGATCAATACCTGTTTTCCAACGGGTTTGGAGGCGGATCAGACCAAAAAGAGACAGTTTGGTGTCGGCTCCAAAAACGGAAATTTCCTTGACCCCGCGGTCAAGGTTTTTTTCAAATCCCCCCTCCTCCACTGTTTTGGCTGACAGCTGTTTGCTGGCCGATTTACCACATTAAAAGTGATCAATACCTGTTTTCCAACGGGTTTGGAGGCGGACCAGACCAAAAAGAGGCAGTTTGGTGTCGGCTCCAAAAACGGAAATTTCCTTGACCCCGCGGTCAAGGTTTTTTTCAAATCCCCCCTCCTCCACTGTTTTGGCTGACAGCTGTTTGCTGGCCGATTTACCACATTAAAAGTGATCAATACCTGTTTTCCAACGGGTTTGGAGGCGGATCAGACCAAAAAGAGGCAGTTTGGTGTCGGCTCCAAAAACTGATATTTCCTTGACCCCGCGGTCAAGGTTTTTTTCAAATCCCCCCTCCTCCACTGTTTTGGCTGACAGCTGTTTTGGCTGACAGCTGTTTTCTGGCCGATTTACCACATTAAAAGTGATCAATACCTGTTTTCCAACGGGTTTGGAGGCGGATCAGACCAAAAAGAGGCAGTTTGGTGTCGGCTCCAAAAACTGATATTTCCTTGACCCCGCGGTCAAGGTTTTTTTCAAATCCCCCCTCCTCCACTGTTTTGGCTGACAGCTGTTTGCTGGCCGATTTACCACATTAAAAGTGAACAATACCTGTTTTCCAACGGGTTTGGAGGCGGATCAGACCAAAAAGAGGCAGTTTGGTGTCGGCTCCAAAAACTGATATTTCCTTGACCCCGCGGTCAAGGTTTTTTTCAAATCCCCCCTCCTCCACTGTTTTGGCTGACAGCTGTTTGCTGGCCGATTTACCACATTAAAAGTGATCAATACCTGTTTTCCAACGGGTTTGGAGGCGGATCAGACCAAAAAGAGGCAGTTTGGTGTCGGCTCCAAAAACTGATATTTCCTTGACCCCGCGGTCAAGGTTTTTTTCAAATCCCCCCTCCTCCACTGTTTTGGCTGACAGCTGTTTTCTGGCCGATTTACCACATTAAAAGTGATCAATACCTGTTTTCCAACGGGTTTGGAGGCGGATCAGACCAAAAAGAGACAGTTTGGTGTCGGCTCCAAACACTGATATTTCCTTGACCCCGCGGTCAAGGTTTTTTTCAAATCCCCCCTCCTCCACTGTTTTGGCTGACAGCTGTTTGCTGGCCGATTTACCACATTAAAAGTGATCAATACCTGTTTTCCAACGGGTTTGGAGGCGGATCAGACCAAAAAGAGACAGTTTGGTGTCGGCTCCAAAAACGGAAATTTCCTTGACCACGCGGTCAAGGTTTTTTTCAAATCCCCCCTCCTCCACTGTTTTGGCTGACAGCTGTTTTGGCTGACAGCTGTTTGCTGGCCGGTTTACCACATTAAAAGTGATCAATACCTGTTTTCCAACGGGTTTGGAGGCGGATCAGACCAAAAAGAGGCAGTTTGGTGTCGGCTCCAAAAACTGATATTTCCTTGACCCCGCGGTCAAGGTTTTTTTCAAATCCCCCCTCCTCCACTGTTTTGGCTGACAGCTGTTTGCTGGCCGATTTACCACATTAAAAGTGATCAATACCTGTTTTCCAACGGGTTTGGAGGCGGATCAGACCAAAAAGAGACAGTTTGGTGTCGGCTCCAAAAACGGAAATTTCCTTGACCCCGCGGTCAAGGTTTTTTTCAAATCCCCCCTCCTCCACTGTTTTGGCTGACAGCTGTTTTGGCTGACAGCTGTTTTCTGGCCGATTTACCACATTAAAAGTGATCAATACCTGTTTTCCAACGGGTTTGGAGGCGGATCAGACCAAAAAGAGACAGTTTGGTGTCGGCTCCAAAAACTGATATTTCCTTGACCCCGCGGTCAAGGTTTTTTTCAAATCCCCCCTCCTCCACTGTTTTGGCTGACAGCTGTTTGCTGGCCGATTTACCACATTAAAAGTGATCAATACCTGTTTTCCAACGGGTTTGGAGGCGGATCAGACCAAAAAGAGACAGTTTGGTGTCGGCTCCAAAAACGGAAATTTCCTTGACCCCGCGGTCAAGGTTTTTTTCAAATCCCCCCTCCTCCACTGTTTTGGCTGACAGCTGTTTGCTGGCCGATTTACCACATTAAAAGTGATCAATACCTGTTTTCCAACGGGTTTGGAGGCGGATCAGACCAAAAAGAGGCAGTTTGGTGTCGGCTCCAAAAACTGATATTTCCTTGACCCCGCGGTCAAGGTTTTTTTCAAATCCCCCCTCCTCCACTGTTTTGGCTGACAGCTGTTTTGGCTGACAGCTGTTTTCTGGCCGATTTACCACATTAAAAGTGATCAATACCTGTTTTCCAACGGGTTTGGAGGCGGATCAGACCAAAAAGAGACAGTTTGGTGTCGGCTCCAAAAACTGATATTTCCTTGACCCCGCGGTCAAGGTTTTTTTCAAATCCCCCCTCCTCCACTGTTTTGGCTGACAGCTGTTTGCTGGCCGATTTACCACATTAAAAGTGATCAATACCTGTTTTCCAACGGGTTTGGAGGCGGATCAGACCAAAAAGAGACAGTTTGGTGTCGGCTCCAAAAACGGAAATTTCCTTGACCCCGCGGTCAAGGTTTTTTTCAAATCCCCCCTCCTCCACTGTTTTGGCTGACAGCTGTTTGCTGGCCGATTTACCACATTAAAAGTGATCAATACCTGTTTTCCAACGGGTTTGGAGGCGGATCAGACCAAAAAGAGACAGTTTGGTGTCGGCTCCAAACACTGATATTTCCTTGACCCCGCGGTCAAGGTTTTTTTCAAATCCCCCCTCCTCCACTGTTTTGGCTGACAGCTGTTTGCTGGCCGATTTACCACATTAAAAGTGATCAATACCTGTTTTCCAACGGGTTTGGAGGCGGATCAGACCAAAAAGAGACAGTTTGGTGTCGGCTCCAAAAACGGAAATTTCCTTGACCACGCGGTCAAGGTTTTTTTCAAATCCCCCCTCCTCCACTGTTTTGGCTGACAGCTGTTTTGGCTGACAGCTGTTTGCTGGCCGGTTTACCACATTAAAAGTGATCAATACCTGTTTTCCAACGGGTTTGGAGGCGGATCAGACCAAAAAGAGGCAGTTTGGTGTCGGCTCCAAAAACTGATATTTCCTTGACCCCGCGGTCAAGGTTTTTTTCAAATCCCCCCTCCTCCACTGTTTTGGCTGACAGCTGTTTGCTGGCCGATTTACCACATTAAAAGTGATCAATACCTGTTTTCCAACGGGTTTGGAGGCGGATCAGACCAAAAAGAGACAGTTTGGTGTCGGCTCCAAAAACTGAAATTTCCTTGACCCCGCGGTCAAGGTTTTTTTCAAATCCCCCCTCCTCCACTGTTTTGGCTGACAGCTGTTTTGGCTGACAGCTGTTTTCTGGCAGATTTACCACATTAAAAGTGATCAATACCTGTTTTCCAACGGGTTTGGAGGCGGATCAGACCAAAAAGAGACAGTTTGGTGTCGGCTCCAAAAACTGATATTTCCTTGACCCCGCGGTCAAGGTTTTTTTCAAATCCCCCCTCCTCCACTGTTTTGGCTGACAGCTGTTTGCTGGCCGATTTACCACATTAAAAGTGATCAATACCTGTTTTCCAACGGGTTTGGAGGCGGATCAGACCAAAAAGAGGCAGTTTGGTGTCGGCTCCAAAAACGGAAATTTCCTTGACCCCGCGGTCAAGGTTTTTTTCAAATCCCCCCTCCTCCACTGTTTTGGCTGACAGCTGTTTGCTGGCCGATTTACCACATTAAAAGTGATCAATACCTGTTTTCCAACGGGTTTGGAGGCGGATCAGACCAAAAAGAGGCAGTTTGGTGTCGGCTCCAAAAACTGATATTTCCTTGACCCCGCGGTCATGGTTTTTTTCAAATCCCCCCTCCTCCACTGTTTTGGCTGACAGCTGTTTTGGCTGACAGCTGTTTTCTGGCCGATTTACCACATTAAAAGTGATCAATACCTGTTTTCCAACGGGTTTGGAGGCGGATCAGACCAAAAAGAGACAGTTTGGTGTCGGCTCCAAAAACTGATATTTCCTTGACCCCGCGGTCAAGGTTTTTTTCAAATCCCCCCTCCTCCACTGTTTTGGCTGACAGCTGTTTGCTGGCCGATTTACCACATTAAAAGTGATCAATACCTGTTTTCCAACGGGTTTGGAGGCGGATCAGACCAAAAAGAGGCAGTTTGGTGTCGGCTCCAAAAACTGATATTTCCTTGACCCCGCGGTCAAGGTTTTTTTCAAATCCCCCCTCCTCCACTGTTTTGGCTGACAGCTGTTTGCTGGCCGATTTACCACATTAAAAGTGATCAATACCTGTTTTCCAACGGGTTTGGAGGCGGATCAGACCAAAAAGAGGCAGTTTGGTGTCGGCTCCAAAAACTGATATTTCCTTGACCCCGCGGTCAAGGTTTTTTTCAAATCCCCCCTCCTCCACTGTTTTGGCTGACAGCTGTTTTGGCTGACAGCTGTTTGCTGGCCGGTTTACCACATTAAAAGTGATCAATACCTGTTTTCCAACGGGTTTGGAGGCGGATCAGACCAAAAAGAGGCAGTTTGGTGTCGGCTCCAAAAACTGATATTTCCTTGACCCCGCGGTCAAGGTTTTTTTCAAATCCCCCCTCCTCCACTGTTTTGGCTGACAGCTGTTTGCTGGCCGATTTACCACATTAAAAGTGATCAATACCTGTTTTCCAACGGGTTTGGAGGCGGATCAGACCAAAAAGAGGCAGTTTGGTGTCGGCTCCAAAAACGGAAATTTCCTTGACCCCGTGGTCAAGGTTTTTTTCAAATCCCCCCTCCTCCACTGTTTTGGCTGACAGCTGTTTTCTGGCCGATTTACCACATTAAAAGTGATCAATACCTGTTTTCCAACGGGTTTGGAGGCGGATCAGACCAAAAAGAGACAGTTTGGTGTCGGCTCCAAAAACGGAAATTTCCTTGACCCCGCGGTCAAGGTTTTTTTCAAATCCCCCCTCCTCCACTGTTTTGGCTGACAGCTGTTTGCTGGCCGATTTACCACATTAAAAGTGATCAATACCTGTTTTCCAACGGGTTTGGAGGCGGATCAGACCAAAAAGAGGCAGTTTGGTGTCGGCTCCAAAAACTGATATTTCCTTGACCCCGCGGTCAAGGTTTTTTTCAAATCCCCCCTCCTCCACTGTTTTGGCTGACAGCTGTTTTGGCTGACAGCTGTTTTCTGGCCGATTTACCACATTAAAAGTGATCAATACCTGTTTTCCAACGGGTTTGGAGGCGGATCAGACCAAAAAGAGACAGTTTGGTGTCGGCTCCAAAAACTGATATTTCCTTGACCCCGCGGTCAAGGTTTTTTTCAAATCCCCCCTCCTCCACTGTTTTGGCTGACAGCTGTTTGCTGGCCGATTTACCACATTAAAAGTGATCAATACCTGTTTTCCAACGGGTTTGGAGGCGGATCAGACCAAAAAGAGACAGTTTGGTGTCGGCTCCAAAAACGGAAATTTCCTTGACCCCGCGGTCAAGGTTTTTTTCAAATCCCCCCTCCTCCACTGTTTTGGCTGACAGCTGTTTGCTGGCCGATTTACCACATTAAAAGTGATCAATACCTGTTTTCCAACGGGTTTGGAGGCGGATCAGACCAAAAAGAGGCAGTTTGGTGTCGGCTCCAAAAACTGATATTTCCTTGACCCCGCGGTCAAGGTTTTTTTCAAATCCCCCCTCCTCCACTGTTTTGGCTGACAGCTGTTTGCTGGCCGATTTACCACATTAAAAGTGAACAATACCTGTTTTCCAACGGGTTTGGAGGCGGATCAGACCAAAAAGAGGCAGTTTGGTGTCGGCTCCAAAAACTGATATTTCCTTGACCCCGCGGTCAAGGTTTTTTTCAAATCCCCCCTCCTCCACTGTTTTGGCTGACAGCTGTTTGCTGGCCGATTTACCACATTAAAAGTGATCAATACCTGTTTTCCAACGGGTTTGGAGGCGGATCAGACCAAAAAGAGGCAGTTTGGTGTCGGCTCCAAAAACTGATATTTCCTTGACCCCGCGGTCAAGGTTTTTTTCAAATCCCCCCTCCTCCACTGTTTTGGCTGACAGCTGTTTTCTGGCCGATTTACCACATTAAAAGTGATCAATACCTGTTTTCCAACGGGTTTGGAGGCGGATCAGACCAAAAAGAGACAGTTTGGTGTCGGCTCCAAACACTGATATTTCCTTGACCCCGCGGTCAAGGTTTTTTTCAAATCCCCCCTCCTCCACTGTTTTGGCTGACAGCTGTTTGCTGGCCGATTTACCACATTAAAAGTGATCAATACCTGTTTTCCAACG
The DNA here is from genome assembly GCF_042242105.1 of Pempheris klunzingeri. Classification (NCBI taxonomy): domain Eukaryota; kingdom Metazoa; phylum Chordata; class Actinopteri; order Acropomatiformes; family Pempheridae; genus Pempheris; species Pempheris klunzingeri. The sequence continues at coordinate 28,269,973 of NC_092019.1, read as the reverse complement.
GGTTTGGAGGCGGATCAGACCAAAAAGAGACAGTTTGGTGTCGGCTCCAAAAACGGAAATTTCCTTGACCACGCGGTCAAGGTTTTTTTCAAATCCCCCCTCCTCCACTGTTTTGGCTGACAGCTGTTTTGGCTGACAGCTGTTTGCTGGCCGGTTTACCACATTAAAAGTGATCAATACCTGTTTTCCAACGGGTTTGGAGGCGGATCAGACCAAAAAGAGGCAGTTTGGTGTCGGCTCCAAAAACTGATATTTCCTTGACCCCGCGGTCAAGGTTTTTTTCAAATCCCCCCTCCTCCACTGTTTTGGCTGACAGCTGTTTGCTGGCCGATTTACCACATTAAAAGTGATCAATACCTGTTTTCCAACGGGTTTGGAGGCGGATCAGACCAAAAAGAGACAGTTTGGTGTCGGCTCCAAAAACGGAAATTTCCTTGACCCCGCGGTCAAGGTTTTTTTCAAATCCCCCCTCCTCCACTGTTTTGGCTGACAGCTGTTTTGGCTGACAGCTGTTTTCTGGCCGATTTACCACATTAAAAGTGATCAATACCTGTTTTCCAACGGGTTTGGAGGCGGATCAGACCAAAAAGAGACAGTTTGGTGTCGGCTCCAAAAACGGAAATTTCCTTGACCCCGTGGTCAAGGTTTTTTTCAAATCCCCCCTCCTCCACTGTTTTGGCTGACAGCTGTTTTCTGGCCGATTTACCACATTAAAAGTGATCAATACCTGTTTTCCAACGGGTTTGGAGGCGGATCAGACCAAAAAGAGACAGTTTGGTGTCGGCTCCAAAAACGGAAATTTCCTTGACCCCGCGGTCAAGGTTTTTTTCAAATCCCCCCTCCTCCACTGTTTTGGCTGACAGCTGTTTGCTGGCCGATTTACCACATTAAAAGTGATCAATACCTGTTTTCCAACGGGTTTGGAGGCGGATCAGACCAAAAAGAGGCAGTTTGGTGTCGGCTCCAAAAACTGATATTTCCTTGACCCCGCGGTCAAGGTTTTTTTCAAATCCCCCCTCCTCCACTGTTTTGGCTGACAGCTGTTTTGGCTGACAGCTGTTTTCTGGCCGATTTACCACATTAAAAGTGATCAATACCTGTTTTCCAACGGGTTTGGAGGCGGATCAGACCAAAAAGAGACAGTTTGGTGTCGGCTCCAAAAACTGATATTTCCTTGACCCCGCGGTCAAGGTTTTTTTCAAATCCCCCCTCCTCCACTGTTTTGGCTGACAGCTGTTTGCTGGCCGATTTACCACATTAAAAGTGATCAATACCTGTTTTCCAACGGGTTTGGAGGCGGATCAGACCAAAAAGAGACAGTTTGGTGTCGGCTCCAAAAACGGAAATTTCCTTGACCCCGCGGTCAAGGTTTTTTTCAAATCCCCCCTCCTCCACTGTTTTGGCTGACAGCTGTTTGCTGGCCGATTTACCACATTAAAAGTGATCAATACCTGTTTTCCAACGGGTTTGGAGGCGGATCAGACCAAAAAGAGGCAGTTTGGTGTCGGCTCCAAAAACTGATATTTCCTTGACCCCGCGGTCAAGGTTTTTTTCAAATCCCCCCTCCTCCACTGTTTTGGCTGACAGCTGTTTGCTGGCCGATTTACCACATTAAAAGTGAACAATACCTGTTTTCCAACGGGTTTGGAGGCGGATCAGACCAAAAAGAGGCAGTTTGGTGTCGGCTCCAAAAACTGATATTTCCTTGACCCCGCGGTCAAGGTTTTTTTCAAATCCCCCCTCCTCCACTGTTTTGGCTGACAGCTGTTTGCTGGCCGATTTACCACATTAAAAGTGATCAATACCTGTTTTCCAACGGGTTTGGAGGCGGATCAGACCAAAAAGAGGCAGTTTGGTGTCGGCTCCAAAAACTGATATTTCCTTGACCCCGCGGTCAAGGTTTTTTTCAAATCCCCCCTCCTCCACTGTTTTGGCTGACAGCTGTTTTCTGGCCGATTTACCACATTAAAAGTGATCAATACCTGTTTTCCAACGGGTTTGGAGGCGGATCAGACCAAAAAGAGACAGTTTGGTGTCGGCTCCAAACACTGATATTTCCTTGACCCCGCGGTCAAGGTTTTTTTCAAATCCCCCCTCCTCCACTGTTTTGGCTGACAGCTGTTTGCTGGCCGATTTACCACATTAAAAGTGATCAATACCTGTTTTCCAACGGGTTTGGAGGCGGATCAGACCAAAAAGAGACAGTTTGGTGTCGGCTCCAAAAACGGAAATTTCCTTGACCACGCGGTCAAGGTTTTTTTCAAATCCCCCCTCCTCCACTGTTTTGGCTGACAGCTGTTTTGGCTGACAGCTGTTTGCTGGCCGGTTTACCACATTAAAAGTGATCAATACCTGTTTTCCAACGGGTTTGGAGGCGGATCAGACCAAAAAGAGGCAGTTTGGTGTCGGCTCCAAAAACTGATATTTCCTTGACCCCGCGGTCAAGGTTTTTTTCAAATCCCCCCTCCTCCACTGTTTTGGCTGACAGCTGTTTGCTGGCCGATTTACCACATTAAAAGTGATCAATACCTGTTTTCCAACGGGTTTGGAGGCGGATCAGACCAAAAAGAGACAGTTTGGTGTCGGCTCCAAAAACGGAAATTTCCTTGACCCCGCGGTCAAGGTTTTTTTCAAATCCCCCCTCCTCCACTGTTTTGGCTGACAGCTGTTTTGGCTGACAGCTGTTTTCTGGCCGATTTACCACATTAAAAGTGATCAATACCTGTTTTCCAACGGGTTTGGAGGCGGATCAGACCAAAAAGAGACAGTTTGGTGTCGGCTCCAAAAACTGATATTTCCTTGACCCCGCGGTCAAGGTTTTTTTCAAATCCCCCCTCCTCCACTGTTTTGGCTGACAGCTGTTTGCTGGCCGATTTACCACATTAAAAGTGATCAATACCTGTTTTCCAACGGGTTTGGAGGCGGATCAGACCAAAAAGAGACAGTTTGGTGTCGGCTCCAAAAACGGAAATTTCCTTGACCCCGCGGTCAAGGTTTTTTTCAAATCCCCCCTCCTCCACTGTTTTGGCTGACAGCTGTTTGCTGGCCGATTTACCACATTAAAAGTGATCAATACCTGTTTTCCAACGGGTTTGGAGGCGGATCAGACCAAAAAGAGGCAGTTTGGTGTCGGCTCCAAAAACTGATATTTCCTTGACCCCGCGGTCAAGGTTTTTTTCAAATCCCCCCTCCTCCACTGTTTTGGCTGACAGCTGTTTTGGCTGACAGCTGTTTTCTGGCCGATTTACCACATTAAAAGTGATCAATACCTGTTTTCCAACGGGTTTGGAGGCGGATCAGACCAAAAAGAGACAGTTTGGTGTCGGCTCCAAAAACTGATATTTCCTTGACCCCGCGGTCAAGGTTTTTTTCAAATCCCCCCTCCTCCACTGTTTTGGCTGACAGCTGTTTGCTGGCCGATTTACCACATTAAAAGTGATCAATACCTGTTTTCCAACGGGTTTGGAGGCGGATCAGACCAAAAAGAGACAGTTTGGTGTCGGCTCCAAAAACGGAAATTTCCTTGACCCCGCGGTCAAGGTTTTTTTCAAATCCCCCCTCCTCCACTGTTTTGGCTGACAGCTGTTTGCTGGCCGATTTACCACATTAAAAGTGATCAATACCTGTTTTCCAACGGGTTTGGAGGCGGATCAGACCAAAAAGAGGCAGTTTGGTGTCGGCTCCAAAAACTGATATTTCCTTGACCCCGCGGTCAAGGTTTTTTTCAAATCCCCCCTCCTCCACTGTTTTGGCTGACAGCTGTTTGCTGGCCGATTTACCACATTAAAAGTGAACAATACCTGTTTTCCAACGGGTTTGGAGGCGGATCAGACCAAAAAGAGGCAGTTTGGTGTCGGCTCCAAAAACTGATATTTCCTTGACCCCGCGGTCAAGGTTTTTTTCAAATCCCCCCTCCTCCACTGTTTTGGCTGACAGCTGTTTGCTGGCCGATTTACCACATTAAAAGTGATCAATACCTGTTTTCCAACGGGTTTGGAGGCGGATCAGACCAAAAAGAGGCAGTTTGGTGTCGGCTCCAAAAACTGATATTTCCTTGACCCCGCGGTCAAGGTTTTTTTCAAATCCCCCCTCCTCCACTGTTTTGGCTGACAGCTGTTTTCTGGCCGATTTACCACATTAAAAGTGATCAATACCTGTTTTCCAACGGGTTTGGAGGCGGATCAGACCAAAAAGAGACAGTTTGGTGTCGGCTCCAAACACTGATATTTCCTTGACCCCGCGGTCAAGGTTTTTTTCAAATCCCCCCTCCTCCACTGTTTTGGCTGACAGCTGTTTGCTGGCCGATTTACCACATTAAAAGTGATCAATACCTGTTTTCCAACGGGTTTGGAGGCGGATCAGACCAAAAAGAGACAGTTTGGTGTCGGCTCCAAAAACGGAAATTTCCTTGACCACGCGGTCAAGGTTTTTTTCAAATCCCCCCTCCTCCACTGTTTTGGCTGACAGCTGTTTTGGCTGACAGCTGTTTGCTGGCCGGTTTACCACATTAAAAGTGATCAATACCTGTTTTCCAACGGGTTTGGAGGCGGATCAGACCAAAAGGAGGCAGTTTGGTGTCGGCTCCAAAAACTGATATTTCCTTGACCCCGCGGTCAAGGTTTTTTTCAAATCCCCCCTCCTCCACTGTTTTGGCTGACAGCTGTTTGCTGGCCGATTTACCACATTAAAAGTGATCAATACCTGTTTTCCAACGGGTTTGGAGGCGGATCAGACCAAAAAGAGACAGTTTGGTGTCGGCTCCAAAAACGGAAATTTCCTTGACCCCGCGGTCAAGGTTTTTTTCAAATCCCCCCTCCTCCACTGTTTTGGCTGACAGCTGTTTTGGCTGACAGCTGTTTTCTGGCAGATTTACCACATTAAAAGTGATCAATACCTGTTTTCCAACGGGTTTGGAGGCGGATCAGACCAAAAAGAGACAGTTTGGTGTCGGCTCCAAAAACTGATATTTCCTTGACCCCGCGGTCAAGGTTTTTTTCAAATCCCCCCTCCTCCACTGTTTTGGCTGACAGCTGTTTGCTGGCCGATTTACCACATTAAAAGTGATCAATACCTGTTTTCCAACGGGTTTGGAGGCGGATCAGACCAAAAAGAGGCAGTTTGGTGTCGGCTCCAAAAACGGAAATTTCCTTGACCCCGCGGTCAAGGTTTTTTTCAAATCCCCCCTCCTCCACTGTTTTGGCTGACAGCTGTTTGCTGGCCGATTTACCACATTAAAAGTGATCAATACCTGTTTTCCAACGGGTTTGGAGGCGGATCAGACCAAAAAGAGGCAGTTTGGTGTCGGCTCCAAAAACTGATATTTCCTTGACCCCGCGGTCATGGTTTTTTTCAAATCCCCCCTCCTCCACTGTTTTGGCTGACAGCTGTTTTGGCTGACAGCTGTTTTCTGGCCGATTTACCACATTAAAAGTGATCAATACCTGTTTTCCAACGGGTTTGGAGGCGGATCAGACCAAAAAGAGACAGTTTGGTGTCGGCTCCAAAAACTGATATTTCCTTGACCCCGCGGTCAAGGTTTTTTTCAAATCCCCCCTCCTCCACTGTTTTGGCTGACAGCTGTTTGCTGGCCGATTTACCACATTAAAAGTGATCAATACCTGTTTTCCAACGGGTTTGGAGGCGGATCAGACCAAAAAGAGGCAGTTTGGTGTCGGCTCCAAAAACTGATATTTCCTTGACCCCGCGGTCAAGGTTTTTTTCAAATCCCCCCTCCTCCACTGTTTTGGCTGACAGCTGTTTGCTGGCCGATTTACCACATTAAAAGTGATCAATACCTGTTTTCCAACGGGTTTGGAGGCGGATCAGACCAAAAAGAGGCAGTTTGGTGTCGGCTCCAAAAACTGATATTTCCTTGACCCCGCGGTCAAGGTTTTTTTCAAATCCCCCCTCCTCCACTGTTTTGGCTGACAGCTGTTTTGGCTGACAGCTGTTTGCTGGCCGGTTTACCACATTAAAAGTGATCAATACCTGTTTTCCAACGGGTTTGGAGGCGGATCAGACCAAAAAGAGGCAGTTTGGTGTCGGCTCCAAAAACTGATATTTCCTTGACCCCGCGGTCAAGGTTTTTTTCAAATCCCCCCTCCTCCACTGTTTTGGCTGACAGCTGTTTGCTGGCCGATTTACCACATTAAAAGTGATCAATACCTGTTTTCCAACGGGTTTGGAGGCGGATCAGACCAAAAAGAGGCAGTTTGGTGTCGGCTCCAAAAACGGAAATTTCCTTGACCCCGCGGTCAAGGTTTTTTTCAAATCCCCCCTCCTCCACTGTTTTGGCTGACAGCTGTTTTCTGGCCGATTTACCACATTAAAAGTGATCAATACCTGTTTTCCAACGGGTTTGGAGGCGGATCAGACCAAAAAGAGACAGTTTGGTGTCGGCTCCAAAAACGGAAATTTCCTTGACCCCGCGGTCAAGGTTTTTTTCAAATCCCCCCTCCTCCACTGTTTTGGCTGACAGCTGTTTGCTGGCCGATTTACCACATTAAAAGTGATCAATACCTGTTTTCCAACGGGTTTGGAGGCGGATCAGACCAAAAAGAGGCAGTTTGGTGTCGGCTCCAAAAACTGATATTTCCTTGACCCCGCGGTCAAGGTTTTTTTCAAATCCCCCCTCCTCCACTGTTTTGGCTGACAGCTGTTTTGGCTGACAGCTGTTTTCTGGCCGATTTACCACATTAAAAGTGATCAATACCTGTTTTCCAACGGGTTTGGAGGCGGATCAGACCAAAAAGAGACAGTTTGGTGTCGGCTCCAAAAACTGATATTTCCTTGACCCCGCGGTCAAGGTTTTTTTCAAATCCCCCCTCCTCCACTGTTTTGGCTGACAGCTGTTTGCTGGCCGATTTACCACATTAAAAGTGATCAATACCTGTTTTCCAACGGGTTTGGAGGCGGATCAGACCAAAAAGAGACAGTTTGGTGTCGGCTCCAAAAACGGAAATTTCCTTGACCCCGCGGTCAAGGTTTTTTTCAAATCCCCCCTCCTCCACTGTTTTGGCTGACAGCTGTTTGCTGGCCGATTTACCACATTAAAAGTGATCAATACCTGTTTTCCAACGGGTTTGGAGGCGGATCAGACCAAAAAGAGGCAGTTTGGTGTCGGCTCCAAAAACTGATATTTCCTTGACCCCGCGGTCAAGGTTTTTTTCAAATCCCCCCTCCTCCACTGTTTTGGCTGACAGCTGTTTTGGCTGACAGCTGTTTGCTGGCCGGTTTACCACATTAAAAGTGATCAATACCTGTTTTCCAACGGGTTTGGAGGCGGATCAGACCAAAAAGAGGCAGTTTGGTGTCGGCTCCAAAAACTGATATTTCCTTGACCCCGCGGTCAAGGTTTTTTTCAAATCCCCCCTCCTCCACTGTTTTGGCTGACAGCTGTTTGCTGGCCGATTTACCACATTAAAAGTGATCAATACCTGTTTTCCAACGGGTTTGGAGGCGGATCAGACCAAAAAGAGACAGTTTGGTGTCGGCTCCAAAAACGGAAATTTCCTTGACCCCGCGGTCAAGGTTTTTTTCAAATCCCCCCTCCTCCACTGTTTTGGCTGACAGCTGTTTTGGCTGACAGCTGTTTGCTGGCCGATTTACCACATTAAAAGTGATCAATACCTGTTTTCCAACGGGTTTGGAGGCGGATCAGACCAAAAAGAGGCAGTTTGGTGTCGGCTCCAAAAACTGATATTTCCTTGACCCCGCGGTCAAGGTTTTTTTCAAATCCCCCCTCCTCCACTGTTTTGGCTGACAGCTGTTTTCTGGCCGATTTACCACATTAAAAGTGATCAATACCTGTTTTCCAACGGGTTTGGAGGCGGATCAGACCAAAAAGAGGCAGTTTGGTGTCGGCTCCAAAAACTGATATTTCCTTGACCCCGCGGTCATGGTTTTTTTCAAATCCCCCCTCCTCCACTGTTTTGGCTGACAGCTGTTTTGGCTGACAGCTGTTTTCTGGCCGATTTACCACATTAAAAGTGATCAATACCTGTTTTCCAACGGGTTTGGAGGCGGATCAGACCAAAAAGAGACAGTTTGGTGTCGGCTCCAAAAACTGATATTTCCTTGACCCCGCGGTCAAGGTTTTTTTCAAATCCCCCCTCCTCCACTGTTTTGGCTGACAGCTGTTTGCTGGCCGATTTACCACATTAAAAGTGATCAATACCTGTTTTCCAACGGGTTTGGAGGCGGATCAGACCAAAAAGAGACAGTTTGGTGTCGGCTCCAAAAACGGAAATTTCCTTGACCCCGCGGTCAAGGTTTTTTTCAAATCCCCCCTCCTCCACTGTTTTGGCTGACAGCTGTTTGCTGGCCGATTTACCACATTAAAAGTGATCAATACCTGTTTTCCAACGGGTTTGGAGGCGGATCAGACCAAAAAGAGGCAGTTTGGTGTCGGCTCCAAAAACTGATATTTCCTTGACCCCGCGGTCAAGGTTTTCCGTTTCCCCCCTCCTCCACTGTTTTGGCTGACAGCTGTTTTGGCTGACAGCTGTTTGCTGGCCGGTTTACCACATTAAAAGTGATCAATACCTGTTTTCCAACGGGTTTGGAGGCGGATCAGACCAAAAAGAGGCAGTTTGGTGTCGGCTCCAAAAACTGATATTTCCTTGACCCCGCGGTCAAGGTTTTTTTCAAATCCCCCCTCCTCCACTGTTTTGGCTGACAGCTGTTTTCTGGCCGATTTACCACATTAAAAGTGATCAATACCTGTTTTCCAACGGGTTTGGAGGCGGATCAGACCAAAAAGAGACAGTTTGGTGTCGGCTCCAAACACTGATATTTCCTTGACCCCGCGGTCAAGGTTTTTTTCAAATCCCCCCTCCTCCACTGTTTTGGCTGACAGCTGTTTGCTGGCCGATTTACCACATTAAAAGTGATCAATACCTGTTTTCCAACGGGTTTGGAGGCGGATCAGACCAAAAAGAGACAGTTTGGTGTCGGCTCCAAAAACGGAAATTTCCTTGACCACGCGGTCAAGGTTTTTTTCAAATCCCCCCTCCTCCACTGTTTTGGCTGACAGCTGTTTTGGCTGACAGCTGTTTGCTGGCCGGTTTACCACATTAAAAGTGATCAATACCTGTTTTCCAACGGGTTTGGAGGCGGATCAGACCAAAAAGAGGCAGTTTGGTGTCGGCTCCAAAAACTGATATTTCCTTGACCCCGCGGTCAAGGTTTTTTTCAAATCCCCCCTCCTCCACTGTTTTGGCTGACAGCTGTTTGCTGGCCGATTTACCACATTAAAAGTGATCAATACCTGTTTTCCAACGGGTTTGGAGGCGGATCAGACCAAAAAGAGACAGTTTGGTGTCGGCTCCAAAAACGGAAATTTCCTTGACCCCGCGGTCAAGGTTTTTTTCAAATCCCCCCTCCTCCACTGTTTTGGCTGACAGCTGTTTTGGCTGACAGCTGTTTTCTGGCAGATTTACCACATTAAAAGTGATCAATACCTGTTTTCCAACGGGTTTGGAGGCGGATCAGACCAAAAAGAGACAGTTTGGTGTCGGCTCCAAAAACTGATATTTCCTTGACCCCGCGGTCAAGGTTTTTTTCAAATCCCCCCTCCTCCACTGTTTTGGCTGACAGCTGTTTGCTGGCCGATTTACCACATTAAAAGTGATCAATACCTGTTTTCCAACGGGTTTGGAGGCGGATCAGACCAAAAAGAGGCAGTTTGGTGTCGGCTCCAAAAACGGAAATTTCCTTGACCCCGCGGTCAAGGTTTTTTTCAAATCCCCCCTCCTCCACTGTTTTGGCTGACAGCTGTTTGCTGGCCGATTTACCACATTAAAAGTGATCAATACCTGTTTTCCAACGGGTTTGGAGGCGGATCAGACCAAAAAGAGGCAGTTTGGTGTCGGCTCCAAAAACTGATATTTCCTTGACCCCGCGGTCAAGGTTTTTTTCAAATCCCCCCTCCTCCACTGTTTTGGCTGACAGCTGTTTTGGCTGACAGCTGTTTTCTGGCCGATTTACCACATTAAAAGTGATCAATACCTGTTTTCCAACGGGTTTGGAGGCGGATCAGACCAAAAAGAGACAGTTTGGTGTCGGCTCCAAAAACTGATATTTCCTTGACCCCGCGGTCAAGGTTTTTTTCAAATCCCCCCTCCTCCACTGTTTTGGCTGACAGCTGTTTGCTGGCCGATTTACCACATTAAAAGTGATCAATACCTGTTTTCCAACGGGTTTGGAGGCGGATCAGACCAAAAAGAGACAGTTTGGTGTCGGCTCCAAAAACGGAAATTTCCTTGACCCCGCGGTCAAGGTTTTTTTCAAATCCCCCCTCCTCCACTGTTTTGGCTGACAGCTGTTTGCTGGCCGATTTACCACATTAAAAGTGATCAATACCTGTTTTCCAACGGGTTTGGAGGCGGATCAGACCAAAAAGAGGCAGTTTGGTGTCGGCTCCAAAAACTGATATTTCCTTGACCCCGCGGTCAAGGTTTTTTTCAAATCCCCCCTCCTCCACTGTTTTGGCTGACAGCTGTTTTGGCTGACAGCTGTTTGCTGGCCGGTTTACCACATTAAAAGTGATCAATACCTGTTTTCCAACGGGTTTGGAGGCGGATCAGACCAAAAAGAGGCAGTTTGGTGTCGGCTCCAAAAACTGATATTTCCTTGACCCCGCGGTCAAGGTTTTTTTCAAATCCCCCCTCCTCCACTGTTTTGGCTGACAGCTGTTTGCTGGCCGATTTACCACATTAAAAGTGATCAATACCTGTTTTCCAACGGGTTTGGAGGCGGATCAGACCAAAAAGAGACAGTTTGGTGTCGGCTCCAAAAACGGAAATTTCCTTGACCCCGCGGTCAAGGTTTTTTTCAAATCCCCCCTCCTCCACTGTTTTGGCTGACAGCTGTTTTGGCTGACAGCTGTTTGCTGGCCGATTTACCACATTAAAAGTGATCAATACCTGTTTTCCAACGGGTTTGGAGGCGGATCAGACCAAAAAGAGGCAGTTTGGTGTCGGCTCCAAAAACTGATATTTCCTTGACCCCGCGGTCAAGGTTTTTTTCAAATCCCCCCTCCTCCACTGTTTTGGCTGACAGCTGTTTTCTGGCCGATTTACCACATTAAAAGTGATCAATACCTGTTTTCCAACGGGTTTGGAGGCGGATCAGACCAAAAAGAGGCAGTTTGGTGTCGGCTCCAAAAACTGATATTTCCTTGACCCCGCGGTCATGGTTTTTTTCAAATCCCCCCTCCTCCACTGTTTTGGCTGACAGCTGTTTTGGCTGACAGCTGTTTTCTGGCCGATTTACCACATTAAAAGTGATCAATACCTGTTTTCCAACGGGTTTGGAGGCGGATCAGACCAAAAAGAGACAGTTTGGTGTCGGCTCCAAAAACTGATATTTCCTTGACCCCGCGGTCAAGGTTTTTTTCAAATCCCCCCTCCTCCACTGTTTTGGCTGACAGCTGTTTGCTGGCCGATTTACCACATTAAAAGTGATCAATACCTGTTTTCCAACGGGTTTGGAGGCGGATCAGACCAAAAAGAGACAGTTTGGTGTCGGCTCCAAAAACGGAAATTTCCTTGACCCCGCGGTCAAGGTTTTTTTCAAATCCCCCCTCCTCCACTGTTTTGGCTGACAGCTGTTTGCTGGCCGATTTACCACATTAAAAGTGATCAATACCTGTTTTCCAACGGGTTTGGAGGCGGATCAGACCAAAAAGAGGCAGTTTGGTGTCGGCTCCAAAAACTGATATTTCCTTGACCCCGCGGTCAAGGTTTTCCGTTTCCCCCCTCCTCCACTGTTTTGGCTGACAGCTGTTTTGGCTGACAGCTGTTTGCTGGCCGGTTTACCACATTAAAAGTGATCAATACCTGTTTTCCAACGGGTTTGGAGGCGGATCAGACCAAAAAGAGGCAGTTTGGTGTCGGCTCCAAAAACTGATATTTCCTTGACCCCGCGGTCAAGGTTTTTTTCAAATCCCCCCTCCTCCACTGTTTTGGCTGACAGCTGTTTTCTGGCCGATTTACCACATTAAAAGTGATCAATACCTGTTTTCCAACGGGTTTGGAGGCGGATCAGACCAAAAAGAGACAGTTTGGTGTCGGCTCCAAACACTGATATTTCCTTGACCCCGCGGTCAAGGTTTTTTTCAAATCCCCCCTCCTCCACTGTTTTGGCTGACAGCTGTTTGCTGGCCGATTTACCACATTAAAAGTGATCAATACCTGTTTTCCAACGGGTTTGGAGGCGGATCAGACCAAAAAGAGACAGTTTGGTGTCGGCTCCAAAAACGGAAATTTCCTTGACCACGCGGTCAAGGTTTTTTTCAAATCCCCCCTCCTCCACTGTTTTGGCTGACAGCTGTTTTGGCTGACAGCTGTTTGCTGGCCGGTTTACCACATTAAAAGTGATCAATACCTGTTTTCCAACGGGTTTGGAGGCGGATCAGACCAAAAAGAGGCAGTTTGGTGTCGGCTCCAAAAACTGATATTTCCTTGACCCCGCGGTCAAGGTTTTTTTCAAATCCCCCCTCCTCCACTGTTTTGGCTGACAGCTGTTTGCTGGCCGATTTACCACATTAAAAGTGATCAATACCTGTTTTCCAACGGGTTTGGAGGCGGATCAGACCAAAAAGAGACAGTTTGGTGTCGGCTCCAAAAACGGAAATTTCCTTGACCCCGCGGTCAAGGTTTTTTTCAAATCCCCCCTCCTCCACTGTTTTGGCTGACAGCTGTTTTGGCTGACAGCTGTTTTCTGGCAGATTTACCACATTAAAAGTGATCAATACCTGTTTTCCAACGGGTTTGGAGGCGGATCAGACCAAAAAGAGACAGTTTGGTGTCGGCTCCAAAAACTGATATTTCCTTGACCCCGCGGTCAAGGTTTTTTTCAAATCCCCCCTCCTCCACTGTTTTGGCTGACAGCTGTTTGCTGGCCGATTTACCACATTAAAAGTGATCAATACCTGTTTTCCAACGGGTTTGGAGGCGGATCAGACCAAAAAGAGGCAGTTTGGTGTCGGCTCCAAAAACGGAAATTTCCTTGACCCCGCGGTCAAGGTTTTTTTCAAATCCCCCCTCCTCCACTGTTTTGGCTGACAGCTGTTTGCTGGCCGATTTACCACATTAAAAGTGATCAATACCTGTTTTCCAACGGGTTTGGAGGCGGATCAGACCAAAAAGAGGCAGTTTGGTGTCGGCTCCAAAAACTGATATTTCCTTGACCCCGCGGTCATGGTTTTTTTCAAATCCCCCCTCCTCCACTGTTTTGGCTGACAGCTGTTTTGGCTGACAGCTGTTTTCTGGCCGATTTACCACATTAAAAGTGATCAATACCTGTTTTCCAACGGGTTTGGAGGCGGATCAGACCAAAAAGAGACAGTTTGGTGTCGGCTCCAAAAACTGATATTTCCTTGACCCCGCGGTCAAGGTTTTTTTCAAATCCCCCCTCCTCCACTGTTTTGGCTGACAGCTGTTTGCTGGCCGATTTACCACATTAAAAGTGATCAATACCTGTTTTCCAACGGGTTTGGAGGCGGATCAGACCAAAAAGAGGCAGTTTGGTGTCGGCTCCAAAAACTGATATTTCCTTGACCCCGCGGTCAAGGTTTTTTTCAAATCCCCCCTCCTCCACTGTTTTGGCTGACAGCTGTTTGCTGGCCGATTTACCACATTAAAAGTGATCAATACCTGTTTTCCAACGGGTTTGGAGGCGGATCAGACCAAAAAGAGGCAGTTTGGTGTCGGCTCCAAAAACTGATATTTCCTTGACCCCGCGGTCAAGGTTTTTTTCAAATCCCCCCTCCTCCACTGTTTTGGCTGACAGCTGTTTTGGCTGACAGCTGTTTGCTGGCCGGTTTACCACATTAAAAGTGATCAATACCTGTTTTCCAACGGGTTTGGAGGCGGATCAGACCAAAAAGAGGCAGTTTGGTGTCGGCTCCAAAAACTGATATTTCCTTGACCCCGCGGTCAAGGTTTTTTTCAAATCCCCCCTCCTCCACTGTTTTGGCTGACAGCTGTTTGCTGGCCGATTTACCACATTAAAAGTGATCAATACCTGTTTTCCAACGGGTTTGGAGGCGGATCAGACCAAAAAGAGGCAGTTTGGTGTCGGCTCCAAAAACGGAAATTTCCTTGACCCCGCGGTCAAGGTTTTTTTCAAATCCCCCCTCCTCCACTGTTTTGGCTGACAGCTGTTTGCTGGCCGATTTACCACATTAAAAGTGATCAATACCTGTTTTCCAACGGGTTTGGAGGCGGATCAGACCAAAAAGAGACAGTTTGGTGTCGGCTCCAAAAACGGAAATTTCCTTGACCACGCGGTCAAGGTTTTTTTCAAATCCCCCCTCCTCCACTGTTTTGGCTGACAGCTGTTTTGGCTGACAGCTGTTTTCTGGCCGATTTACCACATTAAAAGTGATCAATACCTGTTTTCCAACGGGTTTGGAGGCGGATCAGACCAAAAAGAGACAGTTTGGTGTCGGCTCCAAAAACTGATATTTCCTTGACCCCGCGGTCAAGGTTTTTTTCAAATCCCCCCTCCTCCACTGTTTTGGCTGACAGCTGTTTGCTGGCCGATTTACCACATTAAAAGTGATCAATACCTGTTTTCCAACGGGTTTGGAGGCGGATCAGACCAAAAAGAGACAGTTTGGTGTCGGCTCCAAAAACGGAAATTTCCTTGACCCCGCGGTCAAGGTTTTTTTTCAAATCCCCCCTCCTCCACTGTTTTGGCTGACAGCTGTTTTGGCTGACAGCTGTTTTCTGGCAGATTTACCACATTAAAAGTGATCAATACCTGTTTTCCAACGGGTTTGGAGGCGGATCAGACCAAAAAGAGGCAGTTTGGTGTCGGCTCCAAAAACGGAAATTTCCTTGACCCCGCGGTCAAGGTTTTTTTCAAATCCCCCCTCCTCCACTGTTTTGGCTGACAGCTGTTTTCTGGCCGATTTACCACATTAAAAGTGATCAATACCTGTTTTCCAACGGGTTTGGAGGCGGATCAGACCAAAAAGAGACAGTTTGGTGTCGGCTCCACAAACGGAAATTTCCTTGACCCCGCGGTCAAGGTTTTTTTCAAATCCCCCCTCCTCCACTGTTTTGGCTGACAGCTGTTTGCTGGCCGATTTACCACATTAAAAGTGATCAATACCTGTATTCCAACGGGTTTGGAGGCGGATCAGACCAAAAAGAGGCAGTTTGGTGTCGGCTCCAAAAACTGATATTTCCTTGACCCCGCGGTCAAGGTTTTTTTCAAATCCCCCCTCCTCCACTGTTTTGGCTGACAGCTGTTTTGGCTGACAGCTGTTTGCTGGCCGGTTTACCACATTAAAAGTGATCAATACCTGTTTTCCAACGGGTTTGGAGGCGGATCAGACCAAAAAGAGGCAGTTTGGTGTCGGCTCCAAAAACTGATATTTCCTTGACCCCGCGGTCAAGGTTTTTTTCAAATCCCCCCTCCTCCACTGTTTTGGCTGACAGCTGTTTTCTGGCCGATGTACCACATTAAAAGTGATCAATACCTGTTTTCCAACGGGTTTGGAGGCGGATCAGACCAAAAAGAGGCAGTTTGGTGTCGGCTCCAAAAACGGAAATTTCCTTGACCCCGCGGTCAAGGTTTTTTTCAAATCCCCCCTCCTCCACTGTTTTGGCTGACAGCTGTTTTCTGGCCGATTTACCACATTAAAAGTGATCAATACCTGTTTTCCAACGGGTTTGGAGGCGGATCAGACCAAAAAGAGGCAGTTTGGTGTCGGCTCCAAAAACGGAAATTTCCTTGACCCCGCGGTCAAGGTTTTTTTCAAATCCCCCCTCCTCCACTGTTTTGGCTGACAGCTGTTTTGGCTGACAGCTGTTTTCTGGCAGATTTACCACATTAAAAGTGATCAATACCTGTTTTCCAACGGGTTTGGAGGCGGATCAGACCAAAAAGAGGCAGTTTGGTGTCGGCTCCAAAAACGGAAATTTCCTTGACCCCGCGGTCAAGGTTTTTTTCAAATCCCCCCTCCTCCACTGTTTTGGCTGACAGCTGTTTTCTGGCCGATTTACCACATTAAAAGTGATCAATACCTGTTTTCCAACGGGTTTGGAGGCGGATCAGACCAAAAAGAGGCAGTTTGGTGTCGGCTCCAAAAACGGAAATTTCCTTGACCCCGCGGTCAAGGTTTTTTTCAAATCCCCCCTCCTCCACTGTTTTGGCTGACAGCTGTTTGCTGGCCGATTTACCACATTAAAAGTGATCAATACCTGTTTTCCAACGGGTTTGGAGGCGGATCAGACCAAAAAGAGGCAGTTTGGTGTCGGCTCCAAAAACTGATATTTCCTTGACCCCGCGGTCAAGGTTTTTTTCAAATCCCCCCTCCTCCACTGTTTTGGCTGACAGCTGTTTTCTGGCCGATTTACCACATTAAAAGTGATCAATACCTGTTTTCCAACGGGTTTGGAGGCGGATCAGACCAAAAAGAGACAGTTTGGTGTCGGCTCCACAAACGGAAATTTCCTTGACCCCGCGGTCAAGGTTTTTTTCAAATCCCCCCTCCTCCACTGTTTTGGCTGACAGCTGTTTGCTGGCCGATTTACCACATTAAAAGTGATCAATACCTGTTTTCCAACGGGTTTGGAGGCGGATCAGACCAAAAAGAGGCAGTTTGGTGTCGGCTCCAAAAACTGATATTTCCTTGACCCCGCGGTCAAGGTTTTTTTCAAATCCCCCCTCCTCCACTGTTTTGGCTGACAGCTGTTTTGGCTGACAGCTGTTTGCTGGCCGGTTTACCAAATTAAAAGTGATCAATACCTGTTTTCCAACGGGTTTGGAGGCGGATCAGACCAAAAAGAGGCAGTTTGGTGTCGGCTCCAAAAACTGATATTTCCTTGACCCCGCGGTCAAGGTTTTTTTCAAATCCCCCCTCCTCCACTGTTTTGGCTGACAGCTGTTTTCTGGCCGATTTACCACATTAAAAGTGATCAATACCTGTTTTCCAACGGGTTTGGAGGCGGATCAGACCAAAAAGAGGCAGTTTGGTGTCGGCTCCAAAAACGGAAATTTCCTTGACCCCGCGGTCAAGGTTTTTTTCAAATCCCCCCTCCTCCACTGTTTTGGCTGACAGCTGTTTTCTGGCCGATTTACCACATTAAAAGTGATCAATACCTGTTTTCCAACGGGTTTGGAGGCGGATCAGACCAAAAAGAGGCAGTTTGGTGTCGGCTCAAAAAACGGAAATTTCCTTGACCCCGCGGTCAAGGTTTTTTTCAAATCCCCCCTCCTCCACTGTTTTGGCTGACAGCTGTTTTGGCTGACAGCTGTTTTCTGGCAGATTTACCACATTAAAAGTGATCAATACCTGTTTTCCAACGGGTTTGGAGGCGGATCAGACCAAAAAGAGGCAGTTTGGTGTCGGCTCCAAAAACGGAAATTTCCTTGACCCCGCGGTCAAGGTTTTTTTCAAATCCCCCCTCCTCCACTGTTTTGGCTGACAGCTGTTTTCTGGCCGATTTACCACATTAAAAGTGATCAATACCTGTTTTCCAACGGGTTTGGAGGCGGATCAGACCAAAAAGAGGCAGTTTGGTGTCGGCTCCAAAAACGGAAATTTCCTTGACCCCGCGGTCAAGGTTTTTTTCAAATCCCCCCTCCTCCACTGTTTTGGCTGACAGCTGTTTGCTGGCCGATTTACCACATTAAAAGTGATCAATACCTGTTTTCCAACGGGTTTGGAGGCGGATCAGACCAAAAAGAGGCAGTTTGGTGTCGGCTCCAAAAACTGATATTTCCTTGACCCCGCGGTCAAGGTTTTTTTCAAATCCCCCCTCCTCCACTGTTTTGGCTGACAGCTGTTTTGGCTGACAGCTGTTTTCTGGCCGATTTACCACATTAAAAGTGATCAATACCTGTTTTCCAACGGGTTTGGAGGCGGATCAGACCAAAAAGAGACAGTTTGGTGTCGGCTCCAAAAACTGATATTTCCTTGACCCCGCGGTCAAGGTTTTTTTCAAATCCCCCCTCCTCCACTGTTTTGGCTGACAGCTGTTTTGGCTGACAGCTGTTTGCTGGCCGGTTTACCACATTAAAAGTGATCAATACCTGTTTTCCAACGGGTTTGGAGGCGGATCAGACCAAAAAGAGGCAGTTTGGTGTCGGCTCCAAAAACTGATATTTCCTTGACCCCGCGGTGAAGGTTTTTTTCAAATCCCCCCTCCTCCACTGTTTTGGCTGACAGCTGTTTTCTGGCCGATTTACCACATTAAAAGTGATCAATACCTGTTTTCCAACGGGTTTGGAGGCGGATCAGACCAAAAAGAGGCAGTTTGGTGTCGGCTCCAAAAACGGAAATTTCCTTGACCCCGCGGTCAAGGTTTTTTTCAAATCCCCCCTCCTCCACTGTTTTGGCTGACAGCTGTTTGCTGGCCGATTTACCACATTAAAAGTGATCAATACCTGTTTTCCAACGGGTTTGGAGGCGGATCAGACCAAAAAGAGGCAGTTTGGTGTCGGCTCCAAAAACGGAAATTTCCTTGACCCCGCGGTCAAGGTTTTTTTCAAATCCCCCCTCCTCCACTGTTTTGGCTGACAGCTGTTTTGGCTGACAGCGGTTTTCTGGCAGATTTACCACATTAAAAGTGATCAATACCTGTTTTCCAACGGGTTTGGAGGCGGATCAGACCAAAAAGAGGCAGTTTGGTGTCGGCTCCAAAAACGGAAATTTCCTTGACCCCGCGGTCAAGGTTTTTTTCAAATCCCCCCTCCTCCACTGTTTTGGCTGACAGCTGTTTTGGCTGACAGCTGTTTTCTGGCCGATTTACCACATTAAAAGTGATCAATACCTGTTTTCCAACGGGTTTGGAGGCGGATCAGACCAAAAAGAGGCAGTTTGGTGTCGGCTTCACAAACGGAAATTTCCTTGACCCCGCGGTCAAGGTTTTTTTCAAATCCCCCCTCCTCCACTGTTTTGGCTGACAGCTGTTTTCTGGCCGATTTACCACATTAAAAGTGATCAATACCTGTTTTCCAACGGGTTTGGAGGCGGATCAGACCAAAAAGAGGCAGTTTGGTGTCGGCTTCACAAACGGAAATTTCCTTGACCCCGCGGTCAAGGTTTTTTTCAAATCCCCCCTCCTCCACTGTTTTGGCTGACAGCTGTTTTCTGGCCGATTTACCACATTAAAAGTGATCAATACCTGTTTTCCAACGGGTTTGGAGGCGGATCAGACCAAAAAGAGGCAGTTTGGTGTCGGCTCCAAAAACTGATATTTCCTTGACCCCGCGGTCAAGGTTTTTTTCAAATCCCCCCTCCTCCACTGTTTTGGCTGACAGCTGTTTGCTGGCCGATTTACCACATTAAAAGTGATCAATACCTGTTTTCCAACGGGTTTGGAGGCAGATCAGACCAAAAAGAGGCAGTTTGGTGTCGGCTCCAAAAACTGATATTTCCTTGACCCCGCGGTCAAGGTTTTTTTCAAATCCCCCCTCCTCCACTGTTTTGGCTGACAGCTGTTTTGGCTGACAGCTGTTTGCTGGCCGGTTTACCACATTAAAAGTGATCAATACCTGTTTTCCAACGGGTTTGGAGGCGGATCAGACCAAAAAGAGGCAGTTTGGTGTCGGCTCCAAAAACTCATATTTCCTTGACCCCGCGGTGAAGGTTTTTTTCAAATCCCCCCTCCTCCACTGTTTTGGCTGACAGCTGTTTTCTGGCCGATTTACCACATTAAAAGTGATCAATACCTGTTTTCCAACGGGTTTGGAGGCGGATCAGACCAAAAAGAGGCAGTTTGGTGTCGGCTCCAAAAAACGGAAATTTCCTTGACCCCGCGGGCAAGGTTTTTTTCAAATCCCCCCTCCTCCACTGTTTTGGCTGACAGCTGTTTGCTGGCCGATTTACCACATTAAAAGTGATCAATACCTGTTTTCCAACGGGTTTGGAGGCGGATCAGACCAAAAAGAGGCAGTTTGGTGTCGGCTCCAAAAACGGAAATTTCCTTGACCCCGCGGTCAAGGTTTTTTTCAAATCCCCCCTCCTCCACTGTTTTGGCTGACAGCTGTTTTGGCTGACAGCTGTTTTCTGGCAGATTTACCACATTAAAAGTGATCAATACCTGTTTTCCAACGGGTTTGGAGGCGGATCAGACCAAAAAGAGGCAGTTTGGTGTCGGCTCCAAAAACGGAAATTTCCTTGACCCCGCGGTCAAGGTTTTTTTCAAATCCCCCCTCCTCCACTGTTTTGGCTGACAGCTGTTTTCTGGCCGATTTACCACATTAAAAGTGATCAATACCTGTTTTCCAACGGGTTTGGAGGCGGATCAGACCAAAAAGAGGCAGTTTGGTGTTGGCTCCACAAACGGAAATTTCCTTGACCCCGCGGTCAAGGTTTTTTTCAAATCCCCCCTCCTCCACTGTTTTGGCTGACAGCTGTTTAGGCTGACAGCTGTTTTCTGGCCGATTTACCACATTAAAAGTGATCAATACCTGTTTTCCAACGGGTTTGGAGGCGGATCAGACCAAAAAGAGACAGTTTGGTGTCGGCTCCAAAAACTGATATTTCCTTGACCCCGCGGTCAAGGTTTTTTTCAAATCCCCCCTCCTCCACTGTTTTGGCTGACAGCTGTTTGCTGGCCGATTTACCACATTAAAAGTGATCAATACCTGTTTTCCAACGGGTTTGGAGGCGGATCAGACCAAACAGAGACAGTTTGGTGTCGGCTCCAAAAACGGAAATTTCCTTGACCCCGCGGTCAAGGTTTTTTTCAAATCCCCCCTCCTCCACTGTTTTGGCTGACAGCTGTTTGCTGGCCGATTTACCACATTAAAAGTGATCAATACCTGTTTTCCAACGGGTTTGGAGGCGGATCAGACCAAAAAGAGGCAGTTTGGTGTCGGCTCCACAAACGGAAATTTCCTTGACCGAGCGGTCAAGGTTTTTTTCAAATCCCCCCTCCTCCACTGTTTTGGCTGACAGCTGTTTTGGCTGACAGCGGTTTTCTGGCAGATTTACCACATTAAAAGTGATCAATACCTGTTTTCCAACGGGTTTGGAGGCGGATCAGACCAAAAAGAGGCAGTTTGGTGTCGGCTCCAAAAACGGAAATTTCCTTGACCCCGCGGTCAAGGTTTTTTTCAAATCCCCCCTCCTCCACTGTTTTGGCTGACAGCTGTTTTGGCTGACAGCTGTTTTCTGGCCGATTTACCACATTAAAAGTGATCAATACCTGTTTTCCAACGGGTTTGGAGGCGGATCAGACCAAAAAGAGGCAGTTTGGTGTCGGCTTCACAAACGGAAATTTCCTTGACCCCGCGGTCAAGGTTTTTTTCAAATCCCCCCTCCTCCACTGTTTTGGCTGACAGCTGTTTTCTGGCCGATTTACCACATTAAAAGTGATCAATACCTGTTTTCCAACGGGTTTGGAGGCGGATCAGACCAAAAAGAGGCAGTTTGGTGTCGGCTCCAAAAACTGATATTTCCTTGACCCCGCGGTCAAGGTTTTTTTCAAATGCCCCCTCCTCCACTGTTTTGGCTGACAGCTGTTTTCTGGCCGATTTACCACATTAAAAGTGATCAATACCTGTTTTCCAACGGGTTTGGAGGCGGATCAGACCAAAAAGAGGCAGTTTGGTGTCGGCTCCAAAAACGGAAATTTCCTTGACCCCGCGGTCAAGGTTTTTTTCAAATCCCCCCTCCTCCACTGTTTTGGCTGACAGCTGTTTGCTGGCCGATTTACCACATTAAAAGTGATCAATACCTGTTTTCCAACGGGTTTGGAGGCGGATCAGACCAAAAAGAGGCAGTTTGGTGTCGGCTCCACAAACGGAAATTTCCTTGACCACGCGGTCAAGGTTTTTTTCAAATCCCCCCTCCTCCACTGTTTTGGCTGACAGCTGGTTTGGCTGACAGCTTTTTTTCTGGCCGATTTACCACATTAAAAGTGATCAATACCTGTTTTCCAACGGGTTTGGAGGCGGATCAGACCAAAAAGAGACAGTTTGGTGTCGGCTCCAAAAACTGATATTTCCTTGACCCCGCGGTCAAGGTTTTTTTCAAATCCCCCCTCCTCCACTGTTTTGGCTGACAGCTGTTTGCTGGCCGATTTACCACATTAAAAGTGATCAATACCTGTTTTCCAACGGGTTTGGAGGCGGATCAGACCAAAAAGAGGCAGTTTGGTGTCGGCTCCAAAAACTGAAATTTCCTTGACCCCGCGGTCAAGGTTTTTTTCAAATCCCCCCTCCTCCACTGTTTTGGCTGACAGCTGTTTGCTGGCCGATTTACCACATTAAAAGTGATCAATACCTGTTTTCCAACGGGTTTGGAGGCGGATCAGACCAAAAAGAGGCAGTTTGGTGTCGGCTCCAAAAACTGATATTTCCTTGACCCCGCGGTCAAGGTTTTTTTCAAATCCCCCCTCCTCCACTGTTTTGGCTGACAGCTGTTTTGGCTGACAGCTGTTTTCTGGCCGATTTACCACATTAAAAGTGATCAATACCTGTTTTCCAACGGGTTTGAAGGCGGATCAGACCAAAAAGAGGCAGTTTGGTGTCGGCTCCACAAACGGAAATTTCCTTGACCCCGCGGTCAAGGTTTTTTTCAAATCCCCCCTCCTCCACTGTTTTGGCTGACAGCTGTTTTCTGGCCGATTTACCACATTAAAAGTGATCAATACCTGTTTTCCAACGGGTTTGGAGGCGGATCAGACCAAAAAGAGGCAGTTTGGTGTCGGCTCCAAAAACGGAAATTTCCTTGACCCCGCGGTCAAGGTTTTTTTCAAATCCCCCCTCCTCCACTGTTTTGGCTGACAGCTGTTTGCTGGCCGATTTACCACATTAAAAGTGATCAATACCTGTTTTCCAACGGGTTTGGAGGCGGATCAGACCAAAAAGAGGCAGTTTGGTGTCGGCTCCACAAACGGAAATTTCCTTGACCACGCGGTCAAGGTTTTTTTCAAATCCCCCCTCCTCCACTGTTTTGGCTGACAGCTGTTTTGGCTGACAGCTGTTTGCTGGCCGATTTACCACATTAAAAGTGATCAATACCTGTTTTCCAACGGGTTTGGAGGCGGATCAGACCAAAAAGAGACAGTTTGGTGTCGGCTCCAAAAACTGATATTTCCTTGACCCCGCGGTCAAGGTTTTTTTCAAATCCCCCCTCCTCCACTGTTTTGGCTGACAGCTGTTTGCTGGCCGATTTACCACATTAAAAGTGATCAATACCTGTTTTCCAACGGGTTTGGAGGCGGATCAGACCAAAAAGAGGCAGTTTGGTGTTGGCTCCACAAACGGAAATTTCCTTGACCCCGCGGTCAAGGTTTTTTTCAAATCCCCCCTCCTCCACTGTTTTGGCTGACAGCTGTTTTCTGGCCGATTTACCACATTAAAAGTGATCAATACCTGTTTTCCAACGGGTTTGGAGGCGGATCAGACCAAAAAGAGGCAGTTTGGTGTCGGCTCCAAAAACTGATATTTCCTTGACCCCGCGGTCAAGGTTTTTTTCAAATCCCCCCTCCTCCACTGTTTTGGCTGACAGCTGTTTTCTGGCCGATTTACCACATTAAAAGTGATCAATACCTGTTTTCCAACGGGTTTGAAGGCGGATCAGACCAAAAAGAGGCAGTTTGGTGTCGGCTCCACAAACGGAAATTTCCTTGACCCCGCGGTCAAGGTTTTTTTCAAATCCCCCCTCCTCCACTGTTTTGGCTGACAGCTGTTTTCTGGCCGATTTACCACATTAAAAGTGATCAATACCTGTTTTCCAACGGGTTTGGAGGCGGATCAGACCAAAAAGAGGCAGTTTGGTGTCGGCTCCAAAAACGGAAATTTCCTTGACCCCGCGGTCAAGGTTTTTTTCAAATCCCCCCTCCTCCACTGTTTTGGCTGACAGCTGTTTGCTGGCCGATTTACCACATTAAAAGTGATCAATACCTGTTTTCCAACGGGTTTGGAGGCGGATCAGACCAAAAAGAGGCAGTTTGGTGTTGGCTCCACAAACGGAAATTTCCTTGACCCCGCGGTCAAGGTTTTTTTCAAATCCCCCCTCCTCCACTGTTTTGGCTGACAGCTTTTTTGGCTGACAGCTTTTTTCTGGCCGATTTACCACATTAAAAGTGATCAATACCTGTTTTCCAACGGGTTTGGAGGCGGATCAGACCAAAAAGAGACAGTTTGGTGTCGGCTCCAAAAACTGATATTTCCTTGACCCCGCGGTCAAGGTTTTTTTCAAATCCCCCCTCCTCCACTGTTTTGGCTGACAGCTGTTTGCTGGCCGATTTACCACATTAAAAGTGATCAATACCTGTTTTCCAACGGGTTTGGAGGCGGATCAGACCAAAAAGAGGCAGTTTGGTGTTGGCTCCACAAACGGAAATTTCCTTGACCCCGCGGTCAAGGTTTTTTTCAAATCCCCCCTCCTCCACTGTTTTGGCTGACAGCTGTTTTGGCTGACAGCTTTTTTCTGGCCGATTTACCACATTAAAAGTGATCAATACCTGTTTTCCAACGGGTTTGGAGGCGGATCAGACCAAAAAGAGACAGTTTGGTGTCGGCTCCAAAAACTGATATTTCCTTGACCCCGCGGTCAAGGTTTTTTTCAAATCCCCCCTCCTCCACTGTTTTGGCTGACAGCTGTTTGCTGGCCGATTTACCACATTAAAAGTGATCAATACCTGTTTTCCAACGGGTTTGGAGGCGGATCAGACCAAAAAGAGGCAGTTTGGTGTTGGCTCCACAAACGGAAATTTCCTTGACCCCGCGGTCAAGGTTTTTTTCAAATCCCCCCTCCTCCACTGTTTTGGCTGACAGCTTTTTTCTGGCCGATTTACCACATTAAAAGTGATCAATACCTGTTTTCCAACGGGTTTGGAGGCGGATCAGACCAAAAAGAGGCAGTTTGGTGTCGGCTCCAAAAACGGAAATTTCCTTGACCCCGCGGTCAAGGTTTTTTTCAAATCCCCCCTCCTCCACTGTTTTGGCTGACAGCTGTTTTGGCTGACAGCTGTTTTCTGGCCGATTTACCACATTAAAAGTGATCAATACCTGTTTTCCAACGGGTTTGAAGGCGGATCAGACCAAAAAGAGGCAGTTTGGTGTCGGCTCCACAAACGGAAATTTCCTTGACCCCGCGGTCAAGGTTTTTTTCAAATCCCCCCTCCTCCACTGTTTTGGCTGACAGCTGTTTTCTGGCCGATTTACCACATTAAAAGTGATCAATACCTGTTTTCCAACGGGTTTGGAGGCGGATCAGACCAAAAAGAGGCAGTTTGGTGTCGGCTCCAAAAACTGATATTTCCTTGACCCCGCGGTCAAGGTTTTTTTCAAATGCCCCCTCCTCCACTGTTTTGGCTGACAGCTGTTTTCTGGCCGATTTACCACATTAAAAGTGATCAATACCTGTTTTCCAACGGGTTTGGAGGCGGATCAGACCAAAAAGAGGCAGTTTGGTGTCGGCTCCAAAAACGGAAATTTCCTTGACCACGCGGTCAAGGTTTTTTTCAAATCCCCCCTCCTCCACTGTTTTGGCTGACAGCTGTTTTGGCTGACAGCTTTTTTTCTGGCCGATTTACCACATTAAAAGTGATCAATACCTGTTTTCCAACGGGTTTGGAGGCGGATCAGACCAAAAAGAGACAGTTTGGTGTCGGCTCCAAAAACTGATATTTCCTTGACCCCGCGGTCAAGGTTTTTTTCAAATCCCCCCTCCTCCACTGTTTTGGCTGACAGCTGTTTGCTGGCCGATTTACCACATTAAAAGTGATCAATACCTGTTTTCCAACGGGTTTACCACATTAAAAGTGATCAATACCTGTTTTCCACTGTGTCGGCTCCAAAAACTGATATTTCCTTGACCCCGCGGTCAAGGTTTTTTTCAAATCCCCCCTCCTCCACTGTTTTGGCTGACAGCTGTTTGCTGGCCGATTTACCACATTAAAAGTGATCAATACCTGTTTTCCAACGGGTTTGGAGGCGGATCAGACCAAAAAGAGGCAGTTTGGTGATCAATACCTGTTTTCCAACGGGTTTGGAGGCGGATCAGACCAAAAAGAGACAGTTTGGTGTCGGCTCCAAAAACTGATATTTCCTTGACCCCGCGGTCAAGGTTTTTTTCAAATCCCCCCTCCTCCACTGTTTTGGCTGACAGCTGTTTGCTGGCCGATTTACCACATTAAAAGTGATCAATACCTGTTTTCCAACGGGTTTGGAGGCGGATCAGACCAAAAAGAGGCAGTTTGGTGTCGGCTCCAAAAACGGAAATTTCCTTGACCCCGCGGTCAAGGTTTTTTTCAAATCCCCCCTCCTCCACTGTTTTGGCTGACAGCTGTTTGCTGGCCGATTTACCACATTAAAAGTGATCAATACCTGTTTTCCAACGGGTTTGGAGGCGGATCAGACCAAAAAGAGGCAGTTTGGTGTCGGCTCCAAAAACTGATATTTCCTTGACCCCGCGGTCAAGGTTTTTTTCAAATCCCCCCTCCTCCACTGTTTTGGCTGACAGCTGTTTTGGCTGACAGCTGTTTTCTGGCCGATTTACCACATTAAAAGTGATCAATACCTGTTTTCCAACGGGTTTGAAGGCGGATCAGACCAAAAAGAGGCAGTTTGGTGTCGGCTCCACAAACGGAAATTTCCTTGACGCCGCGGTCAAGGTTTTTTTCAAATCCCCCCTCCTCCACTGTTTTGGCTGACAGCTGTTTTCTGGCCGATTTACCACATTAAAAGTGATCAATACCTGTTTTCCAACGGGTTTGGAGGCGGATCAGACCAAAAAGAGGCAGTTTGGTGTCGGCTCCAAAAACTGATATTTCCTTGACCCCGTGGTCAAGGTTTTTTTCAAATGCCCCCTCCTCCACTGTTTTGGCTGACAGCTGTTTTCTGGCCGATTTACCACATTAAAAGTGATCAATACCTGTTTTCCAACGGGTTTGGAGGCGGATCAGACCAAAAAGAGGCAGTTTGGTGTCGGCTCCAAAAACGGAAATTTCCTTGACCCCGCGGTCAAGGTTTTTTTCAAATCCCCCCTCCTCCACTGTTTTGGCTGACAGCTGTTTGCTGGCCGATTTACCACATTAAAAGTGATCAATACCTGTTTTCCAACGGGTTTGGAGGCGGATCAGACCAAAAAGAGGCAGTTTGGTGTCGGCTCCAAAAACTGATATTTCCTTGACCCCGCGGTCAAGGTTTTTTTCAAATCCCCCCTCCTCCACTGTTTTGGCTGACAGCTGTTTGCTGGCCGATTTACCACATCAAAAGTGATCAATACCTGTTTTCCAACGGGTTTGGAGGCGGATCAGACCAAAAAGAGGCAGTTTGGTGTCGGCTCCAAAAACGGAAATTTCCTTGACCCCGCGGTCAAGGTTTTTTTCAAATCCCCCCTCCTCCACTGTTTTGGCTGACAGCTGTTTTGGCTGACAGCGGTTTTCTGGCAGATTTACCACATTAAAAGTGATCAATACCTGTTTTCCAACGGGTTTGGAGGCGGATCAGACCAAAAAGAGGCAGTTTGGTGTCGGCTCCAAAAACGGAAATTTCCTTGACCCCGCGGTCAAGGTTTTTTTCAAATCCCCCCTCCTCCACTGTTTTGGCTGACAGCTGTTTTGGCTGACAGCTGTTTTCTGGCCGATTTACCACATTAAAAGTGATCAATACCTGTTTTCCAACGGGTTTGGAGGCGGATCAGACCAAAAAGAGGCAGTTTGGTGTCGGCTTCACAAACGGAAATTTCCTTGACCCCGCGGTCAAGGTTTTTTTCAAATCCCCCCTCCTCCACTGTTTTGGCTGACAGCTGTTTTCTGGCCGATTTACCACATTAAAAGTGATCAATACCTGTTTTCCAACGGGTTTGGAGGCGGATCAGACCAAAAAGAGGCAGTTTGGTGTCGGCTCCAAAAACTGATATTTCCTTGACCCCGCGGTCAAGGTTTTTTTCAAATCCCCCCTCCTCCACTGTTTTGGCTGACAGCTGTTTTCTGGCCGATTTACCACATTAAAAGTGATCAATACCTGTTTTCCAACGGGTTTGGAGGCGGATCAGACCAAAAAGAGGCAGTTTGGTGTCGGCTCCAAAAACGGAAATTTCCTTGACCCCGCGGTCAAGGTTTTTTTCAAATCCCCCCTCCTCCACTGTTTTGGCTGACAGCTGTTTGCTGGCCGATTTACCACATTAAAAGTGATCAATACCTGTTTTCCAACGGGTTTGGAGGCGGATCAGACCAAAAAGAGGCAGTTTGGTGTCGGCTCCAAAAACTGATATTTCCTTGACCCCGCGGTCAAGGTTTTTTTCAAATCCCCCCTCCTCCACTGTTTTGGCTGACAGCTGTTTTGGCTGACAGCTGTTTGCTGGCCGGTTTACCACATTAAAAGTGATCAATACCTGTTTTCCAACGGGTTTGGAGGCGGATCAGACCAAAAAGAGGCAGTTTGGTGTCGGCTCCAAAAACTGATATTTCCTTGACCCCGCGGTCAAGGTTTTTTTCAAATCCCCCCTCCTCCACTGTTTTGGCTGACAGCTGTTTTCTGGCCGATTTACCACATTAAAAGTGATCAATACCTGTTTTCCAACGGGTTTGGAGGCGGATCAGACCAAAAAGAGGCAGTTTGGTGTCGGCTCCAAAAACGGAAATTTCCTTGACCCCGCGGTCAAGGTTTTTTTCAAATCCCCCCTCCTCCACTGTTTTGGCTGACAGCTGTTTTCTGGCCGATTTACCACATTAAAAGTGATCAATACCTGTTTTCCAACGGGTTTGGAGGCGGATCAGACCAAAAAGAGGCAGTTTGGTGTCGGCTCCAAAAACGGAAATTTCCTTGACCCCACGGTCAAGGTTTTTTTCAAATCCCCCCTCCTCCACTGTTTTGGCTGACAGCTGTTTTGGCTGACAGCTGTTTTCTGGCCGATTTACCACATTAAAAGTGATCAATACCTGTTTTCCAACGGGTTTGGAGGCGGATCAGACCAAAAAGAGGCAGTTTGGTGTCGGCTCCACAAACGGAAATTTCCTTGACCCCGCGGTCAAGGTTTTTTTCAAATCCCCCCTCCTCCACTGTTTTGGCTGACAGCTGTTTTGGCTGACAGCTGTTTGCTGGCCGATTTACCACATTAAAAGTGATCAATACCTGTTTTCCAACGGGTTTGGAGGCGGATCAGACCAAAAAGAGGCAGTTTGGTGTCGGCTCCAAAAACTGATATTTCCTTGACCCCGCGGTCAAGGTTTTTTTTCAAATCCCCCCTCCTCCACTGTTTTGGCTGACAGCTGTTTGCTGGCCGATTTACCACATTAAAAGTGATCAATACCTGTTTTCCAACGGGTTTGGAGGCGGATCAGACCAAAAAGAGGCAGTTTGGTGTCGGCTCCACAAACGGAAATTTCCTTGACCCCGCGGTCAAGGTTTTTTTCAAATCCCCCCTCCTCCACTGTTTTGGCTGACAGCTGTTTTCTGGCCGATTTACCACATTAAAAGTGATCAATACCTGTTTTCCAACGGGTTTGGAGGCGGATCAGACCAAAAAGAGGCAGTTTGGTGTCGGCTCCAAAAACTGATATTTCCTTGACCCCGCGGTCAAGGTTTTTTTCAAATCCCCCCTCCTCCACTGTTTTGGCTGACAGCTGTTTTGGCTGACAGCTGTTTTCTGGCCGATTTACCACATTAAAAGTGATCAATACCTGTTTTCCAACGGGTTTGGAGGCGGATCAGACCAAAAAGAGGCAGTTTGGTGTCGGCTCCACAAACGGAAATTTCCTTGACCCCGCGGTCAAGGTTTTTTTCAAATCCCCCCTCCTCCACTGTTTTGGCTGACAGCTGTTTTGGCTGACAGCTGTTTTCTGGCCGATTTACCACATTAAAAGTGATCAATACCTGTTTTCCAACGGGTTTGGAGGCGGATCAGACCAAAAAGAGACAGTTTGGTGTCGGCTCCAAAAACTGATATTTCCTTGACCCCGCGGTCAAGGTTTTTTTCAAATCCCCCCTCCTCCACTGTTTTGGCTGACAGCTGTTTTGGCTGACAGCTGTTTGCTGGCCGATTTACCACATTAAAAGTGATCAATACCTGTTTTCCAACGGGTTTGGAGGCGGATCAGACCAAAAAGAGGCAGTTTGGTGTCGGCTCCAAAAACTGATATTTCCTTGACCCCGCGGTCAAGGTTTTTTTCAAATCCCCCCTCCTCCACTGTTTTGGCTGACAGCTATTTTCTGGCCGATTTACCACATTAAAAGTGATCAATACCTGTTTTCCAACGGGTTTGGAGGCGGATCAGACCAAAAAGAGGCAGTTTGGTGTCGGCTCCACAAACGGAAATTTCCTTGACCCCGCGGTCAAGGTTTTTTTCAAATCCCCCCTCCTCCACTGTTTTGGCTGACAGCTGTTTTGGCTGACAGCTGTTTTCTGGCCGATTTACCACATTAAAAGTGATCAATACCTGTTTTCCAACGGGTTTGGAGGCGGATCAGACCAAAAAGAGACAGTTTGGTGTCGGCTCCAAAAACTGATATTTCCTTGACCCCGCGGTCAAGGTTTTTTTCAAATCCCCCCTCCTCCACTGTTTTGGCTGACAGCTGTTTTGGCTGACAGCTGTTTGCTGGCCGATTTACCACATTAAAAGTGATCAATACCTGTTTTCCAACGGGTTTGGAGGCGGATCAGACCAAAAAGAGGCAGTTTGGTGTCGGCTCCAAAAACTGATATTTCCTTGACCCCGCGGTCAAGGTTTTTTTCAAATCCCCCCTCCTCCACTGTTTTGGCTGACAGCTGTTTTGGCTGACAGCTGTTTGCTGGCCGGTTTACCACATTAAAAGTGATCAATACCTGTTTTCCAACGGGTTTGGAGGCGGATCAGACCAAAAAGAGGCAGTTTGGTGTCGGCTCCAAAAACTGATATTTCCTTGACCCCGCGGTCAAGGTTTTTTTCAAATCCCCCCTCCTCCACTGTTTTGGCTGACAGCTATTTTCTGGCCGATTTACCACATTAAAAGTGATCAATACCTGTTTTCCAACGGGTTTGGAGGCGGATCAGACCAAAAAGAGGCAGTTTGGTGTCGGCTCCAAAAACGGAAATTTCCTTGACCCCGCGGTCAAGGTTTTTTTCAAATCCCCCCTCCTCCACTGTTTTGGCTGACAGCTGTTTTCTGGCCGATTTACCACATTAAAAGTGATCAATACCTGTTTTCCAACGGGTTTGGAGGCGGATCAGACCAAAAAGAGGCAGTTTGGTGTCGGCTCCAAAAACGGAAATTTCCTTGACCCCGCGGTCAAGGTTTTTTTCAAATCCCCCCTCCTCCACTGTTTTGGCTGACAGCTGTTTTAGCTGACAGCTGTTTTCTGGCAGATTTACCACATTAAAAGTGATCAATACCTGTTTTCCAACGGGTTTGGAGGCGGATCAGACCAAAAAGAGGCAGTTTGGTGTCGGCTCCAAAAACGGAAATTTCCTTGACCCCGCGGTCAAGGTTTTTTTCAAATCCCCCCTCCTCCACTGTTTTGGCTGACAGCTGTTTTCTGGCCGATTTACCACATTAAAAGTGATCAATACCTGTTTTCCAACGGGTTTGGAGGCGGATCAGACCAAAAAGAGGCAGTTTGGTGTCGGCTCCAAAAACGGAAATTTCCTTGACCCCGCGGTCAAGGTTTTTTTCAAATCCCCCCTCCTCCACTGTTTTGGCTGACAGCTGTTTGCTGGCCGATTTACCACATTAAAAGTGATCAATACCTGTTTTCCAACGGGTTTGGAGGCGGATCAGACCAAAAAGAGGCAGTTTGGTGTCGGCTCCAAAAACTGATATTTCCTTGACCCCGCGGTCAAGGTTTTTTTCAAATCCCCCCTCCTCCACTGTTTTGGCTGACAGCTGTTTTGGCTGACAGCTGTTTTCTGGCCGATTTACCACATTAAAAGTGATCAATACCTGTTTTCCAACGGGTTTGGAGGCGGATCAGACCAAAAAGAGACAGTTTGGTGTCGGCTCCAAAAACTGATATTTCCTTGACCCCGCGGTCAAGGTTTTTTTCAAATCCCCCCTCCTCCACTGTTTTGGCTGACAGCTGTTTGCTGGCCGATTTACCACATTAAAAGTGATCAATACCTGTTTTCCAACGGGTTTGGAGGCGGATCAGACCAAAAAGAGGCAGTTTGGTGTCGGCTCCAAAAACTGATATTTCCTTGACCCCGCGGTCAAGGTTTTTTTCAAATCCCCCCTCCTCCACTGTTTTGGCTGACAGCTGTTTGCTGGCCGATTTACCACATTAAAAGTGATCAATACCTGTTTTCCAACGGGTTTGGAGGCGGATCAGACCAAAAAGAGACAGTTTGGTGTCGGCTCCAAAAACGGAAATTTCCTTGACCCCGCGGTCAAGGTTTTTTTCAAATCCCCCCTCCTCCACTGTTTTGGCTGACAGCTGTTTGCTGGCCGATTTACCACATTAAAAGTGATCAATACCTGTTTTCCAACGGGTTTGGAGGCGGATCAGACCAAAAAGAGGCAGTTTGGTGTCGGCTCCAAAAACTGATATTTCCTTGACCCCGCGGTCAAGGTTTTTTTCAAATCCCCCCTCCTCCACTGTTTTGGCTGACAGCTGTTTGCTGGCCGATTTACCACATTAAAAGTGATCAATACCTGTTTTCCAACGGGTTTGGAGGCGGATCAGACCAAAAAGAGGCAGTTTGGTGTCGGCTCCAAAAACTGATATTTCCTTGACCCCGCGGTCAAGGTTTTTTTCAAATCCCCCCTCCTCCACTGTTTTGGCTGACAGCTGTTTGCTGGCCGATTTACCACATTAAAAGTGATCAATACCTGTTTTCCAACGGGTTTGGAGGCGGATCAGACCAAAAAGAGGCAGTTTGGTGTCGGCTCCAAAAACGGAAATTTCCTTGACCCCGCGGTCAAGGTTTTTTTCAAATCCCCCCTCCTCCACTGTTTTGGCTGACAGCTGTTTTCTGGCCGATTTACCACATTAAAAGTGATCAATACCTGTTTTCCAACGGGTTTGGAGGCGGATCAGACCAAAAAGAGGCAGTTTGGTGTCGGCTCCAAAAACGGAAATTTCCTTGACCCCGCGGTCAAGGTTTTTTTTTAATCCCCCCTCCTCCACTGTTTTGGCTGACAGCTGTTTGCTGGCCGATTTACCACATTAA
This sequence comes from Pempheris klunzingeri, assembly GCF_042242105.1. NCBI lineage: Eukaryota > Metazoa > Chordata > Actinopteri > Acropomatiformes > Pempheridae > Pempheris > Pempheris klunzingeri. Next base: position 28,236,905 of record NC_092019.1, on the reverse strand, counting down.
AAGTGATCAATACCTGTTTTCCAACGGGTTTGGAGGCGGATCAGACCAAAAAGAGGCAGTTTGGTGTCGGCTCCAAAAACGGAAATTACTTGACCCCGCGGTCAAGGTTTTTTTCAAATCCCCCCTCCTCCACTGTTTTGGCTGACAGCTGTTTTGGCTGACAGCTGTTTTCTGGCCGATTTACCACATTAAAAGTGATCAATACCTGTTTTCCAACGGGTTTGGAGGCGGATCAGACCAAAAAGAGGCAGTTTGGTGTCGGCTCCAAAAACTGATATTTCCTTGACCCCGCGGTCAAGGTTTTTTTCAAATCCCCCCTCCTCCACTGTTTTGGCTGACAGCTGTTTTCTGGCCGATTTACCACATTAAAAGTGATCAATACCTGTTTTCCAACGGGTTTGGAGGCGGATCAGACCAAAAAGAGACAGTTTGGTGTCGGCTCCAAAAACGGAAATTTCCTTGACCCCGCGGTCAAGGTTTTTTTCAAATCCCCCCTCCTCCACTGTTTTGGCTGACAGCTGTTTTGGCTGACAGCTGTTTGCTGGCCGGTTTACCACATTAAAAGTGATCAATACCTGTTTTCCAACGGGTTTGGAGGCGGATCAGACCAAAAAGAGGCAGTTTGGTGTCGGCTCCAAAAACTGATATTTCCTTGACCCCGCGGTCAAGGTTTTTTTCAAATCCCCCCTCCTCCACTGTTTTGGCTGACAGCTGTTTGCTGGCCGATTTACCACATTAAAAGTGATCAATACCTGTTTTCCAACGGGTTTGGAGGCGGATCAGACCAAAAAGAGACAGTTTGGTGTCGGCTCCAAAAACGGAAATTTCCTTGACCCCGCGGTCAAGGTTTTTTTTCAAATCCCCCCTCCTCCACTGTTTTGGCTGACAGCTGTTTTGGCTGACAGCTGTTTTCTGGCAGATTTACCACATTAAAAGTGATCAATACCTGTTTTCCAACGGGTTTGGAGGCGGATCAGACCAAAAAGAGGCAGTTTGGTGTCGGCTCCAAAAACGGAAATTTCCTTGACCCCGCGGTCAAGGTTTTTTTCAAATCCCCCCTCCTCCACTGTTTTGGCTGACAGCTGTTTTGGCTGACAGCTGTTTTCTGGCCGATTTACCACATTAAAAGTGATCAATACCTGTTTTCCAACGGGTTTGGAGGCGGATCAGACCAAAAAGAGGCAGTTTGGTGTCGGCTCCAAAAACGGAAATTTCCTTGACCCCGCGGTCAAGGTTTTTTTCAAATCCCCCCTCCTCCACTGTTTTGGCTGACAGCTGTTTTCTGGCCGATTTACCACATTAAAAGTGATCAATACCTGTTTTCCAACGGGTTTGGAGGCGGATCAGACCAAAAAGAGACAGTTTGGTGTCGGCTCCACAAACGGAAATTTCCTTGACCCCGCGGTCAAGGTTTTTTTCAAATCCCCCCTCCTCCACTGTTTTGGCTGACAGCTGTTTGCTGGCCGATTTACCACATTAAAAGTGATCAATACCTGTTTTCCAACGGGTTTGGAGGCGGATCAGACCAAAAAGAGGCAGTTTGGTGTCGGCTCCAAAAACGGAAATTACTTGACCCCGCGGTCAAGGTTTTTTTCAAATCCCCCCTCCTCCACTGTTTTGGCTGACAGCTGTTTTGGCTGACAGCTGTTTTCTGGCCGATTTACCACATTAAAAGTGATCAATACCTGTTTTCCAACGGGTTTGGAGGCGGATCAGACCAAAAAGAGACAGTTTGGTGTCGGCTCCAAAAACTGATATTTCCTTGACCCCGCGGTCAAGGTTTTTTTCAAATCCCCCCTCCTCCACTGTTTTGGCTGACAGCTGTTTTCTGGCCGATTTACCACATTAAAAGTGATCAATACCTGTTTTCCAACGGGTTTGGAGGCGGATCAGACCAAAAAGAGACAGTTTGGTGTCGGCTCCAAAAACGGAAATTTCCTTGACCCCGCGGTCAAGGTTTTTTTCAAATCCCCCCTCCTCCACTGTTTTGGCTGACAGCTGTTTGCTGGCCGATTTACCACATTAAAAGTGATCAATACCTGTTTTCCAACGGGTTTGGAGGCGGATCAGACCAAAAAGAGGCAGTTTGGTGTCGGCTCCAAAAACTGATATTTCCTTGACCCCGCGGTCAAGGTTTTTTTCAAATCCCCCCTCCTCCACTGTTTTGGCTGACAGCTGTTTTGGCTGACAGCTGTTTGCTGGCCGGTTTACCACATTAAAAGTGATCAATACCTGTTTTCCAACGGGTTTGGAGGCGGATCAGACCAAAAAGAGGCAGTTTGGTGTCGGCTCCAAAAACTGATATTTCCTTGACCCCGCGGTCAAGGTTTTTTTCAAATCCCCCCTCCTCCACTGTTTTGGCTGACAGCTGTTTTCTGGCCGATTTACCACATTAAAAGTGATCAATACCTGTTTTCCAACGGGTTTGGAGGCGGATCAGACCAAAAAGAGGCAGTTTGGTGTCGGCTCCACAAACGGAAATTTCCTTGACCCCGCGGTCAAGGTTTTTTTCAAATCCCCCCTCCTCCACTGTTTTGGCTGACAGCTGTTTGCTGGCCGATTTACCACATTAAAAGTGATCAATACCTGTTTTCCAACGGGTTTGGAGGCGGATCAGACCAAAAAGAGGCAGTTTGGTGTCGGCTCCAAAAACGGAAATTTCCTTGACCCCGCGGTCAAGGTTTTTTTCAAATCCCCCCTCCTCCACTGTTTTGGCTGACAGCTGTTTTCTGGCCGATTTACCACATTAAAAGTGATCAATACCTGTTTTCCAACGGGTTTGGAGGCGGATCAGACCAAAAAGAGGCAGTTTGGTGTCGGCTCCAAAAACGGAAATTTCCTTGACCCCGCGGTCAAGGTTTTTTTCAAATCCCCCCTCCTCCACTGTTTTGGCTGACAGCTGTTTTGGCTGACAGCTGTTTTCTGGCCGATTTACCACATTAAAAGTGATCAATACCTGTTTTCCAACGGGTTTGGAGGCGGATCAGACCAAAAAGAGACAGTTTGGTGTCGGCTCCAAAAACTGATATTTCCTTGACCCCGCGGTCAAGGTTTTTTTCAAATCCCCCCTCCTCCACTGTTTTGGCTGACAGCTGTTTTCTGGCCGATTTACCACATTAAAAGTGATCAATACCTGTTTTCCAACGGGTTTGGAGGCGGATCAGACCAAAAAGAGACAGTTTGGTGTCGGCTCCAAAAACGGAAATTTCCTTGACCCCGCGGTCAAGGTTTTTTTCAAATCCCCCCTCCTCCACTGTTTTGGCTGACAGCTGTTTGCTGGCCGATTTACCACATTAAAAGTGATCAATACCTGTTTTCCAACGGGTTTGGAGGCGGATCAGACCAAAAAGAGGCAGTTTGGTGTCGGCTCCAAAAACTGATATTTCCTTGACCCCGCGGTCAAGGTTTTTTTCAAATCCCCCCTCCTCCACTGTTTTGGCTGACAGCTGTTTTGGCTGACAGCTGTTTGCTGGCCGGTTTACCACATTAAAAGTGATCAATACCTGTTTTCCAACGGGTTTGGAGGCGGATCAGACCAAAAAGAGGCAGTTTGGTGTCGGCTCCAAAAACTGATATTTCCTTGACCCCGCGGTCAAGGTTTTTTTCAAATCCCCCCTCCTCCACTGTTTTGGCTGACAGCTGTTTGCTGGCCGATTTACCACATTAAAAGTGATCAATACCTGTTTTCCAACGGGTTTGGAGGCGGATCAGACCAAAAAGAGGCAGTTTGGTGTCGGCTCCACAAACGGAAATTTCCTTGACCCCGCGGTCAAGGTTTTTTTCAAATCCCCCCTCCTCCACTGTTTTGGCTGACAGCTGTTTGCTGGCCGATTTACCACATTAAAAGTGATCAATACCTGTTTTCCAACGGGTTTGGAGGCGGATCAGACCAAAAAGAGGCAGTTTGGTGTCGGCTCCAAAAACGGAAATTTCCTTGACCCCGCGGTCAAGGTTTTTTTCAAATCCCCCCTCCTCCACTGTTTTGGCTGACAGCTGTTTTCTGGCCGATTTACCACATTAAAAGTGATCAATACCTGTTTTCCAACGGGTTTGGAGGCGGATCAGACCAAAAAGAGGCAGTTTGGTGTCGGCTCCAAAAACGGAAATTTCCTTGACCCCGCGGTCAAGGTTTTTTTCAAATCCCCCCTCCTCCACTGTTTTGGCTGACAGCTGTTTTGGCTGACAGCTGTTTTCTGGCCGATTTACCACATTAAAAGTGATCAATACCTGTTTTCCAACGGGTTTGGAGGCGGATCAGACCAAAAAGAGACAGTTTGGTGTCGGCTCCAAAAACTGATATTTCCTTGACCCCGCGGTCAAGGTTTTTTTCAAATCCCCCCTCCTCCACTGTTTTGGCTGACAGCTGTTTGCTGGCCGATTTACCACATTAAAAGTGATCAATACCTGTTTTCCAACGGGTTTGGAGGCGGATCAGACCAAAAAGAGACAGTTTGGTGTCGGCTCCAAAAACGGAAATTTCCTTGACCCCGCGGTCAAGGTTTTTTTCAAATCCCCCCTCCTCCACTGTTTTGGCTGACAGCTGTTTGCTGGCCGATTTACCACATTAAAAGTGATCAATACCTGTTTTCCAACGGGTTTGGAGGCGGATCAGACCAAAAAGAGGCAGTTTGGTGTCGGCTCCAAAAGCTGATATTTCCTTGACCCCGCGGTCAAGGTTTTTTTCAAATCCCCCCTCCTCCACTGTTTTGGCTGACAGCTGTTTTGGCTGACAGCTGTTTTCTGGCCGATTTACCACATTAAAAGTGATCAATACCTGTTTTCCAACGGGTTTGGAGGCGGATCAGACCAAAAAGAGACAGTTTGGTGTCGGCTCCAAAAACTGATATTTCCTTGACCCCGCGGTCAAGGTTTTTTTCAAATCCCCCCTCCTCCACTGTTTTGGCTGACAGCTGTTTGCTGGCCGATTTACCACATTAAAAGTGATCAATACCTGTTTTCCAACGGGTTTGGAGGCGGATCAGACCAAAAAGAGACAGTTTGGTGTCGGCTCCAAAAACGGAAATTTCCTTGACCCCGCGGTCAAGGTTTTTTTTCAAATCCCCCCTCCTCCACTGTTTTGGCTGACAGCTGTTTTGGCTGACAGCTGTTTTCTGGCAGATTTACCACATTAAAAGTGATCAATACCTGTTTTCCAACGGGTTTGGAGGCGGATCAGACCAAAAAGAGGCAGTTTGGTGTCGGCTCCAAAAACGGAAATTTCCTTGACCCCGCGGTCAAGGTTTTTTTCAAATCCCCCCTCCTCCACTGTTTTGGCTGACAGCTGTTTTGGCTGACAGCTGTTTTCTGGCCGATTTACCACATTAAAAGTGATCAATACCTGTTTTCCAACGGGTTTGGAGGCGGATCAGACCAAAAAGAGGCAGTTTGGTGTCGGCTCCAAAAACGGAAATTTCCTTGACCCCGCGGTCAAGGTTTTTTTCAAATCCCCCCTCCTCCACTGTTTTGGCTGACAGCTGTTTTGGCTGACAGCTGTTTTCTGGCCGATTTACCACATTAAAAGTGATCAATACCTGTTTTCCAACGGGTTTGGAGGCGGATCAGACCAAAAAGAGACAGTTTGGTGTCGGCTCCAAAAACTGATATTTCCTTGACCCCGCGGTCAAAGTTTTTTTCAAATCCCCCCTCCTCCACTGTTTTGGCTGACAGCTGTTTTCTGGCCGATTTACCACATTAAAAGTGATCAATACCTGTTTTCCAACGGGTTTGGAGGCGGATCAGACCAAAAAGAGACAGTTTGGTGTCGGCTCCAAAAACGGAAATTTCCTTGACCCAGCGGTCAAGGTTTTTTTCAAATCCCCCCTCCTCCACTGTTTTGGCTGACAGCTGTTTGCTGGCCGATTTACCACATTAAAAGTGATCAATACCTGTTTTCCAACGGGTTTGGAGGCGGATCAGACCAAAAAGAGGCAGTTTGGTGTCGGCTCCAAAAACTGATATTTCCTTGACCCCGCGGTCAAGGTTTTTTTCAAATCCCCCCTCCTCCACTGTTTTGGCTGACAGCTGTTTTGGCTGACAGCTGTTTGCTGGCCGGTTTACCACATTAAAAGTGATCAATACCTGTTTTCCAACGGGTTTGGAGGCGGATCAGACCAAAAAGAGGCAGTTTGGTGTCGGCTCCAAAAACTGATATTTCCTTGACCCCGCGGTCAAGGTTTTTTTCAAATCCCCCCTCCTCCACTGTTTTGGCTGACAGCTGTTTGCTGGCCGATTTACCACATTAAAAGTGATCAATACCTGTTTTCCAACGGGTTTGGAGGCGGATCAGACCAAAAAGAGGCAGTTTGGTGTCGGCTCCAAAAACTGATATTTCCTTGACCCCGCGGTCAAGGTTTTTTTCAAATCCCCCCTCCTCCACTGTTTTGGCTGACAGCTGTTTTGGCTGACAGCTGTTTGCTGGCCGGTTTACCACATTAAAAGTGATCAATACCTGTTTTCCAACGGGTTTGGAGGCGGATCAGACCAAAAAGAGGCAGTTTGGTGTCGGCTCCAAAAACTGATATTTCCTTGACCCCGCGGTCAAGGTTTTTTTCAAATCCCCCCTCCTCCACTGTTTTGGCTGACAGCTGTTTGCTGGCCGATTTACCACATTAAAAGTGATCAATACCTGTTTTCCAACGGGTTTGGAGGCGGATCAGACCAAAAAGAGGCAGTTTGGTGTCGGCTCCACAAACGGAAATTTCCTTGACCCCGCGGTCAAGGTTTTTTTCAAATCCCCCCTCCTCCACTGTTTTGGCTGACAGCTGTTTGCTGGCCGATTTACCACATTAAAAGTGATCAATACCTGTTTTCCAACGGGTTTGGAGGCGGATCAGACCAAAAAGAGGCAGTTTGGTGTCGGCTCCAAAAACGGAAATTTCCTTGACCCCGCGGTCAAGGTTTTTTTCAAATCCCCCCTCCTCCACTGTTTTGGCTGACAGCTGTTTTCTGGCCGATTTACCACATTAAAAGTGATCAATACCTGTTTTCCAACGGGTTTGGAGGCGGATCAGACCAAAAAGAGGCAGTTTGGTGTCGGCTCCAAAAACGGAAATTTCCTTGACCCCGCGGTCAAGGTTTTTTTCAAATCCCCCCTCCTCCACTGTTTTGGCTGACAGCTGTTTTGGCTGACAGCTGTTTTCTGGCCGATTTACCACATTAAAAGTGATCAATACCTGTTTTCCAACGGGTTTGGAGGCGGATCAGACCAAAAAGAGACAGTTTGGTGTCGGCTCCAAAAACTGATATTTCCTTGACCCCGCGGTCAAGGTTTTTTTCAAATCCCCCCTCCTCCACTGTTTTGGCTGACAGCTGTTTGCTGGCCGATTTACCACATTAAAAGTGATCAATACCTGTTTTCCAACGGGTTTGGAGGCGGATCAGACCAAAAAGAGACAGTTTGGTGTCGGCTCCAAAAACGGAAATTTCCTTGACCCCGCGGTCAAGGTTTTTTTCAAATCCCCCCTCCTCCACTGTTTTGGCTGACAGCTGTTTGCTGGCCGATTTACCACATTAAAAGTGATCAATACCTGTTTTCCAACGGGTTTGGAGGCGGATCAGACCAAAAAGAGGCAGTTTGGTGTCGGCTCCAAAAGCTGATATTTCCTTGACCCCGCGGTCAAGGTTTTTTTCAAATCCCCCCTCCTCCACTGTTTTGGCTGACAGCTGTTTTGGCTGACAGCTGTTTTCTGGCCGATTTACCACATTAAAAGTGATCAATACCTGTTTTCCAACGGGTTTGGAGGCGGATCAGACCAAAAAGAGACAGTTTGGTGTCGGCTCCAAAAACTGATATTTCCTTGACCCCGCGGTCAAGGTTTTTTTCAAATCCCCCCTCCTCCACTGTTTTGGCTGACAGCTGTTTGCTGGCCGATTTACCACATTAAAAGTGATCAATACCTGTTTTCCAACGGGTTTGGAGGCGGATCAGACCAAAAAGAGACAGTTTGGTGTCGGCTCCAAAAACGGAAATTTCCTTGACCCCGCGGTCAAGGTTTTTTTTCAAATCCCCCCTCCTCCACTGTTTTGGCTGACAGCTGTTTTGGCTGACAGCTGTTTTCTGGCAGATTTACCACATTAAAAGTGATCAATACCTGTTTTCCAACGGGTTTGGAGGCGGATCAGACCAAAAAGAGGCAGTTTGGTGTCGGCTCCAAAAACGGAAATTTCCTTGACCCCGCGGTCAAGGTTTTTTTCAAATCCCCCCTCCTCCACTGTTTTGGCTGACAGCTGTTTTGGCTGACAGCTGTTTTCTGGCCGATTTACCACATTAAAAGTGATCAATACCTGTTTTCCAACGGGTTTGGAGGCGGATCAGACCAAAAAGAGGCAGTTTGGTGTCGGCTCCAAAAACTGATATTTCCTTGACCCCGCGGTCAAGGTTTTTTTCAAATCCCCCCTCCTCCACTGTTTTGGCTGACAGCTGTTTGCTGGCCGATTTACCACATTAAAAGTGATCAATACCTGTTTTCCAACGGGTTTGGAGGCGGATCAGACCAAAAAGAGACAGTTTGGTGTCGGCTCCAAAAACGGAAATTTCCTTGACCCCGCGGTCAAGGTTTTTTTTCAAATCCCCCCTCCTCCACTGTTTTGGCTGACAGCTGTTTTGGCTGACAGCTGTTTTCTGGCAGATTTACCACATTAAAAGTGATCAATACCTGTTTTCCAACGGGTTTGGAGGCGGATCAGACCAAAAAGAGGCAGTTTGGTGTCGGCTCCAAAAACGGAAATTTCCTTGACCCCGCGGTCAAGGTTTTTTTCAAATCCCCCCTCCTCCACTGTTTTGGCTGACAGCTGTTTTCTGGCCGATTTACCACATTAAAAGTGATCAATACCTGTTTTCCAACGGGTTTGGAGGCGGATCAGACCAAAAAGAGGCAGTTTGGTGTCGGCTCCAAAAACGGAAATTTCCTTGACCCCGCGGTCAAGGTTTTTTTCAAATCCCCCCTCCTCCACTGTTTTGGCTGACAGCTGTTTTGGCTGACAGCTGTTTTCTGGCCGATTTACCACATTAAAAGTGATCAATACCTGTTTTCCAACGGGTTTGGAGGCGGATCAGACCAAAAAGAGACAGTTTGGTGTCGGCTCCAAAAACTGATATTTCCTTGACCCCGCGGTCAAGGTTTTTTTCAAATCCCCCCTCCTCCACTGTTTTGGCTGACAGCTGTTTTCTGGCCGATTTACCACATTAAAAGTGATCAATACCTGTTTTCCAACGGGTTTGGAGGCGGATCAGACCAAAAAGAGACAGTTTGGTGTCGGCTCCAAAAACGGAAATTTCCTTGACCCCGCGGTCAAGGTTTTTTTCAAATCCCCCCTCCTCCACTGTTTTGGCTGACAGCTGTTTGCTGGCCGATTTACCACATTAAAAGTAATCAATACCTGTTTTCCAACGGGTTTGGAGGCGGATCAGACCAAAAAGAGGCAGTTTGGTGTCGGCTCCAAAAACTGATATTTCCTTGACCCCGCGGTCAAGGTTTTTTTCAAATCCCCCCTCCTCCACTGTTTTGGCTGACAGCTGTTTTGGCTGACAGCTGTTTGCTTGCCGGTTTACCACATTAAAAGTGATCAATACCTGTTTTCCAACGGGTTTGGAGGCGGATCAGACCAAAAAGAGGCAGTTTGGTGTCGGCTCCAAAAACTGATATTTCCTTGACCCCGCGGTCAAGGTTTTTTTCAAATCCCCCCTCCTCCACTGTTTTGGCTGACAGCTGTTTGCTGGCCGATTTACCACATTAAAAGTGATCAATACCTGTTTTCCAACGGGTTTGGAGGCGGATCAGACCAAAAAGAGGCAGTTTGGTGTCGGCTCCACAAACGGAAATTTCCTTGACCCCGCGGTCAAGGTTTTTTTCAAATCCCCCCTCCTCCACTGTTTTGGCTGACAGCTGTTTGCTGGCCGATTTACCACATTAAAAGTGATCAATACCTGTTTTCCAACGGGTTTGGAGGCGGATCAGACCAAAAAGAGGCAGTTTGGTGTCGGCTCCAAAAACGGAAATTTCCTTGACCCCGCGGTCAAGGTTTTTTTCAAATCCCCCCTCCTCCACTGTTTTGGCTGACAGCTGTTTTCTGGCCGATTTACCACATTAAAAGTGATCAATACCTGTTTTCCAACGGGTTTGGAGGCGGATCAGACCAAAAAGAGGCAGTTTGGTGTCGGCTCCAAAAACGGAAATTTCCTTGACCCCGCGGTCAAGGTTTTTTTCAAATCCCCCCTCCTCCACTGTTTTGGCTGACAGCTGTTTTGGCTGACAGCTGTTTTCTGGCCGATTTACCACATTAAAAGTGATCAATACCTGTTTTCCAACGGGTTTGGAGGCGGATCAGACCAAAAAGAGACAGTTTGGTGTCGGCTCCAAAAACTGATATTTCCTTGACCCCGCGGTCAAGGTTTTTTTCAAATCCCCCCTCCTCCACTGTTTTGGCTGACAGCTGTTTGCTGGCCGATTTACCACATTAAAAGTGATCAATACCTGTTTTCCAACGGGTTTGGAGGCGGATCAGACCAAAAAGAGACAGTTTGGTGTCGGCTCCAAAAACGGAAATTTCCTTGACCCCGCGGTCAAGGTTTTTTTCAAATCCCCCCTCCTCCACTGTTTTGGCTGACAGCTGTTTGCTGGCCGATTTACCACATTAAAAGTGATCAATACCTGTTTTCCAACGGGTTTGGAGGCGGATCAGACCAAAAAGAGACAGTTTGGTGTCGGCTCCAAAAACGGAAATTTCCTTGACCCCGCGGTCAAGGTTTTTTTTCAAATCCCCCCTCCTCCACTGTTTTGGCTGACAGCTGTTTTGGCTGACAGCTGTTTTCTGGCAGATTTACCACATTAAAAGTGATCAATACCTGTTTTCCAACGGGTTTGGAGGCGGATCAGACCAAAAAGAGGCAGTTTGGTGTCGGCTCCAAAAACGGAAATTTCCTTGACCCCGCGGTCAAGGTTTTTTTCAAATCCCCCCTCCTCCACTGTTTTGGCTGACAGCTGTTTTGGCTGACAGCTGTTTTCTGGCCGATTTACCACATTAAAAGTGATCAATACCTGTTTTCCAACGGGTTTGGAGGCGGATCAGACCAAAAAGAGGCAGTTTGGTGTCGGCTCCAAAAACGGAAATTTCCTTGACCCCGCGGTCAAGGTTTTTTTCAAATCCCCCCTCCTCCACTGTTTTGGCTGACAGCTGTTTTGGCTGACAGCTGTTTTCTGGCCGATTTACCACATTAAAAGTGATCAATACCTGTTTTCCAACGGGTTTGGAGGCGGATCAGACCAAAAAGAGACAGTTTGGTGTCGGCTCCAAAAACTGATATTTCCTTGACCCCGCGGTCAAGGTTTTTTTCAAATCCCCCCTCCTCCACTGTTTTGGCTGACAGCTGTTTTCTGGCCGATTTACCACATTAAAAGTGATCAATACCTGTTTTCCAACGGGTTTGGAGGCGGATCAGACCAAAAAGAGACAGTTTGGTGTCGGCTCCAAAAACGGAAATTTCCTTGACCCCGCGGTCAAGGTTTTTTTCAAATCCCCCCTCCTCCACTGTTTTGGCTGACAGCTGTTTGCTGGCCGATTTACCACATTAAAAGTAATCAATACCTGTTTTCCAACGGGTTTGGAGGCGGATCAGACCAAAAAGAGGCAGTTTGGTGTCGGCTCCAAAAACTGATATTTCCTTGACCCCGCGGTCAAGGTTTTTTTCAAATCCCCCCTCCTCCACTGTTTTGGCTGACAGCTGTTTTGGCTGACAGCTGTTTGCTTGCCGGTTTACCACATTAAAAGTGATCAATACCTGTTTTCCAACGGGTTTGGAGGCGGATCAGACCAAAAAGAGGCAGTTTGGTGTCGGCTCCAAAAACTGATATTTCCTTGACCCCGCGGTCAAGGTTTTTTTCAAATCCCCCCTCCTCCACTGTTTTGGCTGACAGCTGTTTGCTGGCCGATTTACCACATTAAAAGTGATCAATACCTGTTTTCCAACGGGTTTGGAGGCGGATCAGACCAAAAAGAGGCAGTTTGGTGTCGGCTCCACAAACGGAAATTTCCTTGACCCCGCGGTCAAGGTTTTTTTCAAATCCCCCCTCCTCCACTGTTTTGGCTGACAGCTGTTTGCTGGCCGATTTACCACATTAAAAGTGATCAATACCTGTTTTCCAACGGGTTTGGAGGCGGATCAGACCAAAAAGAGGCAGTTTGGTGTCGGCTCCAAAAACGGAAATTTCCTTGACCCCGCGGTCAAGGTTTTTTTCAAATCCCCCCTCCTCCACTGTTTTGGCTGACAGCTGTTTTCTGGCCGATTTACCACATTAAAAGTGATCAATACCTGTTTTCCAACGGGTTTGGAGGCGGATCAGACCAAAAAGAGGCAGTTTGGTGTCGGCTCCAAAAACGGAAATTTCCTTGACCCCGCGGTCAAGGTTTTTTTCAAATCCCCCCTCCTCCACTGTTTTGGCTGACAGCTGTTTTGGCTGACAGCTGTTTTCTGGCCGATTTACCACATTAAAAGTGATCAATACCTGTTTTCCAACGGGTTTGGAGGCGGATCAGACCAAAAAGAGACAGTTTGGTGTCGGCTCCAAAAACTGATATTTCCTTGACCCCGCGGTCAAGGTTTTTTTCAAATCCCCCCTCCTCCACTGTTTTGGCTGACAGCTGTTTGCTGGCCGATTTACCACATTAAAAGTGATCAATACCTGTTTTCCAACGGGTTTGGAGGCGGATCAGACCAAAAAGAGACAGTTTGGTGTCGGCTCCAAAAACGGAAATTTCCTTGACCCCGCGGTCAAGGTTTTTTTCAAATCCCCCCTCCTCCACTGTTTTGGCTGACAGCTGTTTGCTGGCCGATTTACCACATTAAAAGTGATCAATACCTGTTTTCCAACGGGTTTGGAGGCGGATCAGACCAAAAAGAGGCAGTTTGGTGTCGGCTCCAAAAGCTGATATTTCCTTGACCTCGCGGTCAAGGTTTTTTTCAAATCCCCCCTCCTCCACTGTTTTGGCTGACAGCTGTTTTGGCTGACAGCTGTTTTCTGGCCGATTTACCACATTAAAAGTGATCAATACCTGTTTTCCAACGGGTTTGGAGGCGGATCAGACCAAAAAGAGACAGTTTGGTGTCGGCTCCAAAAACTGATATTTCCTTGACCCCGCGGTCAAGGTTTTTTTCAAATCCCCCCTCCTCCACTGTTTTGGCTGACAGCTGTTTGCTGGCCGATTTACCACATTAAAAGTGATCAATACCTGTTTTCCAACGGGTTTGGAGGCGGATCAGACCAAAAAGAGACAGTTTGGTGTCGGCTCCAAAAACGGAAATTTCCTTGACCCCGCGGTCAAGGTTTTTTTTCAAATCCCCCCTCCTCCACTGTTTTGGCTGACAGCTGTTTTGGCTGACAGCTGTTTTCTGGCAGATTTACCACATTAAAAGTGATCAATACCTGTTTTCCAACGGGTTTGGAGGCGGATCAGACCAAAAAGAGGCAGTTTGGTGTCGGCTCCAAAAACGGAAATTTCCTTGACCCCGCGGTCAAGGTTTTTTTCAAATCCCCCCTCCTCCACTGTTTTGGCTGACAGCTGTTTTGGCTGACAGCTGTTTTCTGGCCGATTTACCACATTAAAAGTGATCAATACCTGTTTTCCAACGGGTTTGGAGGCGGATCAGACCAAAAAGAGGCAGTTTGGTGTCGGCTCCAAAAACGGAAATTTCCTTGACCCCGCGGTCAAGGTTTTTTTCAAATCCCCCCTCCTCCACTGTTTTGGCTGACAGCTGTTTTCTGGCCGATTTACCACATTAAAAGTGATCAATACCTGTTTTCCAACGGGTTTGGAGGCGGATCAGACCAAAAAGAGGCAGTTTGGTGTCGGCTCCAAAAACTGATATTTCCTTGACCCCGCGGTCAAGGTTTTTTTCAAATCCCCCCTCCTCCACTGTTTTGGCTGACAGCTGTTTGCTGGCCGATTTACCACATTAAAAGTGATCAATACCTGTTTTCCAACGGGTTTGGAGGCGGATCAGACCAAAAAGAGGCAGTTTGGTGTCGGCTCCAAAAACTGATATTTCCTTGACCCCGCGGTCAAGGTTTTTTTCAAATCCCCCCTCCTCCACTGTTTTGGCTGACAGCTGTTTTGGCTGACAGCTGTTTTCTGGCCGATTTACCACATTAAAAGTGATCAATACCTGTTTTCCAACGGGTTTGGAGGCGGATCAGACCAAAAAGAGGCAGTTTGGTGTCGGCTCCAAAAACGGAAATTTCCTTGACCCCGCGGTCAAGGTTTTTTTCAAATCCCCCCTCCTCCACTGTTTTGGCTGACAGCTGTTTTGGCTGACAGCTGTTTTCTGGCCGATTTACCACATTAAAAGTGATCAATACCTGTTTTCCAACGGGTTTGGAGGCGGATCAGACCAAAAAGAGGCAGTTTGGTGTCGGCTCCAAAAACGGAAATTTCCTTGACCCCGCGGTCAAGGTTTTTTTCAAATCCCCCCTCCTCCACTGTTTTGGCTGACAGCTGTTTTCTGGCCGATTTACCACATTAAAAGTGATCAATACCTGTTTTCCAACGGGTTTGGAGGCGGATCAGACCAAAAAGAGACAGTTTGGTGTCGGCTCCACAAACGGAAATTTCCTTGACCCCGCGGTCAAGGTTTTTTTCAAATCCCCCCTCCTCCACTGTTTTGGCTGACAGCTGTTTGCTGGCCGGTTTACCACATTAAAAGTGATCAATACCTGTTTTCCAACGGGTTTGGAGGCGGATCAGACCAAAAAGAGGCAGTTTGGTGTCGGCTCCAAAAACTGATATTTCCTTGACCCCGCGGTCAAGGTTTTTTTCAAATCCCCCCTCCTCCACTGTTTTGGCTGACAGCTGTTTTGGCTGACAGCTGTTTGCTGGCCGGTTTACCACATTAAAAGTGATCAATACCTGTTTTCCAACGGGTTTGGAGGCGGATCAGACCAAAAAGAGGCAGTTTGGTGTCGGCTCCAAAAACTGATATTTCCTTGACCCCGCGGTCAAGGTTTTTTTCAAATCCCCCCTCCTCCACTGTTTTGGCTGACAGCTGTTTTCTGGCCGATTTACCACATTAAAAGTGATCAATACCTGTTTTCCAACGGGTTTGGAGGCGGATCAGACCAAAAAGAGGCAGTTTGGTGTCGGCTCCAAAAACGGAAATTTCCTTGACCCCGCGGTCAAGGTTTTTTTCAAATCCCCCCTCCTCCACTGTTTTGGCTGACAGCTGTTTTCTGGCCGATTTACCACATTAAAAGTGATCAATACCTGTTTTCCAACGGGTTTGGAGGCGGATCAGACCAAAAAGAGGCAGTTTGGTGTCGGCTCCAAAAACTGATATTTCCTTGACCCCGCGGTCAAGGTTTTTTTCAAATGCCCCCTCCTCCACTGTTTTGGCTGACAGCTGTTTTCTGGCCGATTTACCACATTAAAAGTGATCAATACCTGTTTTCCAACGGGTTTGGAGGCGGATCAGACCAAAAAGAGGCAGTTTGGTGTCGGCTCCACAAACGGAAATTTCCTTGACCCCGCGGTCAAGGTTTTTTTCAAATCCCCCCTCCTCCACTGTTTTGGCTGACAGCTGTTTTCTGGCCGATTTACCACATTAAAAGTGATCAATACCTGTTTTCCAACGGGTTTGGAGGCGGATCAGACCAAAAAGAGGCAGTTTGGTGTCGGCTCCAAAAACTGATATTTCCTTGACCCCGCGGTCAAGGTTTTTTTCAAATCCCCCCTCCTCCACTGTTTTGGCTGACAGCTGTTTTCTGGCCGATTTACCACATTAAAAGTGATCAATACCTGTTTTCCAACGGGTTTGGAGGCGGATCAGACCAAAAAGAGGCAGTTTGGTGTCGGCTCCAAAAACTGATATTTCCTTGACCCCGCGGTCAAGGTTTTTTTCAAATCCCCCCTCCTCCACTGTTTTGGCTGACAGCTGTTTTGGCTGACAGCTGTTTTCTGGCCGATTTACCACATTAAAAGTGATCAATACCTGTTTTCCAACGGGTTTGGAGGCGGATCAGACCAAAAAGAGACAGTTTGGTGTCGGCTCCAAAAACTGATATTTCCTTGACCCCGCGGTCAAGGTTTTTTTCAAATCCCCCCTCCTCCACTGTTTTGGCTGACAGCTGTTTGCTGGCCGATTTACCACATTAAAAGTGATCAATACCTGTTTTCCAACGGGTTTGGAGGCGGATCAGACCAAAAAGAGACAGTTTGGTGTCGGCTCCAAAAACGGAAATTTCCTTGACCCCGCGGTCAAGGTTTTTTTTCAAATCCCCCCTCCTCCACTGTTTTGGCTGACAGCTGTTTTGGCTGACAGCTGTTTTCTGGCAGATTTACCACATTAAAAGTGATCAATACCTGTTTTCCAACGGGTTTGGAGGCGGATCAGACCAAAAAGAGGCAGTTTGGTGTCGGCTCCAAAAACGGAAATTTCCTTGACCCCGCGGTCAAGGTTTTTTTCAAATCCCCCCTCCTCCACTGTTTTGGCTGACAGCTGTTTTGGCTGACAGCTGTTTTCTGGCCGATTTACCACATTAAAAGTGATCAATACCTGTTTTCCAACGGGTTTGGAGGCGGATCAGACCAAAAAGAGGCAGTTTGGTGTCGGCTCCAAAAACGGAAATTTCCTTGACCCCGCGGTCAAGGTTTTTTTCAAATCCCCCCTCCTCCACTGTTTTGGCTGACAGCTGTTTTCTGGCCGATTTACCACATTAAAAGTGATCAATACCTGTTTTCCAACGGGTTTGGAGGCGGATCAGACCAAAAAGAGACAGTTTGGTGTCGGCTCCACAAACGGAAATTTCCTTGACCCCGCGGTCAAGGTTTTTTTCAAATCCCCCCTCCTCCACTGTTTTGGCTGACAGCTGTTTGCTGGCCGGTTTACCACATTAAAAGTGATCAATACCTGTTTTCCAACGGGTTTGGAGGCGGATCAGACCAAAAAGAGGCAGTTTGGTGTCGGCTCCAAAAACTGATATTTCCTTGACCCCGCGGTCAAGGTTTTTTTCAAATCCCCCCTCCTCCACTGTTTTGGCTGACAGCTGTTTTGGCTGACAGCTGTTTGCTGGCCGGTTTACCACATTAAAAGTGATCAATACCTGTTTTCCAACGGGTTTGGAGGCGGATCAGACCAAAAAGAGGCAGTTTGGTGTCGGCTCCAAAAACTGATATTTCCTTGACCCCGCGGTCAAGGTTTTTTTCAAATCCCCCCTCCTCCACTGTTTTGGCTGACAGCTGTTTTCTGGCCGATTTACCACATTAAAAGTGATCAATACCTGTTTTCCAACGGGTTTGGAGGCGGATCAGACCAAAAAGAGGCAGTTTGGTGTCGGCTCCAAAAACGGAAATTTCCTTGACCCCGCGGTCAAGGTTTTTTTCAAATCCCCCCTCCTCCACTGTTTTGGCTGACAGCTGTTTTCTGGCCGATTTACCACATTAAAAGTGATCAATACCTGTTTTCCAACGGGTTTGGAGGCGGATCAGACCAAAAAGAGGCAGTTTGGTGTCGGCTCCAAAAACTGATATTTCCTTGACCCCGCGGTCAAGGTTTTTTTCAAATGCCCCCTCCTCCACTGTTTTGGCTGACAGCTGTTTTCTGGCCGATTTACCACATTAAAAGTGATCAATACCTGTTTTCCAACGGGTTTGGAGGCGGATCAGACCAAAAAGAGGCAGTTTGGTGTTGGCTCCAAAAACGGAAATTTCCTTGACCCCGCGGTCAAGGTTTTTTTCAAATCCCCCCTCCTCCACTGTTTTGGCTGACAGCTGTTTTCTGGCCGATTTACCACATTAAAAGTGATCAATACCTGTTTTCCAACGGGTTTGGAGGCGGATCAGACCAAAAAGAGGCAGTTTGGTGTCGGCTCCAAAAACTGATATTTCCTTGACCCCGCGGTCAAGGTTTTTTTCAAATCCCCCCTCCTCCACTGTTTTGGCTGACAGCTGTTTTCTGGCCGATTTACCACATTAAAAGTGATCAATACCTGTTTTCCAACGGGTTTGGAGGCGGATCAGACCAAAAAGAGGCAGTTTGGTGTCGGCTCCAAAAACTGATATTTCCTTGACCCCGCGGTCAAGGTTTTTTTCAAATCCCCCCTCCTCCACTGTTTTGGCTGACAGCTGTTTGCTGGCCGATTTACCACATTAAAAGTGATCAATACCTGTTTTCCAACGGGTTTGGAGGCGGATCAGACCAAAAAGAGGCAGTTTGGTGTCGGCTCCAAAAACTGAAATTTCCTTGACCCCGCGGTCAAGGTTTTTTTCAAATCCCCCCTCCTCCACTGTTTTGGCTGACAGCTGTTTTGGCTGACAGCTGTTTTCTGGCCGATTTACCACATTAAAAGTGATCAATACCTGTTTTCCAACGGGTTTGGAGGCGGATCAGACCAAAAAGAGGCAGTTTGGTGTCGGCTCCAAAAACGGAAATTTCCTTGACCCCGCGGTCAAGGTTTTTTTCAAATCCCCCCTCCTCCACTGTTTTGGCTGACAGCTGTTTGCTGGCCGATTTACCACATTAAAAGTGATCAATACCTGTTTTCCAACGGGTTTGGAGGCGGATCAGACCAAAAAGAGACAGTTTGGTGTCGGCTCCAAAAACGGAAATTTCCTTGACCCCGCGGTCAAGGTTTTTTTCAAATCCCCCCTCCTCCACTGTTTTGGCTGACAGCTGTTTGCTGGCCGATTTACCACATTAAAAGTGATCAATACCTGTTTTCCAACGGGTTTGGAGGCGGATCAGACCAAAAAGAGGCAGTTTGGTGTCGGCTCCAAAAACTGATATTTCCTTGACCCCGCGGTCAAGGTTTTTTTCAAATCCCCCCTCCTCCACTGTTTTGGCTGACAGCTGTTTTGGCTGACAGCTGTTTTCTGGCCGATTTACCACATTAAAAGTGATCAATACCTGTTTTCCAACGGGTTTGGAGGCGGATCAGACCAAAAAGAGACAGTTTGGTGTCGGCTCCACAAACGGAAATTTCCTTGACCCCGCGGTCAAGGTTTTTTTCAAATCCCCCCTCCTCCACTGTTTTGGCTGACAGCTGTTTGCTGGCCGATTTACCACATTAAAAGTGATCAATACCTGTTTTCCAACGGGTTTGGAGGCGGATCAGACCAAAAAGAGGCAGTTTGGTGTCGGCTCCAAAAACTGATATTTCCTTGACCCCGCGGTCAAGGTTTTTTTCAAATCCCCCCTCCTCCACTGTTTTGGCTGACAGCTGTTTTCTGGCCGATTTACCACATTAAAAGTGATCAATACCTGTTTTCCAACGGGTTTGGAGGCGGATCAGACCAAAAAGAAGCAGTTTGGTGTCGGCTCCAAAAACTGAAATTTCCTTGACCCCGCCGTCAAGGTTTTTTTCAAATCCCCCCTCCTCCACTGTTTTGGCTGACAGCTGTTTGCTGGCCGATTTACCACATTAAAAGTGATCAATACCTGTTTTCCAACGGGTTTGGAGGCGGATCAGACCAAAAAGAGGCAGTTTGGTGTCGGCTCCAAAAACGGAAATTTCCTTGACCCCGCGGTCAAGGTTTTTTTCAAATCCCCCCTCCTCCACTGTTTTGGCTGACAGCTGTTTTGGCTGACAGCTGTTTTCTGGCCGATTTACCACATTAAAAGTGATCAATACCTGTTTTCCAACGGGTTTGGAGGCGGATCAGACCAAAAAGAGACAGTTTGGTGTCGGCTCCAAAAACTGATATTTCCTTGACCCCGCGGTCAAGGTTTTTTTCAAATCCCCCCTCCTCCACTGTTTTGGCTGACAGCTGTTTGCTGGCCGATTTACCACATTAAAAGTGATCAATACCTGTTTTCCAACGGGTTTGGAGGCGGATCAGACCAAAAAGAGGCAGTTTGGTGTCGGCTCCACAAACGGACATTTCCTTGACCCCGCGGTCAAGGTTTTTTTCAAATCCCCCCTCCTCCACTGTTTTGGCTGACAGCTGTTTTGGCTGACAGCTGTTTGCTGGCCGATTTACCACATTAAAAGTGATCAATACCTGTTTTCCAACGGGTTTGGAGGCGGATCAGACCAAAAAGAGGCAGTTTGGTGTCGGCTCCAAAAACTGATATTTCCTTGACCCCGCGGTCAAGGTTTTTTTCAAATCCCCCCTCCTCCACTGTTTTGGCTGACAGCTGTTTTCTGGCCGATTTACCACATTAAAAGTGATCAATACCTGTTTTCCAACGGGTTTGGAGGCGGATCAGACCAAAAAGAGGCAGTTTGGTGTCGGCTCCAAAAACGGAAATTTCCTTGACCCCGCGGTCAAGGTTTTTTTCAAATCCCCCCTCCTCCACTGTTTTGGCTGACAGCTGTTTTGGCTGACAGCTGTTTTCTGGCCGATTTACCACATTAAAAGTGATCAATACCTGTTTTCCAACGGGTTTGGAAGCGGATCAGACCAAAGAGAGGCAGTTTGGTGTCGGCTCTAAAAACGGAAATTTCCTTGACCCCGCGGTCAAGGTTTTTTTCAAATCCCCCCTCCTCCACTGTTTTGGCTGACAGCTGTTTTGGCTGACAGCTGTTTTCTGGCCGATTTACCACATTAAAAGTGATCAATACCTGTTTTCCAACGGGTTTGGAGGCGGATCAGACCAAAAAGAGGCAGTTTGGTGTCGGCTCCAAAAACGGAAATTTCCTTGACCCCGCGGTCAAGGTTTTTTTCAAATCCCCCCTCCTCCACTGTTTTGGCTGACAGCTGTTTTGGCTGACAGCTGTTTGCTGGCCGATTTACCACATTAAAAGTGATCAATACCTGTTTTCCAACGGGTTTGGAGGCGGATCAGACCAAAAAGAGGCAGTTTGGTGTCGGCTCCAAAAACTGATATTTCCTTGACCCCGCGGTCAAGGTTTTTTTCAAATCCCCCCTCCTCCACTGTTTTGGCTGACAGCTGTTTTCTGGCCGATTTACCACATTAAAAGTGATCAATACCTGTTTTCCAACGGGTTTGGAGGCGGATCAGACCAAAAAGAGGCAGTTTGGTGTCGGCTCCAAAAACGGAAATTTCCTTGACCCCGCGGTCAAGGTTTTTTTCAAATCCCCCCTCCTCCACTGTTTTGGCTGACAGCTGTTTTGGCTGACAGCTGTTTTCTGGCCGATTTACCACATTAAAAGTGATCAATACCTGTTTTCCAACGGGTTTGGAAGCGGATCAGACCAAAGAGAGGCAGTTTGGTGTCGGCTCCAAAAACGGAAATTTCCTTGACCCCGCGGTCAAGGTTTTTTTCAAATCCCCCCTCCTCCACTGTTTTGGCTGACAGCTGTTTTGGCTGACAGCTGTTTTCTGGCCGATTTACCACATTAAAAGTGATCAATACCTGTTTTCCAACGGGTTTGGAGGCGGATCAGACCAAAAAGAGGCAGTTTGGTGTCGGCTCCAAAAACTGATATTTCCTTGACCGCGGGGTCAAGGTTTTTTTCAAATCCCCCCTCCTCCACTGTTTTGGCTGACAGCTGTTTTCTGGCCGATTTACCACATTAAAAGTGATCAATACCTGTTTTCCAACGGGTTTGGAGGCGGATCAGACCAAAAAGAGGCAGTTTGGTGTCGGCTCCAAAAACGGAAATTTCCTTGACCCCGCGGTCAAGGTTTTTTTTTAATCCCCCCTCCTCCACTGTTTTGGCTGACAGCTGTTTTCTGGCCGATTTACCACATTAAAAGTGATCAATACCTGTTTTCCAACGGGTTTGGAGGCGGATCAGACCAAAAACAGACAGTTTGGTGTCGGCTCCAAAAACGGAAATTTCCTTGACCCCGCGGTCAAGGTTTTTTTCAAATCCCCCCTCCTCCACTGTTTTGGCTGACAGCTGTTTGCTGGCCGATTTACCACATTAAAAGTGATCAATACCTGTTTTCCAACGGGTTTGGAGGCGGATCAGACCAAAAAGAGGCAGTTTGGTGTCAGCTCCAAAAACTGATATTTCCTTGACCCCGCGGTCAAGGTTTTTTTCAAATCCCCCCTCCTCCACTGTTTTGGCTGACAGCTGTTTTCTGGCCGATTTACCACATTAAAAGTGATCAATACCTGTTTTCCAACGGGTTTGGAGGCGGATCAGACCAAAAAGAGGCAGTTTGGTGTCGGCTCCAAAAACGGAAATTTCCTTGACCCCGCGGTCAAGGTTTTTTTCAAATCCCCCCTCCTCCACTGTTTTGGCTGACAGCTGTTTGCTGGCCGATTTACCACATTAAAAGTGATCAATACCTGTTTTCCAACGGGTTTGGAGGCGGATCAGACCAAAAAGAGGCAGTTTGGTGTCGGCTCCAAAAACTGATATTTCCTTGACCCCGCGGTCAAGGTTTTTTTCAAATCCCCCCTCCTCCACTGTTTTGGCTGACAGCTGTTTTCTGGCCGATTTACCACATTAAAAGTGATCAATACCTGTTTTCCAACGGGTTTGGAGGCGGATCAGACCAAAAAGAGGCAGTTTGGTGTCGGCTCCAAAAACTGATATTTCCTTGACCCCGCGGTCAAGGTTTTTTTCAAATCCCCCCTCCTCCACTGTTTTGGCTGACAGCTGTTTTGGCTTACAGCTGTTTTCTGGCCGATTTACCACATTAAAAGTGATCAATACCTGTTTTCCAACGGGTTTGGAGGCGGATCAGACCAAAAAGAGACAGTTTGGTGTCGGCTCCAAAAACTGATATTTCCTTGACCCCGCGGTCAAGGTTTTTTTCAAATCCCCCCTCCTCCACTGTTTTGGCTGACAGCTGTTTGCTGGCCGATTTACCACATTAAAAGTGATCAATACCTGTTTTCCAACGGGTTTGGAGGCGGATCAGACCAAAAAGAGGCAGTTTGGTGTCGGCTCCACAAACGGAAATTTCCTTGACCCCGCGGTCAAGGTTTTTTTCAAATCCCCCCTCCTCCACTGTTTTGGCTGACAGCTGTTTGCTGGCCGATTTACCACATTAAAAGTGATCAATACCTGTTTTCCAACGGGTTTGGAGGCGGATCAGACCAAAAAGAGGCAGTTTGGTGTCGGCTCCACAAACGGACATTTCCTTGACCCCGCGGTCAAGGTTTTTTTCAAATCCCCCCTCCTCCACTGTTTTGGCTGACAGCTGTTTTGGCTGACAGCTGTTTGCTGGCCGATTTACCACATTAAAAGTGATCAATACCTGTTTTCCAACGGGTTTGGAGGCGGATCAGACCAAAAAGAGGCAGTTTGGTGTCGGCTCCAAAAACTGATATTTCCTTGACCCCGCGGTCAAGGTTTTTTTCAAATCCCCCCTCCTCCACTGTTTTGGCTGACAGCTGTTTTGGCTGACAGCTGTTTGCTGGCCGGTTTACCACATTAAAAGTGATCAATACCTGTTTTCCAACGGGTTTGGAGGCGGATCAGACCAAAAAGAGGCAGTTTGGTGTCGGCTCCAAAAACGGAAATTTCCTTGACCCCGCGGTCAAGGTTTTTTTCAAATCCCCCCTCCTCCACTGTTTTGGCTGACAGCTGTTTGCTGGCCGATTTACCACATTAAAAGTGATCAATACCTGTTTTCCAACGGGTTTGGAGGCGGATCAGACCAAAAAGAGGCAGTTTGGTGTCGGCTCCAAAAACTGATATTTCCTTGACCCCGCGGTCAAGGTTTTTTTCAAATCCCCCCTCCTCCACTGTTTTGGCTGACAGCTGTTTTGGCTGACAGCTGTTTTCTGGCCGATTTACCACATTAAAAGTGATCAATACCTGTTTTCCAACGGGTTTGGAGGCGGATCAGACCAAAAAGAGACAGTTTGGTGTCGGCTCCAAAAACTGATATTTCCTTGACCCCGCGGTCAAGGTTTTTTTCAAATCCCCCCTCCTCCACTGTTTTGGCTGACAGCTGTTTGCTGGCCGATTTACCACATTAAAAGTGATCAATACCTGTTTTCCAACGGGTTTGGAGGCGGATCAGACCAAAAAGAGGCAGTTTGGTGTCGGCTCCACAAACGGAAATTTCCTTGACCCCGCGGTCAAGGTT
The DNA here is from genome assembly GCF_042242105.1 of Pempheris klunzingeri. Lineage (NCBI taxonomy): Eukaryota > Metazoa > Chordata > Actinopteri > Acropomatiformes > Pempheridae > Pempheris > Pempheris klunzingeri. Next base: position 28,212,964 of record NC_092019.1, on the reverse strand, counting down.
TTTTTCAAATCCCCCCTCCTCCACTGTTTTGGCTGACAGCTGTTTGCTGGCCGATTTACCACATTAAAAGTGATCAATACCTGTTTTCCAACGGGTTTGGAGGCGGATCAGACCAAAAAGAGGCAGTTTGGTGTCGGCTCCACAAACGGACATTTCCTTGACCCCGCGGTCAAGGTTTTTTTCAAATCCCCCCTCCTCCACTGTTTTGGCTGACAGCTGTTTTGGCTGACAGCTGTTTGCTGGCCGATTTACCACATTAAAAGTGATCAATACCTGTTTTCCAACGGGTTTGGAGGCGGATCAGACCAAAAAGAGGCAGTTTGGTGTCGGCTCCAAAAACTGATATTTCCTTGACCCCGCGGTCAAGGTTTTTTTCAAATCCCCCCTCCTCCACTGTTTTGGCTGACAGCTGTTTTGGCTGACAGCTGTTTGCTGGCCGGTTTACCACATTAAAAGTGATCAATACCTGTTTTCCAACGGGTTTGGAGGCGGATCAGACCAAAAAGAGGCAGTTTGGTGTCGGCTCCAAAAACGGAAATTTCCTTGACCCCGTGGTCAAGGTTTTTTTCAAATCCCCCCTCCTCCACTGTTTTGGCTGACAGCTGTTTGCTGGCCGATTTACCACATTAAAAGTGATCAATACCTGTTTTCCAACGGGTTTGGAGGCGGATCAGACCAAAAAGAGGCAGTTTGGTGTCGGCTCCAAAAACTGATATTTCCTTGACCCCGCGGTCAAGGTTTTTTTCAAATCCCCCCTCCTCCACTGTTTTGGCTGACAGCTGTTTTCTGGCCGATTTACCACATTAAAAGTGATCAATACCTGTTTTCCAACGGGTTTGGAGGCGGATCAGACCAAAAAGAGGCAGTTTGGTGTCGGCTCCAAAAACGGAAATTTCCTTGACCCCGCGGTCAAGGTTTTTTTCAAATCCCCCCTCCTCCACTGTTTTGGCTGACAGCTGTTTTGGCTGACAGCTGTTTTCTGGCCGATTTACCACATTAAAAGTGATCAATACCTGTTTTCCAACGGGTTTGGAGGCGGATCAGACCAAAAAGAGACAGTTTGGTGTCGGCTCCAAAAACGGAAATTTCCTTGACCCCGCGGTCAAGGTTTTTTTCAAATCCCCCCTCCTCCACTGTTTTGGCTGACAGCTGTTTTCTGGCCGATTTACCACATTAAAAGTGATCAATACCTGTTTTCCAACGGGTTTGGAGGCGGATCAGACCAAAAAGAGGCAGTTTGGTGTCGGCTCCAAAAACGGAAATTTCCTTGACCCCGCGGTCAAGGTTTTTTTCAAATCCCCCCTCCTCCACTGTTTTGGCTGACAGCTGTTTTGGCTGACAGCTGTTTGCTGGCCGATTTACCACATTAAAAGTGATCAATACCTGTTTTCCAACGGGTTTGGAGGCGGATCAGACCAAAAAGAGGCAGTTTGGTGTCGGCTCCAAAAACTGATATTTCCTTGACCCCGCGGTCAAGGTTTTTTTCAAATCCCCCCTCCTCCACTGTTTTGGCTGACAGCTGTTTTCTGGCCGATTTACCACATTAAAAGTGATCAATACCTGTTTTCCAACGGGTTTGGAGGCGGATCAGACCAAAAAGAGGCAGTTTGGTGTCGGCTCCAAAAACGGAAATTTCCTTGACCCCGCGGTCAAGGTTTTTTTCAAATCCCCCCTCCTCCACTGTTTTGGCTGACAGCTGTTTTGGCTGACAGCTGTTTTCTGGCCGATTTACCACATTAAAAGTGATCAATACCTGTTTTCCAACGGGTTTGGAAGCGGATCAGACCAAAGAGAGGCAGTTTGGTGTCGGCTCCAAAAACGGAAATTTCCTTGACCCCGCGGTCAAGGTTTTTTTCAAATCCCCCCTCCTCCACTGTTTTGGCTGACAGCTGTTTTGGCTGACAGCTGTTTTCTGGCCGATTTACCACATTAAAAGTGATCAATACCTGTTTTCCAACGGGTTTGGAGGCGGATCAGACCAAAAAGAGACAGTTTGGTGTCGGCTCCAAAAACTGATATTTCCTTGACCCCGCGGTCAAGGTTTTTTTCAAATCCCCCCTCCTCCACTGTTTTGGCTGACAGCTGTTTGCTGGCCGATTTACCACATTAAAAGTGATCAATACCTGTTTTCCAACGGGTTTGGAGGCGGATCAGACCAAAAAGAGGCAGTTTGGTGTCGGCTCCAAAAACGGAAATTTCCTTGACTCCGCGGTCAAGGTTTTTTTCAAATCCCCCCTCCTCCACTGTTTTGGCTGACAGCTGTTTGCTGGCCGGTTTACCACATTAAAAGTGATCAATACCTGTTTTCCAACGGGTTTGGAGGCGGATCAGACCAAAAAGAGGCAGTTTGGTGTCGGCTCCAAAAACGGAAATTTCCTTGACTCCGCGGTCAAGGTTTTTTTCAAATCCCCCCTCCTCCACTGTTTTGGCTGACAGCTGTTTGCTGGCCGATTTACCACATTAAAAGTGATCAATACCTGTTTTCCAACGGGTTTGGAGGCGGATCAGACCAAAAAGAGGCAGTTTGGTGTCGGCTCCAAAAACTGATATTTCCTTGACCCCGCGGTCAAGGTTTTTTTCAAATCCCCCCTCCTCCACTGTTTTGGCTGACAGCTGTTTTCTGGCCGATTTACCACATTAAAAGTGATCAATACCTGTTTTCCAACGGGTTTGGAGGCGGATCAGACCAAAAAGAGGCAGTTTGGTGTCGGCTCCAAAAACTGATATTTCCTTGACCCCGCGGTCAAGGTTTTTTTCAAATCCCCCCTCCTCCACTGTTTTGGCTGACAGCTGTTTTGGCTTACAGCTGTTTTCTGGCCGATTTACCACATTAAAAGTGATCAATACCTGTTTTCCAACGGGTTTGGAGGCGGATCAGACCAAAAAGAGACAGTTTGGTGTCGGCTCCAAAAACTGATATTTCCTTGACCCCGCGGTCAAGATTTTTTTCAAATCCCCCCTCCTCCACTGTTTTGGCTGACAGCTGTTTGCTGGCCGATTTACCACATTAAAAGTGATCAATACCTGTTTTCCAACGGGTTTGGAGGCGGATCAGACCAAAAAGAGGCAGTTTGGTGTCGGCTCCACAAACGGAAATTTCCTTGACCCCGCGGTCAAGGTTTTTTTCAAATCCCCCCTCCTCCACTGTTTTGGCTGACAGCTGTTTGCTGGCCGATTTACCACATTAAAAGTGATCAATACCTGTTTTCCAACGGGTTTGGAGGCGGATCAGACCAAAAAGAGGCAGTTTGGTGTCGGCTCCACAAACGGACATTTCCTTGACCCCGCGGTCAAGGTTTTTTTCAAATCCCCCCTCCTCCACTGTTTTGGCTGACAGCTGTTTTGGCTGACAGCTGTTTGCTGGCCGATTTACCACATTAAAAGTGATCAATACCTGTTTTCCAACGGGTTTGGAGGCGGATCAGACCAAAAAGAGGCAGTTTGGTGTCGGCTCCAAAAACTGATATTTCCTTGACCCCGCGGTCAAGGTTTTTTTCAAATCCCCCCTCCTCCACTGTTTTGGCTGACAGCTGTTTTGGCTGACAGCTGTTTGCTGGCCGGTTTACCACATTAAAAGTGATCAATACCTGTTTTCCAACGGGTTTGGAGGCGGATCAGACCAAAAAGAGGCAGTTTGGTGTCGGCTCCAAAAACGGAAATTTCCTTGACCCCGCGGTCAAGGTTTTTTTCAAATCCCCCCTCCTCCACTGTTTTGGCTGACAGCTGTTTGCTGGCCGATTTACCACATTAAAAGTGATCAATACCTGTTTTCCAACGGGTTTGGAGGCGGATCAGACCAAAAAGAGGCAGTTTGGTGTCGGCTCCAAAAACTGATATTTCCTTGACCCCGCGGTCAAGGTTTTTTTCAAATCCCCCCTCCTCCACTGTTTTGGCTGACAGCTGTTTTGGCTGACAGCTGTTTTCTGGCCGATTTACCACATTAAAAGTGATCAATACCTGTTTTCCAACGGGTTTGGAGGCGGATCAGACCAAAAAGAGACAGTTTGGTGTCGGCTCCAAAAACTGATATTTCCTTGACCCCGCGGTCAAGGTTTTTTTCAAATCCCCCCTCCTCCACTGTTTTGGCTGACAGCTGTTTGCTGGCCGATTTACCACATTAAAAGTGATCAATACCTGTTTTCCAACGGGTTTGGAGGCGGATCAGACCAAAAAGAGGCAGTTTGGTGTCGGCTCCACAAACGGAAATTTCCTTGACCCCGCGGTCAAGGTTTTTTTCAAATCCCCCCTCCTCCACTGTTTTGGCTGACAGCTGTTTGCTGGCCGATTTACCACATTAAAAGTGATCAATACCTGTTTTCCAACGGGTTTGGAGGCGGATCAGACCAAAAAGAGGCAGTTTGGTGTCGGCTCCACAAACGGACATTTCCTTGACCCCGCGGTCAAGGTTTTTTTCAAATCCCCCCTCCTCCACTGTTTTGGCTGACAGCTGTTTTGGCTGACAGCTGTTTGCTGGCCGATTTACCACATTAAAAGTGATCAATACCTGTTTTCCAACGGGTTTGGAGGCGGATCAGACCAAAAAGAGGCAGTTTGGTGTCGGCTCCAAAAACTGATATTTCCTTGACCCCGCGGTCAAGGTTTTTTTCAAATCCCCCCTCCTCCACTGTTTTGGCTGACAGCTGTTTTGGCTGACAGCTGTTTGCTGGCCGGTTTACCACATTAAAAGTGATCAATACCTGTTTTCCAACGGGTTTGGAGGCGGATCAGACCAAAAAGAGGCAGTTTGGTGTCGGCTCCAAAAACGGAAATTTCCTTGACCCCGCGGTCAAGGTTTTTTTCAAATCCCCCCTCCTCCACTGTTTTGGCTGACAGCTGTTTGCTGGCCGATTTACCACATTAAAAGTGATCAATACCTGTTTTCCAACGGGTTTGGAGGCGGATCAGACCAAAAAGAGGCAGTTTGGTGTCGGCTCCAAAAACTGATATTTCCTTGACCCCGCGGTCAAGGTTTTTTTCAAATCCCCCCTCCTCCACTGTTTTGGCTGACAGCTGTTTTCTGGCCGATTTACCACATTAAAAGTGATCAATACCTGTTTTCCAACGGGTTTGGAGGCGGATCAGACCAAAAAGAGGCAGTTTGGTGTCGGCTCCAAAAACGGAAATTTCCTTGACCCCGCGGTCAAGGTTTTTTTCAAATCCCCCCTCCTCCACTGTTTTGGCTGACAGCTGTTTTGGCTGACAGCTGTTTTCTGGCCGATTTACCACATTAAAAGTGATCAATACCTGTTTTCCAACGGGTTTGGAGGCGGATCAGACCAAAAAGAGACAGTTTGGTGTCGGCTCCAAAAACGGAAATTTCCTTGACCCCGCGGTCAAGGTTTTTTTCAAATCCCCCCTCCTCCACTGTTTTGGCTGACAGCTGTTTGCTGGCCGATTTACCACATTAAAAGTGATCAATACCTGTTTTCCAACGGGTTTGGAGGCGGATCAGACCAAAAAGAGGCAGTTTGGTGTCGGCTCCAAAAACGGAAATTTCCTTGACCCCGCGGTCAAGGTTTTTTTTTAATCCCCCCTCCTCCACTGTTTTGGCTGACAGCTGTTTTCTGGCCGATTTACCACATTAAAAGTGATCAATACCTGTTTTCCAACGGGTTTGGAGGCGGATCAGACCAAAAAGAGGCAGTTTGGTGTCGGCTCCAAAAACGGAAATTTCCTTGACCCCGCGGTCAAGGTTTTTTTCAAATCCCCCCTCCTCCACTGTTTTGGCTGACAGCTGTTTGCTGGCCGATTTACCACATTAAAAGTGATCAATACCTGTTTTCCAACGGGTTTGGAGGCGGATCAGACCAAAAAGAGGCAGTTTGGTGTCGGCTCCAAAAACTGATATTTCCTTGACCCCGCGGTCAAGGTTTTTTTCAAATCCCCCCTCCTCCACTGTTTTGGCTGACAGCTGTTTTCTGGCCGATTTACCACATTAAAAGTGATCAATACCTGTTTTCCAACGGGTTTGGAGGCGGATCAGACCAAAAAGAGGCAGTTTGGTGTCGGCTCCAAAAACGGAAATTTCCTTGACCCCGCGGTCAAGGTTTTTTTCAAATCCCCCCTCCTCCACTGTTTTGGCTGACAGCTGTTTTCTGGCCGATTTACCACATTAAAAGTGATCAATACCTGTTTTCCAACGGGTTTGGAGGCGGATCAGACCAAAAAGAGGCAGTTTGGTGTCGGCTCCAAAAACGGAAATTTCCTTGACCCCGCGGTCAAGGTTTTTTTTTAATCCCCCCTCCTCCACTGTTTTGGCTGACAGCTGTTTTCTGGCCGATTTACCACATTAAAAGTGATCAATACCTGTTTTCCAACGGGTTTGGAGGCGGATCAGACCAAAAAGAGGCAGTTTGGTGTCGGCTCCAAAAACGGAAATTTCCTTGACCCCGCGGTCAAGGTTTTTTTCAAATCCCCCCTCCTCCACTGTTTTGGCTGACAGCTGTTTGCTGGCCGATTTACCACATTAAAAGTGATCAATACCTGTTTTCCAACGGGTTTGGAGGCGGATCAGACCAAAAAGAGGCAGTTTGGTGTCGGCTCCAAAAACTGATATTTCCTTGACCCCGCGGTCAAGGTTTTTTTCAAATCCCCCCTCCTCCACTGTTTTGGCTGACAGCTGTTTTCTGGCCGATTTACCACATTAAAAGTGATCAATACCTGTTTTCCAACGGGTTTGGAGGCGGATCAGACCAAAAAGAGGCAGTTTGGTGTCGGCTCCAAAAACGGAAATTTCCTTGACCCCGCGGTCAAGGTTTTTTTCAAATCCCCCCTCCTCCACTGTTTTGGCTGACAGCTTTTTGCTGGCCGATTTACCACATTAAAAGTGATCAATACCTGTTTTCCAACGGGTGTGGAGGCGGATCAGACCAAAAAGAGGCAGTTTGGTGTCGGCTCCAAAAACGGAAATTTCCTTGACCCCGCGGTCAAGGTTTTTTTCAAATCCCCCCTCCTCCACTGTTTTGGCTGACAGCTGTTTGCTGGCCGATTTACCACATTAAAAGTGATCAATACCTGTTTTCCAACGGGTTTGGAGGCGGATCAGACCAAAAAGAGGCAGTTTGGTGTCGGCTCCAAAAACGGAAATTTCCTTGACCCCGCGGTCAAGGTTTTTTTCAAATCCCCCCTCCTCCACTGTTTTGGCTGAGAGCTGTTTGCTGGCCAATTTACCACATTAAAAGTGATCAATACCTGTTTTCCAACGGGTTTGGAGGCGGATCAGACCAAAAAGAGGCAGTTTGGTGTCGGCTCCAAAAACTGATATTTCCTTGACCCCGCGGTCAAGGTTTTTTTCAAATCCCCCCTCCTCCACTGTTTTGGCTGACAGCTGTTTTCTGGCCGATTTACCACATTAAAAGTGATCAATACCTGTTTTCCAACGGGTTTGGAGGCGGATCAGACCAAAAAGAGGCAGTTTGGTGTCGGCTCCAAAAACTGATATTTCCTTGACCCCGCGGTCAAGGTTTTTTTCAAATCCCCCCTCCTCCACTGTTTTGGCTGACAGCTGTTTGCTGGCCGATTTACCACATTAAAAGTGATCAATACCTGTTTTCCAACGGGTTTGGAGGCGGATCAGACCAAAAAGAGGCAGTTTGGTGTCGGCTCCAAAAACTGATATTTCCTTGACCCCGCGGTCAAGGTTTTTTTCAAATCCCCCCTCCTCCACTGTTTTGGCTGACAGCTGTTTTGGCTGACAGCTGTTTGCTGGCCGGTTTACCACATTAAAAGTGATCAATACCTGTTTTCCAACGGGTTTGGAGGCGGATCAGACCAAAAAGAGGCAGTTTGGTGTCGGCTCCAAAAACTGATATTTCCTTGACCCCGCGGTCAAGGTTTTTTTCAAATCCCCCCTCCTCCACTGTTTTGGCTGACAGCTGTTTTCTGGCCGATTTACCACATTAAAAGTGATCAATACCTGTTTTCCAACGGGTTTGGAGGCGGATCAGACCAAAAAGAGGCAGTTTGGTGTCGGCTCCACAAACGGAAATTTCCTTGACCCCGCGGTCAAGGTTTTTTTCAAATCCCCCCTCCTCCACTGTTTTGGCTGACAGCTGTTTGCTGGCCGATTTACCACATTAAAAGTGATCAATACCTGTTTTCCAACGGGTTTGGAGGCGGATCAGACCAAAAAGAGGCAGTTTGGTGTCGGCTCCAAAAACGGAAATTTCCTTGACCCCGCGGTCAAGGTTTTTTTCAAATCCCCCCTCCTCCACTGTTTTGGCTGACAGCTGTTTTCTGGCCGATTTACCACATTAAAAGTGATCAATACCTGTTTTCCAACGGGTTTGGAGGCGGATCAGACCAAAAAGAGGCAGTTTGGTGTCGGCTCCAAAAACGGAAATTTCCTTGACCCCGCGGTCAAGGTTTTTTTCAAATCCCCCCTCCTCCACTGTTTTGGCTGACAGCTGTTTTGGCTGACAGCTGTTTTCTGGCCGATTTACCACATTAAAAGTGATCAATACCTGTTTTCCAACGGGTTTGGAGGCGGATCAGACCAAAAAGAGACAGTTTGGTGTCGGCTCCAAAAACTGATATTTCCTTGACCCCGCGGTCAAGGTTTTTTTCAAATCCCCCCTCCTCCACTGTTTTGGCTGACAGCTGTTTGCTGGCCGATTTACCACATTAAAAGTGATCAATACCTGTTTTCCAACGGGTTTGGAGGCGGATCAGACCAAAAAGAGACAGTTTGGTGTCGGCTCCAAAAACGGAAATTTCCTTGACCCCGCGGTCAAGGTTTTTTTCAAATCCCCCCTCCTCCACTGTTTTGGCTGACAGCTGTTTGCTGGCCGATTTACCACATTAAAAGTGATCAATACCTGTTTTCCAACGGGTTTGGAGGCGGATCAGACCAAAAAGAGGCAGTTTGGTGTCGGCTCCAAAAACTGATATTTCCTTGACCCCGCGGTCAAGGTTTTTTTCAAATCCCCCCTCCTCCACTGTTTTGGCTGACAGCTGTTTTCTGGCCGATTTACCACATTAAAAGTGATCAATACCTGTTTTCCAACGGGTTTGGAGGCGGATCAGACCAAAAAGAGGCAGTTTGGTGTCGGCTCCAAAAACGGAAATTTCCTTGACCCCGCGGTCAAGGTTTTTTTCAAATCCCCCCTCCTCCACTGTTTTGGCTGACAGCTGTTTTGGCTGACAGCTGTTTTCTGGCCGATTTACCACATTAAAAGTGATCAATACCTGTTTTCCAACGGGTTTGGAGGCGGATCAGACCAAAAAGAGGCAGTTTGGTGTCGGCTCCAAAAACGGAAATTTCCTTGACCCCGCGGTCAAGGTTTTTTTCAAATCCCCCCTCCTCCACTGTTTTGGCTGACAGCTGTTTTCTGGCCGATTTACCACATTAAAAGTGATCAATACCTGTTTTCCAACGGGTTTGGAGGCGGATCAGACCAAAAAGAAGCAGTTTGGTGTCGGCTCCAAAAACGGAAATTTCCTTGACCCCGCGGTCAAGGTTTTTTTCAAATCCCCCCTCCTCCACTGTTTTGGCTGACAGCTGTTTGCTGGCCGATTTACCACATTAAAAGTGATCAATACCTGTTTTCCAACGGGTTTGGAGGCGGATCAGACCAAAAAGAGGCAGTTTGGTGTCGGCTCCAAAAACGGAAATTTCCTTGACCCCGCGGTCAAGGTTTTTTTCAAATCCCCCCTCCTCCACTGTTTTGGCTGACAGCTGTTTGCTGGCCAATTTACCACATTAAAAGTGATCAATACCTGTTTTCCAACGGGTTTGGAGGCGGATCAGACCAAAAAGAGGCAGTTTGGTGTCGGCTCCAAAAACGGAAATTTCCTTGACCCCGCGGTCAAGGTTTTTTTCAAATCCCCCCTCCTCCACTGTTTTGGCTGAGAGCTGTTTGCTGGCCGATTTACCACATTAAAAGTGATCAATACCTGTTTTCCAACGGGTTTGGAGGCGGATCAGACCAAAAAGAGGCAGTTTGGTGTCGGCTCCACAAACGGACATTTCCTTGACCCCGCGGTCAAGGTTTTTTTCAAATCCCCCCTCCTCCACTGTTTTGGCTGACAGCTGTTTGCTGGCCGATTTACCACATTAAAAGTGATCAATACCTGTTTTCCAACGGGTTTGGAGGCGGATCAGACCAAAAAGAGGCAGTTTGGTGTCGGCTCCAAAAACTGATATTTCCTTGACCCCGCGGTCAAGGTTTTTTTCAAATCCCCCCTCCTCCACTGTTTTGGCTGACAGCTGTTTTGGCTGACAGCTGTTTGCTGGCCGGTTTACCACATTAAAAGTGATCAATACCTGTTTTCCAACGGGTTTGGAGGCGGATCAGACCAAAAAGAGGCAGTTTGGTGTCGGCTCCAAAAACGGAAATTTCCTTGACCCCGCGGTCAAGGTTTTTTTCAAATCCCCCCTCCTCCACTGTTTTGGCTGACAGCTGTTTTGGCTGACAGCTGTTTTCTGGCCGATTTACCACATTAAAAGTGATCAATACCTGTTTTCCAACGGGTTTGGAGGCGGATCAGACCAAAAAGAGGCAGTTTGGTGTCGGCTCCAAAAACGGAAATTTCCTTGACCCCGCGGTCAAGGTTTTTTTCAAATCCCCCCTCCTCCACTGTTTTGGCTGACAGCTGTTTTCTGGCCGATTTACCACATTAAAAGTGATCAATACCTGTTTTCCAACGGGTTTGGAGGCGGATCAGACCAAAAAGAAGCAGTTTGGTGTCGGCTCCAAAAACGGAAATTTCCTTGACCCCGCGGTCAAGGTTTTTTTCAAATCCCCCCTCCTCCACTGTTTTGGCTGACAGCTGTTTGCTGGCCAATTTACCACATTAAAAGTGATCAATACCTGTTTTCCAACGGGTTTGGAGGCGGATCAGACCAAAAAGAGGCAGTTTGGTGTCGGCTCCAAAAACGGAAATTTCCTTGACCCCGCGGTCAAGGTTTTTTTCAAATCCCCCCTCCTCCACTGTTTTGGCTGAGAGCTGTTTGCTGGCCGATTTACCACATTAAAAGTGATCAATACCTGTTTTCCAACGGGTTTGGAGGCGGATCAGACCAAAAAGAGGCAGTTTGGTGTCGGCTCCACAAACGGACATTTCCTTGACCCCGCGGTCAAGGTTTTTTTCAAATCCCCCCTCCTCCACTGTTTTGGCTGACAGCTGTTTTGGCTGACAGCTGTTTTCTGGCCGATTTACCACATTAAAAGTGATCAATACCTGTTTTCCAACGGGTTTGGAGGCGGATCAGACCAAAAAGAGGCAGTTTGGTGTCGGCTCCAAAAACGGAAATTTCCTTGACCCCGCGGTCAAGGTTTTTTTCAAATCCCCCCTCCTCCACTGTTTTGGCTGACAGCTGTTTTGGCTGACAGCTGTTTTCTGGCCGATTTACCACATTAAAAGTGATCAATACCTGTTTTCCAACGGGTTTGGAGGCGGATCAGACCAAAAAGAGGCAGTTTGGTGTCGGCTCCAAAAACGGAAATTTCCTTGACCCCGCGGTCAAGGTTTTTTTCAAATCCCCCCTCCTCCACTGTTTTGGCTGACAGCTGTTTTCTGGCCGATTTACCACATTAAAAGTGATCAATACCTGTTTTCCAACGGGTTTGGAGGCGGATCAGACCAAAAAGAAGCAGTTTGGTGTCGGCTCCAAAAACGGAAATTTCCTTGACCCCGCGGTCAAGGTTTTTTTCAAATCCCCCCTCCTCCACTGTTTTGGCTGACAGCTGTTTGCTGGCCGATTTACCACATTAAAAGTGATCAATACCTGTTTTCCAACGGGTTTGGAGGCCGATCAGACCAAAAAGAGGCAGTTTGGTGTCGGCTCCAAAAACGGAAATTTCCTTGACCCCGCGGTCAAGGTTTTTTTCAAATCCCCCCTCCTCCACTGTTTTGGCTGACAGCTGTTTGCTGGCCAATTTACCACATTAAAAGTGATCAATACCTGTTTTCCAACGGGTTTGGAGGCGGATCAGACCAAAAAGAGGCAGTTTGGTGTCGGCTCCAAAAACGGAAATTTCCTTGACCCCGCGGTCAAGGTTTTTTTCAAATCCCCCCTCCTCCACTGTTTTGGCTGAGAGCTGTTTGCTGGCCGATTTACCACATTAAAAGTGATCAATACCTGTTTTCCAACGGGTTTGGAGGCGGATCAGACCAAAAAGAGGCAGTTTGGTGTCGGCTCCACAAACGGACATTTCCTTGACCCCGCGGTCAAGGTTTTTTTCAAATCCCCCCTCCTCCACTGTTTTGGCTGACAGCTGTTTGCTGGCCGATTTACCACATTAAAAGTGATCAATACCTGTTTTCCAACGGGTTTGGAGGCGGATCAGACCAAAAAGAGGCAGTTTGGTGTCGGCTCCAAAAACTGATATTTCCTTGACCCCGCGGTCAAGGTTTTTTTCAAATCCCCCCTCCTCCACTGTTTTGGCTGACAGCTGTTTTGGCTGACAGCTGTTTGCTGGCCGGTTTACCACATTAAAAGTGATCAATACCTGTTTTCCAACGGGTTTGGAGGCGGATCAGACCAAAAAGAGGCAGTTTGGTGTCGGCTCCAAAAACTGATATTTCCTTGACCCCGCGGTCAAGGTTTTTTTCAAATCCCCCCTCCTCCACTGTTTTGGCTGACAGCTGTTTTCTGGCCGATTTACCACATTAAAAGTGATCAATACCTGTTTTCCAACGGGTTTGGAGGCGGATCAGACCAAAAAGAGGCAGTTTGGTGTCGGCTCCACAAACGGAAATTTCCTTGACCCCGCGGTCAAGGTTTTTTTCAAATCCCCCCTCCTCCACTGTTTTGGCTGACAGCTGTTTGCTGGCCGATTTACCACATTAAAAGTGATCAATACCTGTTTTCCAACGGGTTTGGAGGCGGATCAGACCAAAAAGAGGCAGTTTGGTGTCGGCTCCAAAAACGGAAATTTCCTTGACCCCGCGGTCAAGGTTTTTTTCAAATCCCCCCTCCTCCACTGTTTTGGCTGACAGCTGTTTTCTGGCCGATTTACCACATTAAAAGTGATCAATACCTGTTTTCCAACGGGTTTGGAGGCGGATCAGACCAAAAAGAAGCAGTTTGGTGTCGGCTCCAAAAACGGAAATTTCCTTGACCCCGCGGTCAAGGTTTTTTTCAAATCCCCCCTCCTCCACTGTTTTGGCTGACAGCTGTTTGCTGGCCAATTTACCACATTAAAAGTGATCAATACCTGTTTTCCAACGGGTTTGGAGGCGGATCAGACCAAAAAGAGGCAGTTTGGTGTCGGCTCCAAAAACGGAAATTTCCTTGACCCCGCGGTCAAGGTTTTTTTCAAATCCCCCCTCCTCCACTGTTTTGGCTGAGAGCTGTTTGCTGGCCGATTTACCACATTAAAAGTGATCAATACCTGTTTTCCAACGGGTTTGGAGGCGGATCAGACCAAAAAGAGGCAGTTTGGTGTCGGCTCCACAAACGGACATTTCCTTGACCCCGCGGTCAAGGTTTTTTTCAAATCCCCCCTCCTCCACTGTTTTGGCTGACAGCTGTTTTGGCTGACAGCTGTTTTCTGGCCGATTTACCACATTAAAAGTGATCAATACCTGTTTTCCAACGGGTTTGGAGGCGGATCAGACCAAAAAGAGGCAGTTTGGTGTCGGCTCCAAAAACGGAAATTTCCTTGACCCCGCGGTCAAGGTTTTTTTCAAATCCCCCCTCCTCCACTGTTTTGGCTGACAGCTGTTTTGGCTGACAGCTGTTTTCTGGCCGATTTACCACATTAAAAGTGATCAATACCTGTTTTCCAACGGGTTTGGAGGCGGATCAGACCAAAAAGAGGCAGTTTGGTGTCGGCTCCAAAAACGGAAATTTCCTTGACCCCGCGGTCAAGGTTTTTTTCAAATCCCCCCTCCTCCACTGTTTTGGCTGACAGCTGTTTTCTGGCCGATTTACCACATTAAAAGTGATCAATACCTGTTTTCCAACGGGTTTGGAGGCGGATCAGACCAAAAAGAAGCAGTTTGGTGTCGGCTCCAAAAACGGAAATTTCCTTGACCCCGCGGTCAAGGTTTTTTTCAAATCCCCCCTCCTCCACTGTTTTGGCTGACAGCTGTTTGCTGGCCGATTTACCACATTAAAAGTGATCAATACCTGTTTTCCAACGGGTTTGGAGGCGGATCAGACCAAAAAGAGACAGTTTGGTGTCGGCTCCAAAAACGGAAATTTCCTTGACCCCGCGGTCAAGGTTTTTTTTCAAATCCCCCCTCCTCCACTGTTTTGGCTGACAGCTGTTTTGGCTGACAGCTGTTTTCTGGCAGATTTACCACATTAAAAGTGATCAATACCTGTTTTCCAACGGGTTTGGAGGCGGATCAGACCAAAAAGAGGCAGTTTGGTGTCGGCTCCAAAAACGGAAATTTCCTTGACCCCGCGGTCAAGGTTTTTTTCAAATCCCCCCTCCTCCACTGTTTTGGCTGACAGCTGTTTTGGCTGACAGCTGTTTTCTGGCCGATTTACCACATTAAAAGTGATCAATACCTGTTTTCCAACGGGTTTGGAGGCGGATCAGACCAAAAAGAGGCAGTTTGGTGTCGGCTCCAAAAACGGAAATTTCCTTGACCCCGCGGTCAAGGTTTTTTTCAAATCCCCCCTCCTCCACTGTTTTGGCTGACAGCTGTTTTCTGGCCGATTTACCACATTAAAAGTGATCAATACCTGTTTTCCAACGGGTTTGGAGGCGGATCAGACCAAAAAGAAGCAGTTTGGTGTCGGCTCCAAAAACGGAAATTTCCTTGACCCCGCGGTCAAGGTTTTTTTCAAATCCCCCCTCCTCCACTGTTTTGGCTGACAGCTGTTTGCTGGCCGATTTACCACATTAAAAGTGATCAATACCTGTTTTCCAACGGGTTTGGAGGCGGATCAGACCAAAAAGAGACAGTTTGGTGTCGGCTCCAAAAACGGAAATTTCCTTGACCCCGCGGTCAAGGTTTTTTTTCAAATCCCCCCTCCTCCACTGTTTTGGCTGACAGCTGTTTTGGCTGACAGCTGTTTTCTGGCAGATTTACCACATTAAAAGTGATCAATACCTGTTTTCCAACGGGTTTGGAGGCGGATCAGACCAAAAAGAGGCAGTTTGGTGTCGGCTCCAAAAACGGAAATTTCCTTGACCCCGCGGTCAAGGTTTTTTTCAAATCCCCCCTCCTCCACTGTTTTGGCTGACAGCTGTTTTGGCTGACAGCTGTTTTCTGGCCGATTTACCACATTAAAAGTGATCAATACCTGTTTTCCAACGGGTTTGGAGGCGGATCAGACCAAAAAGAGGCAGTTTGGTGTCGGCTCCAAAAACGGAAATTTCCTTGACCCCGCGGTCAAGGTTTTTTTCAAATCCCCCCTCCTCCACTGTTTTGGCTGACAGCTGTTTTGGCTGACAGCTGTTTTCTGGCCGATTTACCACATTAAAAGTGATCAATACCTGTTTTCCAACGGGTTTGGAGGCGGATCAGACCAAAAAGAGGCAGTTTGGTGTCGGCTCCAAAAATGGAAATTTCCTTGACCCCGCGGTCAAGGTTTTTTTCAAATCCCCCCTCCTCCACTGTTTTGGCTGACAGCTGTTTTCTGGCCGATTTACCACATTAAAAGTGATCAATACCTGTTTTCCAACGGGTTTGGAGGCGGATCAGACCAAAAAGAAGCAGTTTGGTGTCGGCTCCAAAAACGGAAATTTCCTTGACCCCGCGGTCAAGGTTTTTTTCAAATCCCCCCTCCTCCACTGTTTTGGCTGACAGCTGTTTGCTGGCCGATTTACCACATTAAAAGTGATCAATACCTGTTTTCCAACGGGTTTGGAGGCGGATCAGACCAAAAAGAGGCAGTTTGGTGTCGGCTCCAAAAACGGAAATTTCCTTGACCCCGCGGTCAAGGTTTTTTTCAAATCCCCCCTCCTCCACTGTTTTGGCTGACAGCTGTTTGCTGGCCAATTTACCACATTAAAAGTGATCAATACCTGTTTTCCAACGGGTTTGGAGGCGGATCAGACCAAAAAGAGGCAGTTTGGTGTCGGCTCCAAAAACGGAAATTTCCTTGACCCCGCGGTCAAGGTTTTTTTCAAATCCCCCCTCCTCCACTGTTTTGGCTGAGAGCTGTTTGCTGGCCGATTTACCACATTAAAAGTGATCAATACCTGTTTTCCAACGGGTTTGGAGGCGGATCAGACCAAAAAGAGGCAGTTTGGTGTCGGCTCCACAAACGGACATTTCCTTGACCCCGCGGTCAAGGTTTTTTTCAAATCCCCCCTCCTCCACTGTTTTGGCTGACAGCTGTTTGCTGGCCGATTTACCACATTAAAAGTGATCAATACCTGTTTTCCAACGGGTTTGGAGGCGGATCAGACCAAAAAGAGGCAGTTTGGTGTCGGCTCCAAAAACTGATATTTCCTTGACCCCGCGGTCAAGGTTTTTTTCAAATCCCCCCTCCTCCACTGTTTTGGCTGACAGCTGTTTTGGCTGACAGCTGTTTGCTGGCCGGTTTACCACATTAAAAGTGATCAATACCTGTTTTCCAACGGGTTTGGAGGCGGATCAGACCAAAAAGAGGCAGTTTGGTGTCGGCTCCAAAAACTGATATTTCCTTGACCCCGCGGTCAAGGTTTTTTTCAAATCCCCCCTCCTCCACTGTTTTGGCTGACAGCTGTTTTCTGGCCGATTTACCACATTAAAAGTGATCAATACCTGTTTTCCAACGGGTTTGGAGGCGGATCAGACCAAAAAGAGGCAGTTTGGTGTCGGCTCCACAAACGGAAATTTCCTTGACCCCGCGGTCAAGGTTTTTTTCAAATCCCCCCTCCTCCACTGTTTTGGCTGACAGCTGTTTGCTGGCCGATTTACCACATTAAAAGTGATCAATACCTGTTTTCCAACGGGTTTGGAGGCGGATCAGACCAAAAAGAGGCAGTTTGGTGTCGGCTCCAAAAACGGAAATTTCCTTGACCCCGCGGTCAAGGTTTTTTTCAAATCCCCCCTCCTCCACTGTTTTGGCTGACAGCTGTTTTGGCTGACAGCTGTTTTCTGGCCGATTTACCACATTAAAAGTGATCAATACCTGTTTTCCAACGGGTTTGGAGGCGGATCAGACCAAAAAGAGGCAGTTTGGTGTCGGCTCCAAAAACGGAAATTTCCTTGACCCCGCGGTCAAGGTTTTTTTCAAATCCCCCCTCCTCCACTGTTTTGGCTGACAGCTGTTTTGGCTGACAGCTGTTTTCTGGCCGATTTACCACATTAAAAGTGATCAATACCTGTTTTCCAACGGGTTTGGAGGCGGATCAGACCAAAAAGAGGCAGTTTGGTGTCGGCTCCAAAAACGGAAATTTCCTTGACCCCGCGGTCAAGGTTTTTTTCAAATCCCCCCTCCTCCACTGTTTTGGCTGACAGCTGTTTTCTGGCCGATTTACCACATTAAAAGTGATCAATACCTGTTTTCCAACGGGTTTGGAGGCGGATCAGACCAAAAAGAAGCAGTTTGGTGTCGGCTCCAAAAACGGAAATTTCCTTGACCCCGCGGTCAAGGTTTTTTTCAAATCCCCCCTCCTCCACTGTTTTGGCTGACAGCTGTTTGCTGGCCAATTTACCACATTAAAAGTGATCAATACCTGTTTTCCAACGGGTTTGGAGGCGGATCAGACCAAAAAGAGGCAGTTTGGTGTCGGCTCCAAAAACGGAAATTTCCTTGACCCCGCGGTCAAGGTTTTTTTCAAATCCCCCCTCCTCCACTGTTTTGGCTGAGAGCTGTTTGCTGGCCAATTTACCACATTAAAAGTGATCAATACCTGTTTTCCAACGGGTTTGGAGGCGGATCAGACCAAAAAGAGGCAGTTTGGTGTCGGCTCCACAAACGGACATTTCCTTGACCCCGCGGTCAAGGTTTTTTTCAAATCCCCCCTCCTCCACTGTTTTGGCTGACAGCTGTTTTGGCTGACAGCTGTTTTCTGGCCGATTTACCACATTAAAAGTGATCAATACCTGTTTTCCAACGGGTTTGGAGGCGGATCAGACCAAAAAGAGGCAGTTTGGTGTCGGCTCCAAAAACGGAAATTTCCTTGACCCCGCGGTCAAGGTTTTTTTCAAATCCCCCCTCCTCCACTGTTTTGGCTGACAGCTGTTTGCTGGCCAATTTACCACATTAAAAGTGATCAATACCTGTTTTCCAACGGGTTTGGAGGCGGATCAGACCAAAAAGAGGCAGTTTGGTGTCGGCTCCAAAAACGGAAATTTCCTTGACCCCGCGGTCAAGGTTTTTTTCAAATCCCCCCTCCTCCACTGTTTTGGCTGAGAGCTGTTTGCTGGCCGATTTACCACATTAAAAGTGATCAATACCTGTTTTCCAACGGGTTTGGAGGCGGATCAGACCAAAAAGAGGCAGTTTGGTGTCGGCTCCACAAACGGACATTTCCTTGACCCCGCGGTCAAGGTTTTTTTCAAATCCCCCCTCCTCCACTGTTTTGGCTGACAGCTGTTTGCTGGCCGATTTACCACATTAAAAGTGATCAATACCTGTTTTCCAACGGGTTTGGAGGCGGATCAGACCAAAAAGAGGCAGTTTGGTGTCGGCTCCAAAAACTGATATTTCCTTGACCCCGCGGTCAAGGTTTTTTTCAAATCCCCCCTCCTCCACTGTTTTGGCTGACAGCTGTTTTGGCTGACAGCTGTTTGCTGGCCGGTTTACCACATTAAAAGTGATCAATACCTGTTTTCCAACGGGTTTGGAGGCGGATCAGACCAAAAAGAGGCAGTTTGGTGTCGGCTCCAAAAACTGATATTTCCTTGACCCCGCGGTCAAGGTTTTTTTCAAATCCCCCCTCCTCCACTGTTTTGGCTGACAGCTGTTTTCTGGCCGATTTACCACATTAAAAGTGATCAATACCTGTTTTCCAACGGGTTTGGAGGCGGATCAGACCAAAAAGAGGCAGTTTGGTGTCGGCTCCACAAACGGAAATTTCCTTGACCCCGCGGTCAAGGTTTTTTTCAAATCCCCCCTCCTCCACTGTTTTGGCTGACAGCTGTTTGCTGGCCGATTTACCACATTAAAAGTGATCAATACCTGTTTTCCAACGGGTTTGGAGGCGGATCAGACCAAAAAGAGGCAGTTTGGTGTCGGCTCCAAAAACGGAAATTTCCTTGACCCCGCGGTCAAGGTTTTTTTCAAATCCCCCCTCCTCCACTGTTTTGGCTGACAGCTGTTTTCTGGCCGATTTACCACATTAAAAGTGATCAATACCTGTTTTCCAACGGGTTTGGAGGCGGATCAGACCAAAAAGAAGCAGTTTGGTGTCGGCTCCAAAAACGGAAATTTCCTTGACCCCGCGGTCAAGGTTTTTTTCAAATCCCCCCTCCTCCACTGTTTTGGCTGACAGCTGTTTGCTGGCCAATTTACCACATTAAAAGTGATCAATACCTGTTTTCCAACGGGTTTGGAGGCGGATCAGACCAAAAAGAGGCAGTTTGGTGTCGGCTCCAAAAACGGAAATTTCCTTGACCCCGCGGTCAAGGTTTTTTTCAAATCCCCCCTCCTCCACTGTTTTGGCTGAGAGCTGTTTGCTGGCCAATTTACCACATTAAAAGTGATCAATACCTGTTTTCCAACGGGTTTGGAGGCGGATCAGACCAAAAAGAGGCAGTTTGGTGTCGGCTCCACAAACGGACATTTCCTTGACCCCGCGGTCAAGGTTTTTTTCAAATCCCCCCTCCTCCACTGTTTTGGCTGACAGCTGTTTTGGCTGACAGCTGTTTTCTGGCCGATTTACCACATTAAAAGTGATCAATACCTGTTTTCCAACGGGTTTGGAGGCGGATCAGACCAAAAAGAGGCAGTTTGGTGTCGGCTCCAAAAACGGAAATTTCCTTGACCCCGCGGTCAAGGTTTTTTTCAAATCCCCCCTCCTCCACTGTTTTGGCTGACAGCTGTTTTGGCTGACAGCTGTTTTCTGGCCGATTTACCACATTAAAAGTGATCAATACCTGTTTTCCAACGGGTTTGGAGGCGGATCAGACCAAAAAGAGGCAGTTTGGTGTCGGCTCCAAAAACGGAAATTTCCTTGACCCCGCGGTCAAGGTTTTTTTCAAATCCCCCCTCCTCCACTGTTTTGGCTGACAGCTGTTTGCTGGCCAATTTACCACATTAAAAGTGATCAATACCTGTTTTCCAACGGGTTTGGAGGCGGATCAGACCAAAAAGAGGCAGTTTGGTGTCGGCTCCAAAAACGGAAATTTCCTTGACCCCGCGGTCAAGGTTTTTTTCAAATCCCCCCTCCTCCACTGTTTTGGCTGAGAGCTGTTTGCTGGCCGATTTACCACATTAAAAGTGATCAATACCTGTTTTCCAACGGGTTTGGAGGCGGATCAGACCAAAAAGAGGCAGTTTGGTGTCGGCTCCACAAACGGACATTTCCTTGACCCCGCGGTCAAGGTTTTTTTCAAATCCCCCCTCCTCCACTGTTTTGGCTGACAGCTGTTTGCTGGCCGATTTACCACATTAAAAGTGATCAATACCTGTTTTCCAACGGGTTTGGAGGCGGATCAGACCAAAAAGAGGCAGTTTGGTGTCGGCTCCAAAAACTGATATTTCCTTGACCCCGCGGTCAAGGTTTTTTTCAAATCCCCCCTCCTCCACTGTTTTGGCTGACAGCTGTTTTGGCTGACAGCTGTTTGCTGGCCGGTTTACCACATTAAAAGTGATCAATACCTGTTTTCCAACGGGTTTGGAGGCGGATCAGACCAAAAAGAGGCAGTTTGGTGTCGGCTCCAAAAACTGATATTTCCTTGACCCCGCGGTCAAGGTTTTTTTCAAATCCCCCCTCCTCCACTGTTTTGGCTGACAGCTGTTTTCTGGCCGATTTACCACATTAAAAGTGATCAATACCTGTTTTCCAACGGGTTTGGAGGCGGATCAGACCAAAAAGAGGCAGTTTGGTGTCGGCTCCACAAACGGAAATTTCCTTGACCCCGCGGTCAAGGTTTTTTTCAAATCCCCCCTCCTCCACTGTTTTGGCTGACAGCTGTTTGCTGGCCGATTTACCACATTAAAAGTGATCAATACCTGTTTTCCAACGGGTTTGGAGGCGGATCAGACCAAAAAGAGGCAGTTTGGTGTCGGCTCCAAAAACGGAAATTTCCTTGACCCCGCGGTCAAGGTTTTTTTCAAATCCCCCCTCCTCCACTGTTTTGGCTGACAGCTGTTTTCTGGCCGATTTACCACATTAAAAGTGATCAATACCTGTTTTCCAACGGGTTTGGAGGCGGATCAGACCAAAAAGAAGCAGTTTGGTGTCGGCTCCAAAAACGGAAATTTCCTTGACCCCGCGGTCAAGGTTTTTTTCAAATCCCCCCTCCTCCACTGTTTTGGCTGACAGCTGTTTGCTGGCCAATTTACCACATTAAAAGTGATCAATACCTGTTTTCCAACGGGTTTGGAGGCGGATCAGACCAAAAAGAGGCAGTTTGGTGTCGGCTCCAAAAACGGAAATTTCCTT
Organism: Pempheris klunzingeri; assembly: GCF_042242105.1. Lineage (NCBI taxonomy): Eukaryota > Metazoa > Chordata > Actinopteri > Acropomatiformes > Pempheridae > Pempheris > Pempheris klunzingeri. The sequence continues at coordinate 28,191,518 of NC_092019.1, read as the reverse complement.
GACCCCGCGGTCAAGGTTTTTTTCAAATCCCCCCTCCTCCACTGTTTTGGCTGAGAGCTGTTTGCTGGCCGATTTACCACATTAAAAGTGATCAATACCTGTTTTCCAACGGGTTTGGAGGCGGATCAGACCAAAAAGAGGCAGTTTGGTGTCGGCTCCACAAACGGAAATTTCCTTGACCCCGCGGTCAAGGTTTTTTTCAAATCCCCCCTCCTCCACTGTTTTGGCTGACAGCTGTTTGCTGGCCGATTTACCACATTAAAAGTGATCAATACCTGTTTTCCAACGGGTTTGGAGGCGGATCAGACCAAAAAGAGGCAGTTTGGTGTCGGCTCCAAAAACGGAAATTTCCTTGACCCCGCGGTCAAGGTTTTTTTCAAATCCCCCCTCCTCCACTGTTTTGGCTGACAGCTGTTTTGGCTGACAGCTGTTTTCTGGCCGATTTACCACATTAAAAGTGATCAATACCTGTTTTCCAACGGGTTTGGAGGCGGATCAGACCAAAAAGAGGCAGTTTGGTGTCGGCTCCAAAAACGGAAATTTCCTTGACCCCGCGGTCAAGGTTTTTTTCAAATCCCCCCTCCTCCACTGTTTTGGCTGACAGCTGTTTTGGCTGACAGCTGTTTTCTGGCCGATTTACCACATTAAAAGTGATCAATACCTGTTTTCCAACGGGTTTGGAGGCGGATCAGACCAAAAAGAGGCAGTTTGGTGTCGGCTCCAAAAACGGAAATTTCCTTGACCCCGCGGTCAAGGTTTTTTTCAAATCCCCCCTCCTCCACTGTTTTGGCTGACAGCTGTTTTCTGGCCGATTTACCACATTAAAAGTGATCAATACCTGTTTTCCAACGGGTTTGGAGGCGGATCAGACCAAAAAGAAGCAGTTTGGTGTCGGCTCCAAAAACGGAAATTTCCTTGACCCCGCGGTCAAGGTTTTTTTCAAATCCCCCCTCCTCCACTGTTTTGGCTGACAGCTGTTTGCTGGCCAATTTACCACATTAAAAGTGATCAATACCTGTTTTCCAACGGGTTTGGAGGCGGATCAGACCAAAAAGAGGCAGTTTGGTGTCGGCTCCAAAAACGGAAATTTCCTTGACCCCGCGGTCAAGGTTTTTTTCAAATCCCCCCTCCTCCACTGTTTTGGCTGAGAGCTGTTTGCTGGCCAATTTACCACATTAAAAGTGATCAATACCTGTTTTCCAACGGGTTTGGAGGCGGATCAGACCAAAAAGAGGCAGTTTGGTGTCGGCTCCACAAACGGACATTTCCTTGACCCCGCGGTCAAGGTTTTTTTCAAATCCCCCCTCCTCCACTGTTTTGGCTGACAGCTGTTTTGGCTGACAGCTGTTTTCTGGCCGATTTACCACATTAAAAGTGATCAATACCTGTTTTCCAACGGGTTTGGAGGCGGATCAGACCAAAAAGAGGCAGTTTGGTGTCGGCTCCAAAAACGGAAATTTCCTTGACCCCGCGGTCAAGGTTTTTTTCAAATCCCCCCTCCTCCACTGTTTTGGCTGACAGCTGTTTGCTGGCCAATTTACCACATTAAAAGTGATCAATACCTGTTTTCCAACGGGTTTGGAGGCGGATCAGACCAAAAAGAGGCAGTTTGGTGTCGGCTCCAAAAACGGAAATTTCCTTGACCCCGCGGTCAAGGTTTTTTTCAAATCCCCCCTCCTCCACTGTTTTGGCTGAGAGCTGTTTGCTGGCCGATTTACCACATTAAAAGTGATCAATACCTGTTTTCCAACGGGTTTGGAGGCGGATCAGACCAAAAAGAGGCAGTTTGGTGTCGGCTCCACAAACGGACATTTCCTTGACCCCGCGGTCAAGGTTTTTTTCAAATCCCCCCTCCTCCACTGTTTTGGCTGACAGCTGTTTGCTGGCCGATTTACCACATTAAAAGTGATCAATACCTGTTTTCCAACGGGTTTGGAGGCGGATCAGACCAAAAAGAGGCAGTTTGGTGTCGGCTCCAAAAACTGATATTTCCTTGACCCCGCGGTCAAGGTTTTTTTCAAATCCCCCCTCCTCCACTGTTTTGGCTGACAGCTGTTTTGGCTGACAGCTGTTTGCTGGCCGGTTTACCACATTAAAAGTGATCAATACCTGTTTTCCAACGGGTTTGGAGGCGGATCAGACCAAAAAGAGGCAGTTTGGTGTCGGCTCCAAAAACTGATATTTCCTTGACCCCGCGGTCAAGGTTTTTTTCAAATCCCCCCTCCTCCACTGTTTTGGCTGACAGCTGTTTTCTGGCCGATTTACCACATTAAAAGTGATCAATACCTGTTTTCCAACGGGTTTGGAGGCGGATCAGACCAAAAAGAGGCAGTTTGGTGTCGGCTCCACAAACGGAAATTTCCTTGACCCCGCGGTCAAGGTTTTTTTCAAATCCCCCCTCCTCCACTGTTTTGGCTGACAGCTGTTTGCTGGCCGATTTACCACATTAAAAGTGATCAATACCTGTTTTCCAACGGGTTTGGAGGCGGATCAGACCAAAAAGAGGCAGTTTGGTGTCGGCTCCAAAAACGGAAATTTCCTTGACCCCGCGGTCAAGGTTTTTTTCAAATCCCCCCTCCTCCACTGTTTTGGCTGACAGCTGTTTTCTGGCCGATTTACCACATTAAAAGTGATCAATACCTGTTTTCCAACGGGTTTGGAGGCGGATCAGACCAAAAAGAAGCAGTTTGGTGTCGGCTCCAAAAACGGAAATTTCCTTGACCCCGCGGTCAAGGTTTTTTTCAAATCCCCCCTCCTCCACTGTTTTGGCTGACAGCTGTTTGCTGGCCAATTTACCACATTAAAAGTGATCAATACCTGTTTTCCAACGGGTTTGGAGGCGGATCAGACCAAAAAGAGGCAGTTTGGTGTCGGCTCCAAAAACGGAAATTTCCTTGACCCCGCGGTCAAGGTTTTTTTCAAATCCCCCCTCCTCCACTGTTTTGGCTGAGAGCTGTTTTCTGGCCGATTTACCACATTAAAAGTGATCAATACCTGTTTTCCAACGGGTTTGGAGGCGGATCAGACCAAAAAGAGGCAGTTTGGTGTCGGCTCCAAAAACGGAAATTTCCTTGACCCCGCGGTCAAGGTTTTTTTCAAATCCCCCCTCCTCCACTGTTTTGGCTGACAGCTGTTTTGGCTGACAGCTGTTTTCTGGCCGATTTACCACATTAAAAGTGATCAATACCTGTTTTCCAACGGGTTTGGAGGCGGATCAGACCAAAAAGAGGCAGTTTGGTGTCGGCTCCAAAAACGGAAATTTCCTTGACCCCGCGGTCAAGGTTTTTTTCAAATCCCCCCTCCTCCACTGTTTTGGCTGACAGCTGTTTTCTGGCCGATTTACCACATTAAAAGTGATCAATACCTGTTTTCCAACGGGTTTGGAGGCGGATCAGACCAAAAAGAAGCAGTTTGGTGTCGGCTCCAAAAACGGAAATTTCCTTGACCCCGCGGTCAAGGTTTTTTTCAAATCCCCCCTCCTCCACTGTTTTGGCTGACAGCTGTTTGCTGGCCGATTTACCACATTAAAAGTGATCAATACCTGTTTTCCAACGGGTTTGGAGGCGGATCAGACCAAAAAGAGGCAGTTTGGTGTCGGCTCCAAAAACGGAAATTTCCTTGACCCCGCGGTCAAGGTTTTTTTCAAATCCCCCCTCCTCCACTGTTTTGGCTGACAGCTGTTTGCTGGCCAATTTACCACATTAAAAGTGATCAATACCTGTTTTCCAACGGGTTTGGAGGCGGATCAGACCAAAAAGAGGCAGTTTGGTGTCGGCTCCAAAAACGGAAATTTCCTTGACCCCGCGGTCAAGGTTTTTTTCAAATCCCCCCTCCTCCACTGTTTTGGCTGAGAGCTGTTTGCTGGCCGATTTACCACATTAAAAGTGATCAATACCTGTTTTCCAACGGGTTTGGAGGCGGATCAGACCAAAAAGAGGCAGTTTGGTGTCGGCTCCACAAACGGACATTTCCTTGACCCCGCGGTCAAGGTTTTTTTCAAATCCCCCCTCCTCCACTGTTTTGGCTGACAGCTGTTTGCTGGCCGATTTACCACATTAAAAGTGATCAATACCTGTTTTCCAACGGGTTTGGAGGCGGATCAGACCAAAAAGAGGCAGTTTGGTGTCGGCTCCAAAAACTGATATTTCCTTGACCCCGCGGTCAAGGTTTTTTTCAAATCCCCCCTCCTCCACTGTTTTGGCTGACAGCTGTTTTGGCTGACAGCTGTTTGCTGGCCGGTTTACCACATTAAAAGTGATCAATACCTGTTTTCCAACGGGTTTGGAGGCGGATCAGACCAAAAAGAGGCAGTTTGGTGTCGGCTCCAAAAACTGATATTTCCTTGACCCCGCGGTCAAGGTTTTTTTCAAATCCCCCCTCCTCCACTGTTTTGGCTGACAGCTGTTTTCTGGCCGATTTACCACATTAAAAGTGATCAATACCTGTTTTCCAACGGGTTTGGAGGCGGATCAGACCAAAAAGAGGCAGTTTGGTGTCGGCTCCACAAACGGAAATTTCCTTGACCCCGCGGTCAAGGTTTTTTTCAAATCCCCCCTCCTCCACTGTTTTGGCTGACAGCTGTTTGCTGGCCGATTTACCACATTAAAAGTGATCAATACCTGTTTTCCAACGGGTTTGGAGGCGGATCAGACCAAAAAGAGGCAGTTTGGTGTCGGCTCCAAAAACGGAAATTTCCTTGACCCCGCGGTCAAGGTTTTTTTCAAATCCCCCCTCCTCCACTGTTTTGGCTGACAGCTGTTTTCTGGCCGATTTACCACATTAAAAGTGATCAATACCTGTTTTCCAACGGGTTTGGAGGCGGATCAGACCAAAAAGAAGCAGTTTGGTGTCGGCTCCAAAAACGGAAATTTCCTTGACCCCGCGGTCAAGGTTTTTTTCAAATCCCCCCTCCTCCACTGTTTTGGCTGACAGCTGTTTGCTGGCCAATTTACCACATTAAAAGTGATCAATACCTGTTTTCCAACGGGTTTGGAGGCGGATCAGACCAAAAAGAGGCAGTTTGGTGTCGGCTCCAAAAACGGAAATTTCCTTGACCCCGCGGTCAAGGTTTTTTTCAAATCCCCCCTCCTCCACTGTTTTGGCTGAGAGCTGTTTGCTGGCCGATTTACCACATTAAAAGTGATCAATACCTGTTTTCCAACGGGTTTGGAGGCGGATCAGACCAAAAAGAGGCAGTTTGGTGTCGGCTCCACAAACGGACATTTCCTTGACCCCGCGGTCAAGGTTTTTTTCAAATCCCCCCTCCTCCACTGTTTTGGCTGACAGCTGTTTTGGCTGACAGCTGTTTTCTGGCCGATTTACCACATTAAAAGTGATCAATTCCTGTTTTCCAACGGGTTTGGAGGCGGATCAGACCAAAAAGAGGCAGTTTGGTGTCGGCTCCAAAAACGGAAATTTCCTTGACCCCGCGGTCAAGGTTTTTTTCAAATCCCCCCTCCTCCACTGTTTTGGCTGACAGCTGTTTTCTGGCCGATTTACCACATTAAAAGTGATCAATACCTGTTTTCCAACGGGTTTGGAGGCGGATCAGACCAAAAAGAAGCAGTTTGGTGTCGGCTCCAAAAACGGAAATTTCCTTGACCCCGCGGTCAAGGTTTTTTTCAAATCCCCCCTCCTCCACTGTTTTGGCTGACAGCTGTTTGCTGGCCGATTTACCACATTAAAAGTGATCAATACCTGTTTTCCAACGGGTTTGGAGGCGGATCAGACCAAAAAGAGGCAGTTTGGTGTCGGCTCCAAAAACGGAAATTTCCTTGACCCCGCGGTCAAGGTTTTTTTCAAATCCCCCCTCCTCCACTGTTTTGGCTGACAGCTGTTTGCTGGCCAATTTACCACATTAAAAGTGATCAATACCTGTTTTCCAACGGGTTTGGAGGCGGATCAGACCAAAAAGAGGCAGTTTGGTGTCGGCTCCAAAAACGGAAATTTCCTTGACCCCGCGGTCAAGGTTTTTTTCAAATCCCCCCTCCTCCACTGTTTTGGCTGAGAGCTGTTTGCTGGCCGATTTACCACATTAAAAGTGATCAATACCTGTTTTCCAACGGGTTTGGAGGCGGATCAGACCAAAAAGAGGCAGTTTGGTGTCGGCTCCACAAACGGACATTTCCTTGACCCCGCGGTCAAGGTTTTTTTCAAATCCCCCCTCCTCCACTGTTTTGGCTGACAGCTGTTTGCTGGCCGATTTACCACATTAAAAGTGATCAATACCTGTTTTCCAACGGGTTTGGAGGCGGATCAGACCAAAAAGAGGCAGTTTGGTGTCGGCTCCAAAAACTGATATTTCCTTGACCCCGCGGTCAAGGTTTTTTTCAAATCCCCCCTCCTCCACTGTTTTGGCTGACAGCTGTTTTGGCTGACAGCTGTTTGCTGGCCGGTTTACCACATTAAAAGTGATCAATACCTGTTTTCCAACGGGTTTGGAGGCGGATCAGACCAAAAAGAGGCAGTTTGGTGTCGGCTCCAAAAACTGATATTTCCTTGACCCCGCGGTCAAGGTTTTTTTCAAATCCCCCCTCCTCCACTGTTTTGGCTGACAGCTGTTTTCTGGCCGATTTACCACATTAAAAGTGATCAATACCTGTTTTCCAACGGGTTTGGAGGCGGATCAGACCAAAAAGAGGCAGTTTGGTGTCGGCTCCACAAACGGAAATTTCCTTGACCCCGCGGTCAAGGTTTTTTTCAAATCCCCCCTCCTCCACTGTTTTGGCTGACAGCTGTTTGCTGGCCGATTTACCACATTAAAAGTGATCAATACCTGTTTTCCAACGGGTTTGGAGGCGGATCAGACCAAAAAGAGGCAGTTTGGTGTCGGCTCCAAAAACGGAAATTTCCTTGACCCCGCGGTCAAGGTTTTTTTCAAATCCCCCCTCCTCCACTGTTTTGGCTGACAGCTGTTTTGGCTGACAGCTGTTTTCTGGCCGATTTACCACATTAAAAGTGATCAATACCTGTTTTCCAACGGGTTTGGAGGCGGATCAGACCAAAAAGAGGCAGTTTGGTGTCGGCTCCAAAAACGGAAATTTCCTTGACCCCGCGGTCAAGGTTTTTTTCAAATCCCCCCTCCTCCACTGTTTTGGCTGACAGCTGTTTTGGCTGACAGCTGTTTTCTGGCCGATTTACCACATTAAAAGTGATCAATACCTGTTTTCCAACGGGTTTGGAGGCGGATCAGACCAAAAAGAGGCAGTTTGGTGTCGGCTCCAAAAACGGAAATTTCCTTGACCCCGCGGTCAAGGTTTTTTTCAAATCCCCCCTCCTCCACTGTTTTGGCTGACAGCTGTTTTCTGGCCGATTTACCACATTAAAAGTGATCAATACCTGTTTTCCAACGGGTTTGGAGGCGGATCAGACCAAAAAGAAGCAGTTTGGTGTCGGCTCCAAAAACGGAAATTTCCTTGACCCCGCGGTCAAGGTTTTTTTCAAATCCCCCCTCCTCCACTGTTTTGGCTGACAGCTGTTTGCTGGCCGATTTACCACATTAAAAGTGATCAATACCTGTTTTCCAACGGGTTTGGAGGCGGATCAGACCAAAAAGAGGCAGTTTGGTGTCGGCTCCAAAAACGGAAATTTCCTTGACCCCGCGGTCAAGGTTTTTTTCAAATCCCCCCTCCTCCACTGTTTTGGCTGACAGCTGTTTGCTGGCCAATTTACCACATTAAAAGTGATCAATACCTGTTTTCCAACGGGTTTGGAGGCGGATCAGACCAAAAAGAGGCAGTTTGGTGTCGGCTCCAAAAACGGAAATTTCCTTGACCCCGCGGTCAAGGTTTTTTTCAAATCCCCCCTCCTCCACTGTTTTGGCTGAGAGCTGTTTGCTGGCCGATTTACCACATTAAAAGTGATCAATACCTGTTTTCCAACGGGTTTGGAGGCGGATCAGACCAAAAAGAGGCAGTTTGGTGTCGGCTCCACAAACGGACATTTCCTTGACCCCGCGGTCAAGGTTTTTTTCAAATCCCCCCTCCTCCACTGTTTTGGCTGACAGCTGTTTTGGCTGACAGCTGTTTTCTGGCCGATTTACCACATTAAAAGTGATCAATACCTGTTTTCCAACGGGTTTGGAGGCGGATCAGACCAAAAAGAGGCAGTTTGGTGTCGGCTCCAAAAACGGAAATTTCCTTGACCCCGCGGTCAAGGTTTTTTTCAAATCCCCCCTCCTCCACTGTTTTGGCTGACAGCTGTTTTGGCTGACAGCTGTTTTCTAGCCGATTTACCACATTAAAAGTGATCAATACCTGTTTTCCAACGGGTTTGGAGGCGGATCAGACCAAAAAGAGGCAGTTTGGTGTCGGCTCCAAAAACGGAAATTTCCTTGACCCCGCGGTCAAGGTTTTTTTCAAATCCCCCCTCCTCCACTGTTTTGGCTGACAGCTGTTTTCTGGCCGATTTACCACATTAAAAGTGATCAATACCTGTTTTCCAACGGGTTTGGAGGCGGATCAGACCAAAAAGAAGCAGTTTGGTGTCGGCTCCAAAAACGGAAATTTCCTTGACCCCGCGGTCAAGGTTTTTTTCAAATCCCCCCTCCTCCACTGTTTTGGCTGACAGCTGTTTGCTGGCCGATTTACCACATTAAAAGTGATCAATACCTGTTTTCCAACGGGTTTGGAGGCGGATCAGACCAAAAAGAGGCAGTTTGGTGTCGGCTCCAAAAACGGAAATTTCCTTGACCCCGCGGTCAAGGTTTTTTTCAAATCCCCCCTCCTCCACTGTTTTGGCTGACAGCTGTTTGCTGGCCAATTTACCACATTAAAAGTGATCAATACCTGTTTTCCAACGGGTTTGGAGGCGGATCAGACCAAAAAGAGGCAGTTTGGTGTCGGCTCCAAAAACGGAAATTTCCTTGACCCCGCGGTCAAGGTTTTTTTCAAATCCCCCCTCCTCCACTGTTTTGGCTGAGAGCTGTTTGCTGGCCGATTTACCACATTAAAAGTGATCAATACCTGTTTTCCAACGGGTTTGGAGGCGGATCAGACCAAAAAGAGGCAGTTTGGTGTCGGCTCCACAAACGGACATTTCCTTGACCCCGCGGTCAAGGTTTTTTTCAAATCCCCCCTCCTCCACTGTTTTGGCTGACAGCTGTTTGCTGGCCGATTTACCACATTAAAAGTGATCAATACCTGTTTTCCAACGGGTTTGGAGGCGGATCAGACCAAAAAGAGGCAGTTTGGTGTCGGCTCCAAAAACTGATATTTCCTTGACCCCGCGGTCAAGGTTTTTTTCAAATCCCCCCTCCTCCACTGTTTTGGCTGACAGCTGTTTTGGCTGACAGCTGTTTGCTGGCCGGTTTACCACATTAAAAGTGATCAATACCTGTTTTCCAACGGGTTTGGAGGCGGATCAGACCAAAAAGAGGCAGTTTGGTGTCGGCTCCAAAAACTGATATTTCCTTGACCCCGCGGTCAAGGTTTTTTTCAAATCCCCCCTCCTCCACTGTTTTGGCTGACAGCTGTTTTCTGGCCGATTTACCACATTAAAAGTGATCAATACCTGTTTTCCAACGGGTTTGGAGGCGGATCAGACCAAAAAGAGGCAGTTTGGTGTCGGCTCCACAAACGGAAATTTCCTTGACCCCGCGGTCAAGGTTTTTTTCAAATCCCCCCTCCTCCACTGTTTTGGCTGACAGCTGTTTGCTGGCCGATTTACCACATTAAAAGTGATCAATACCTGTTTTCCAACGGGTTTGGAGGCGGATCAGACCAAAAAGAGGCAGTTTGGTGTCGGCTCCAAAAACGGAAATTTCCTTGACCCCGCGGTCAAGGTTTTTTTCAAATCCCCCCTCCTCCACTGTTTTGGCTGACAGCTGTTTTCTGGCCGATTTACCACATTAAAAGTGATCAATACCTGTTTTCCAACGGGTTTGGAGGCGGATCAGACCAAAAAGAGGCAGTTTGGTGTCGGCTCCAAAAACGGAAATTTCCTTGACCCCGCGGTCAAGGTTTTTTTCAAATCCCCCCTCCTCCACTGTTTTGGCTGACAGCTGTTTTGGCTGACAGCTGTTTTCTGGCCGATTTACCACATTAAAAGTGATCAATACCTGTTTTCCAACGGGTTTGGAGGCGGATCAGACCAAAAAGAGACAGTTTGGTGTCGGCTCCAAAAACTGATATTTCCTTGACCCCGCGGTCAAGGTTTTTTTCAAATCCCCCCTCCTCCACTGTTTTGGCTGACAGCTGTTTGCTGGCCGATTTACCACATTAAAAGTGATCAATACCTGTTTTCCAACGGGTTTGGAGGCGGATCAGACCAAAAAGAGACAGTTTGGTGTCGGCTCCAAAAACGGAAATTTCCTTGACCCCGCGGTCAAGGTTTTTTTCAAATCCCCCCTCCTCCACTGTTTTGGCTGACAGCTGTTTGCTGGCCGATTTACCACATTAAAAGTGATCAATACCTGTTTTCCAACGGGTTTGGAGGCGGATCAGACCAAAAAGAGGCAGTTTGGTGTCGGCTCCAAAAACTGATATTTCCTTGACCCCGCGGTCAAGGTTTTTTTCAAATCCCCCCTCCTCCACTGTTTTGGCTGACAGCTGTTTTGGCTGACAGCTGTTTTCTGGCCGATTTACCACATTAAAAGTGATCAATACCTGTTTTCCAACGGGTTTGGAGGCGGATCAGACCAAAAAGAGGCAGTTTGGTGTCGGCTCCAAAAACGGAAATTTCCTTGACCCCGCGGTCAAGGTTTTTTTCAAATCCCCCCTCCTCCACTGTTTTGGCTGACAGCTGTTTGCTGGCCGATTTACCACATTAAAAGTGATCAATACCTGTTTTCCAACGGGTTTGGAGGCGGATCAGACCAAAAAGAGGCAGTTTGGTGTCGGCTCCAAAAACGGAAATTTCCTTGACCCCGCAGTCAAGGTTTTTTTCAAATCCCCCCTCCTCCACTGTTTTGGCTGACAGCTGTTTGCTGGCCGATTTACCACATTAAAAGTGATCAATACCTGTTTTCCAACGGGTTTGGAGGCGGATCAGACCAAAAAGAGGCAGTTTGGTGTCGGCTCCACAAACGGACATTTCCTTGACCCCGCGGTCAAGGTTTTTTTCAAATCCCCCCTCCTCCACTGTTTTGGCTGACAGCTGTTTTGGCTGACAGCTGTTTTCTGGCCGATTTACCACATTAAAAGTGATCAATACCTGTTTTCCAACGGGTTTGGAGGCGGATCAGACCAAAAAGAGGCAGTTTGGTGTCGGCTCCAAAAACGGAAATTTCCTTGACCCCGCGGTCAAGGTTTTTTTCAAATCCCCCCTCCTCCACTGTTTTGGCTGACAGCTGTTTTCTGGCCGATTTACCACATTAAAAGTGATCAATACCTGTTTTCCAACGGGTTTGGAGGCGGATCAGACCAAAAAGAAGCAGTTTGGTGTCGGCTCCAAAAACGGAAATTTCCTTGACCCCGCGGTCAAGGTTTTTTTCAAATCCCCCCTCCTCCACTGTTTTGGCTGACAGCTGTTTGCTGGCCGATTTACCACATTAAAAGTGATCAATACCTGTTTTCCAACGGGTTTGGAGGCGGATCAGACCAAAAAGAGGCAGTTTGGTGTCGGCTCCAAAAACGGAAATTTCCTTGACCCCGCGGTCAAGGTTTTTTTCAAATCCCCCCTCCTCCACTGTTTTGGCTGACAGCTGTTTGCTGGCCAATTTACCACATTAAAAGTGATCAATACCTGTTTTCCAACGGGTTTGGAGGCGGATCAGACCAAAAAGAGGCAGTTTGGTGTCGGCTCCAAAAACGGAAATTTCCTTGACCCCGCGGTCAAGGTTTTTTTCAAATCCCCCCTCCTCCACTGTTTTGGCTGAGAGCTGTTTGCTGGCCGATTTACCACATTAAAAGTGATCAATACCTGTTTTCCAACGGGTTTGGAGGCGGATCAGACCAAAAAGAGGCAGTTTGGTGTCGGCTCCACAAACGGACATTTCCTTGACCCCGCGGTCAAGGTTTTTTTCAAATCCCCCCTCCTCCACTGTTTTGGCTGACAGCTGTTTGCTGGCCGATTTACCACATTAAAAGTGATCAATACCTGTTTTCCAACGGGTTTGGAGGCGGATCAGACCAAAAAGAGGCAGTTTGGTGTCGGCTCCAAAAACTGATATTTCCTTGACCCCGCGGTCAAGGTTTTTTTCAAATCCCCCCTCCTCCACTGTTTTGGCTGACAGCTGTTTTGGCTGACAGCTGTTTGCTGGCCGGTTTACCACATTAAAAGTGATCAATACCTGTTTTCCAACGGGTTTGGAGGCGGATCAGACCAAAAAGAGGCAGTTTGGTGTCGGCTCCAAAAACTGATATTTCCTTGACCCCGCGGTCAAGGTTTTTTTCAAATCCCCCCTCCTCCACTGTTTTGGCTGACAGCTGTTTTCTGGCCGATTTACCACATTAAAAGTGATCAATACCTGTTTTCCAACGGGTTTGGAGGCGGATCAGACCAAAAAGAGGCAGTTTGGTGTCGGCTCCACAAACGGAAATTTCCTTGACCCCGCGGTCAAGGTTTTTTTCAAATCCCCCCTCCTCCACTGTTTTGGCTGACAGCTGTTTGCTGGCCGATTTACCACATTAAAAGTGATCAATACCTGTTTTCCAACGGGTTTGGAGGCGGATCAGACCAAAAAGAGGCAGTTTGGTGTCGGCTCCAAAAACGGAAATTTCCTTGACCCCGCGGTCAAGGTTTTTTTCAAATCCCCCCTCCTCCACTGTTTTGGCTGACAGCTGTTTTGGCTGACAGCTGTTTTCTGGCCGATTTACCACATTAAAAGTGATCAATACCTGTTTTCCAACGGGTTTGGAGGCGGATCAGACCAAAAAGAGACAGTTTGGTGTCGGCTCCAAAAACTGATATTTCCTTGACCCCGCGGTCAAGGTTTTTTTCAAATCCCCCCTCCTCCACTGTTTTGGCTGACAGCTGTTTGCTGGCCGATTTACCACATTAAAAGTGATCAATACCTGTTTTCCAACGGGTTTGGAGGCGGATCAGACCAAAAAGAGACAGTTTGGTGTCGGCTCCAAAAACGGAAATTTCCTTGACCCCGCGGTCAAGGTTTTTTTCAAATCCCCCCTCCTCCACTGTTTTGGCTGACAGCTGTTTGCTGGCCGATTTACCACATTAAAAGTGATCAATACCTGTTTTCCAACGGGTTTGGAGGCGGATCAGACCAAAAAGAGGCAGTTTGGTGTCGGCTCCAAAAACTGATATTTCCTTGACCCCGCGGTCAAGGTTTTTTTCAAATCCCCCCTCCTCCACTGTTTTGGCTGACAGCTGTTTTGGCTGACAGCTGTTTTCTGGCCGATTTACCACATTAAAAGTGATCAATACCTGTTTTCCAACGGGTTTGGAGGCGGATCAGACCAAAAAGAGACAGTTTGGTGTCGGCTCCAAAAACTGATATTTCCTTGACCCCGCGGTCAAGGTTTTTTTCAAATCCCCCCTCCTCCACTGTTTTGGCTGACAGCTGTTTGCTGGCCGATTTACCACATTAAAAGTGATCAATACCTGTTTTCCAACGGGTTTGGAGGCGGATCAGACCAAAAAGAGACAGTTTGGTGTCGGCTCCAAAAACGGAAATTTCCTTGACCACGCGGTCAAGGTTTTTTTCAAATCCCCCCTCCTCCACTGTTTTGGCTGACAGCTGTTTTGGCTGACAGCTGTTTTCTGGCCGATTTACCACATTAAAAGTGATCAATACCTGTTTTCCAACGGGTTTGGAGGCGGATCAGACCAAAAAGAGACAGTTTGGTGTCGGCTCCAAAAACTGATATTTCCTTGACCCCGCGGTCAAGGTTTTTTTCAAATCCCCCCTCCTCCACTGTTTTGGCTGACAGCTGTTTGCTGGCCGATTTACCACATTAAAAGTGATCAATACCTGTTTTCCAACGGGTTTGGAGGCGGATCAGACCAAAAAGAGACAGTTTGGTGTCGGCTCCAAAAACGGAAATTTCCTTGACCCCGCGGTCAAGGTTTTTTTTCAAATCCCCCCTCCTCCACTGTTTTGGCTGACAGCTGTTTTGGCTGACAGCTGTTTTCTGGCAGATTTACCACATTAAAAGTGATCAATACCTGTTTTCCAACGGGTTTGGAGGCGGATCAGACCAAAAAGAGGCAGTTTGGTGTCGGCTCCAAAAACGGAAATTTCCTTGACCCCGCGGTCAAGGTTTTTTTCAAATCCCCCCTCCTCCACTGTTTTGGCTGACAGCTGTTTTGGCTGACAGCTGTTTTCTGGCCGATTTACCACATTAAAAGTGATCAATACCTGTTTTCCAACGGGTTTGGAGGCGGATCAGACCAAAAAGAGGCAGTTTGGTGTCGGCTCCAAAAACGGAAATTTCCTTGACCCCGCGGTCAAGGTTTTTTTCAAATCCCCCCTCCTCCACTGTTTTGGCTGACAGCTGTTTTGGCTGACAGCTGTTTTCTGGCCGATTTACCACATTAAAAGTGATCAATACCTGTTTTCCAACGGGTTTGGAGGCGGATCAGACCAAAAAGAGGCAGTTTGGTGTCGGCTCCAAAAACGGAAATTTCCTTGACCCCGCGGTCAAGGTTTTTTTCAAATCCCCCCTCCTCCACTGTTTTGGCTGACAGCTGTTTTCTGGCCGATTTACCACATTAAAAGTGATCAATACCTGTTTTCCAACGGGTTTGGAGGCGGATCAGACCAAAAAGAGACAGTTTGGTGTCGGCTCCACAAACGGAAATTTCCTTGACCCCGCGGTCAAGGTTTTTTTCAAATCCCCCCTCCTCCACTGTTTTGGCTGACAGCTGTTTGCTGGCCGATTTACCACATTAAAAGTGATCAATACCTGTTTTCCAACGGGTTTGGAGGCGGATCAGACCAAAAAGAGGCAGTTTGGTGTCGGCTCCAAAAACTGATATTTCCTTGGTCAAGGTTTTTTTCAAATCCCCCCTCCTCCACTGTTTTGGCTGACAGCTGTTTGCTGGCCGGTTTACCACATTAAAAGTGATCAATACCTGTTTTCCAACGGGTTTGGAGGCGGATCAGACCAAAAAGAGGCAGTTTGGTGTCGGCTCCAAAAACTGATATTTCCTTGACCCCGCGGTCAAGGTTTTTTTCAAATCCCCCCTCCTCCACTGTTTTGGCTGACAGCTGTTTGCTGGCCGGTTTACCACATTAAAAGTGATCAATACCTGTTTTCCAACGGGTTTGGAGGCGGATCAGACCAAAAAGAGGCAGTTTGGTGTCGGCTCCAAAAACTGATATTTCCTTGACCCCGCGGTCAAGGTTTTTTTCAAATCCCCCCTCCTCCACTGTTTTGGCTGACAGCTGTTTTCTGGCCGATTTACCACATTAAAAGTGATCAATACCTGTTTTCCAACGGGTTTGGAGGCGGATCAGACCAAAAAGAGGCAGTTTGGTGTCGGCTCCAAAAACTGATATTTCCTTGACCCCGCGGTCAAGGTTTTTTTCAAATGCCCCCTCCTCCACTGTTTTGGCTGACAGCTGTTTTCTGGCCGATTTACCACATTAAAAGTGATCAATACCTGTTTTCCAACGGGTTTGGAGGCGGATCAGACCAAAAAGAGGATGTTTGGTGTTGGCTCCAAAAACGGAAATTTCCTTGACCCCGCGGTCAAGGTTTTTTTCAAATCCCCCCTCCTCCACTGTTTTGGCTGACAGCTGTTTTCTGGCCGATTTACCACATTAAAAGTGATCAATACCTGTTTTCCAACGGGTTTGGAGGCGGATCAGACCAAAAAGAGGCAGTTTGGTGTCGGCTCCAAAAACTGATATTTCCTTGACCCCGCGGTCAAGGTTTTTTTCAAATCCCCCCTCCTCCACTGTTTTGGCTGACAGCTGTTTGCTGGCCGATTTACCACATTAAAAGTGATCAATACCTGTTTTCCAACGGGTTTGGAGGCGGATCAGACCAAAAAGAGGCAGTTTGGTGTCGGCTCCAAAAACTGAAATTTCCTTGACCCCGCGGTCAAGGTTTTTTTCAAATCCCCCCTCCTCCACTGTTTTGGCTGACAGCTGTTTTGGCTGACAGCTGTTTTCTGGCCGATTTACCACATTAAAAGTGATCAATACCTGTTTTCCAACGGGTTTGGAGGCGGATCAGACCAAAAAGAGGCAGTTTGGTGTCGGCTCCAAAAACTGATATTTCCTTGACCCCGCGGTCAAGGTTTTTTTCAAATCCCCCCTCCTCCACTGTTTTGGCTGACAGCTGTTTGCTGGCCGGTTTACCACATTAAAAGTGATCAATACCTGTTTTCCAACGGGTTTGGAGGCGGATCAGACCAAAAAGAGGCAGTTTGGTGTCGGCTCCAAAAACTGATATTTCCTTGACCCCGCGGTCAAGGTTTTTTTCAAATCCCCCCTCCTCCACTGTTTTGGCTGACAGCTGTTTTCTGGCCGATTTACCACATTAAAAGTGATCAATACCTGTTTTCCAACGGGTTTGGAGGCGGATCAGACCAAAAAGAGGCAGTTTGGTGTCGGCTCCAAAAACGGAAATTTCCTTGACCCCGCGGTCAAGGTTTTTTTCAAATCCCCCCTCCTCCACTGTTTTGGCTGACAGCTGTTTTCTGGCCGATTTACCACATTAAAAGTGATCAATACCTGTTTTCCAACGGGTTTGGAGGCGGATCAGACCAAAAAGAGGCAGTTTGGTGTCGGCTCCAAAAACTGATATTTCCTTGACCCCGCGGTCAAGGTTTTTTTCAAATCCCCCCTCCTCCACTGTTTTGGCTGACAGCTGTTTTCTGGCCGATTTACCACATTAAAAGTGATCAATACCTGTTTTCCAACGGGTTTGGAGGCGGATCAGACCAAAAAGAGGCAGTTTGGTGTCGGCTCCAAAAACTGATATTTCCTTGACCCCGCGGTCAAGGTTTTTTTCAAATCCCCCCTCCTCCACTGTTTTGGCTGACAGCTGTTTTCTGGCCGATTTACCACATTAAAAGTGATCAATACCTGTTTTCCAACGGGTTTGGAGGCGGATCAGACCAAAAAGAGGCAGTTTGGTGTCGGCTCCAAAAACGGAAATTTCCTTGACCCCGCGGTCAAGGTTTTTTTCAAATCCCCCCTCCTCCACTGTTTTGGCTGACAGCTGTTTTCTGGCCGATTTACCACATTAAAAGTGATCAATACCTGTTTTCCAACGGGTTTGGAGGCGGATCAGACCAAAAAGAGGCAGTTTGGTGTCGGCTCCAAAAACTGATATTTCCTTGACCCCGCGGTCAAGGTTTTTTTCAAATGCCCCCTCCTCCACTGTTTTGGCTGACAGCTGTTTTCTGGCCGATTTACCACATTAAAAGTGATCAATACCTGTTTTCCAACGGGTTTGGAGGCGGATCAGACCAAAAAGAGGCAGTTTGGTGTTGGCTCCAAAAACGGAAATTTCCTTGACCCCGCGGTCAAGGTTTTTTTCAAATCCCCCCTCCTCCACTGTTTTGGCTGACAGCTGTTTTCTGGCCGATTTACCACATTAAAAGTGATCAATACCTGTTTTCCAACGGGTTTGGAGGCGGATCAGACCAAAAAGAGGCAGTTTGGTGTCGGCTCCAAAAACTGATATTTCCTTGACCCCGCGGTCAAGGTTTTTTTCAAATCCCCCCTCCTCCACTGTTTTGGCTGACAGCTGTTTTCTGGCCGATTTACCACATTAAAAGTGATCAATACCTGTTTTCCAACGGGTTTGGAGGCGGATCAGACCAAAAAGAGGCAGTTTGGTGTCGGCTCCAAAAACTGATATTTCCTTGACCCCGCGGTCAAGGTTTTTTTCAAATCCCCCCTCCTCCACTGTTTTGGCTGACAGCTGTTTGCTGGCCGATTTACCACATTAAAAGTGATCAATACCTGTTTTCCAACGGGTTTGGAGGCGGATCAGACCAAAAAGAGGCAGTTTGGTGTCGGCTCCAAAAACTGAAATTTCCTTGACCCCGCGGTCAAGGTTTTTTTCAAATCCCCCCTCCTCCACTGTTTTGGCTGACAGCTGTTTTGGCTGACAGCTGTTTTCTGGCCGATTTACCACATTAAAAGTGATCAATACCTGTTTTCCAACGGGTTTGGAGGCGGATCAGACCAAAAAGAGGCAGTTTGGTGTCGGCTCCAAAAACTGATATTTCCTTGACCCCGCGGTCAAGGTTTTTTTCAAATCCCCCCTCCTCCACTGTTTTGGCTGACAGCTGTTTTCTGGCCGATTTACCACATTAAAAGTGATCAATACCTGTTTTCCAACGGGTTTGGAGGCGGATCAGACCAAAAAGAGGCAGTTTGGTGTCGGCTCCAAAAACGGAAATTTCCTTGACCCCGCGGTCAAGGTTTTTTTCAAATCCCCCCTCCTCCACTGTTTTGGCTGACAGCTGTTTTCTGGCCGATTTACCACATTAAAAGTGATCAATACCTGTTTTCCAACGGGTTTGGAGGCGGATCAGACCAAAAAGAGGCAGTTTGGTGTCGGCTCCAAAAACTGATATTTCCTTGACCCCGCGGTCAAGGTTTTTTTCAAATGCCCCCTCCTCCACTGTTTTGGCTGACAGCTGTTTTCTGGCCGATTTACCACATTAAAAGTGATCAATACCTGTTTTCCAACGGGTTTGGAGGCGGATCAGACCAAAAAGAGGCAGTTTGGTGTTGGCTCCAAAAACGGAAATTTCCTAGACCCCGCGGTCAAGGTTTTTTTCAAATCCCCCCTCCTCCACTGTTTTGGCTGACAGCTGTTTTCTGGCCGATTTACCACATTAAAAGTGATCAATACCTGTTTTCCAACGGGTTTGGAGGCGGATCAGACCAAAAAGAGGCAGTTTGGTGTCGGCTCCAAAAACTGATATTTCCTTGACCCCGCGGTCAAGGTTTTTTTCAAATCCCCCCTCCTCCACTGTTTTGGCTGACAGCTGTTTTCTGGCCGATTTACCACATTAAAAGTGATCAATACCTGTTTTCCAACGGGTTTGGAGGCGGATCAGACCAAAAAGAGGCAGTTTGGTGTCGGCTCCAAAAACTGATATTTCCTTGACCCCGCGGTCAAGGTTTTTTTCAAATCCCCCCTCCTCCACTGTTTTGGCTGACAGCTGTTTGCTGGCCGATTTACCACATTAAAAGTGATCAATACCTGTTTTCCAACGGGTTTGGAGGCGGATCAGACCAAAAAGAGGCAGTTTGGTGTCGGCTCCAAAAACTGAAATTTCCTTGACCCCGCGGTCAAGGTTTTTTTCAAATCCCCCCTCCTCCACTGTTTTGGCTGACAGCTGTTTTGGCTGACAGCTGTTTTCTGGCC
The DNA here is from genome assembly GCF_042242105.1 of Pempheris klunzingeri. Lineage (NCBI taxonomy): Eukaryota > Metazoa > Chordata > Actinopteri > Acropomatiformes > Pempheridae > Pempheris > Pempheris klunzingeri. The sequence goes on along the minus strand of NC_092019.1, from coordinate 28,172,277 downwards.
GATTTACCACATTAAAAGTGATCAATACCTGTTTTCCAACGGGTTTGGAGGCGGATCAGACCAAAAAGAGGCAGTTTGGTGTCGGCTCCAAAAACGGAAATTTCCTTGACCCCGCGGTCAAGGTTTTTTTCAAATCCCCCCTCCTCCACTGTTTTGGCTGACAGCTGTTTGCTGGCCGATTTACCACATTAAAAGTGATCAATACCCGTTTTCCAACGGGTTTGGAGGCGGATCAGACCAAAAAGAGACAGTTTGGTGTCGGCTCCAAAAACGGAAATTTCCTTGACCCCGCGGTCAAGGTTTTTTTCAAATCCCCCCTCCTCCACTGTTTTGGCTGACAGCTGTTTGCTGGCCGATTTACCACATTAAAAGTGATCAATACCTCTTTTCCAACGGGTTTGGAGGCGGATCAGACCAAAAAGAGGCAGTTTGGTGTCGGCTCCAAAAACTGATATTTCCTTGACCCCGCGGTCAAGGTTTTTTTCAAATCCCCCCTCCTCCACTGTTTTGGCTGACAGCTGTTTTGGCTGACAGCTGTTTTCTGGCCGATTTACCACATTAAAAGTGATCAATACCTGTTTTCCAACGGGTTTGGAGGCGGATCAGACCAAAAAGAGACAGTTTGGTGTCGGCTCCACAAACGGAAATTTCCTTGACCCCGCGGTCAAGGTTTTTTTCAAATCCCCCCTCCTCCACTGTTTTGGCTGACAGCTGTTTGCTGGCCGATTTACCACATTAAAAGTGATCAATACCTGTTTTCCAACGGGTTTGGAGGCGGATCAGACCAAAAAGAGGCAGTTTGGTGTCGGCTCCAAAAACTGATATTTCCTTGACCCCGCGGTCAAGGTTTTTTTCAAATCCCCCCTCCTCCACTGTTTTGGCTGACAGCTGTTTTCTGGCCGATTTACCACATTAAAAGTGATCAATACCTGTTTTCCAACGGGTTTGGAGGCGGATCAGACCAAAAAGAGGCAGTTTGGTGCCGGCTCCAAAAACTGATATTTCCTTGACCCCGCGGTCAAGGTTTTTTTCAAATCCCCCCTCCTCCACTGTTTTGGCTGACAGCTGTTTGCTGGCCGATTTACCACATTAAAAGTGATCAATACCTGTTTTCCAACGGGTTTGGAGGCGGATCAGACCAAAAAGAGGCAGTTTGGTGTCGGCTCCAAAAACTGAAATTTCCTTGACCCCGCGGTCAAGGTTTTTTTCAAATCCCCCCTCCTCCACTGTTTTGGCTGACAGCTGTTTTGGCTGACAGCTGTTTTCTGGCCGATTTACCACATTAAAAGTGATCAATACCTGTTTTCCAACGGGTTTGGAGGCGGATCAGACCAAAAAGAGGCAGTTTGGTGTCGGCTCCAAAAACGGAAATTTCCTTGACCCCGCGGTCAAGGTTTTTTTCAAATCCCCCCTCCTCCACTGTTTTGGCTGACAGCTGTTTTCTGGCCGATTTACCACATTAAAAGTGATCAATACCTGTTTTCCAACGGGTTTGGAGGCGGATCAGACCAAAAAGAGGCAGTTTGGTGTCGGCTCCAAAAACGGAAATTTCCTTGACCCCGCGGTCAAGGTTTTTTTCAAATCCCCCCTCCTCCACTGTTTTGGCTGACAGCTGTTTGCTGGCCGATTTACCACATTAAAAGTGATCAATACCTGTTTTCCAACGGGTTTGGAGGCGGATCAGACCAAAAAGAGACAGTTTGGTGTCGGCTCCAAAAACGGAAATTTCCTTGACCCCGCGGTCAAGGTTTTTTTCAAATCCCCCCTCCTCCACTGTTTTGGCTGACAGCTGTTTGCTGGCCGATTTACCACATTAAAAGTGATCAATACCTGTTTTCCAACGGGTTTGGAGGCGGATCAGACCAAAAAGAGGCAGTTTGGTGTCGGCTCCAAAAACTGATATTTCCTTGACCCCGCGGTCAAGGTTTTTTTCAAATCCCCCCTCCTCCACTGTTTTGGCTGACAGCTGTTTTGGCTGACAGCTGTTTTCTGGCCGATTTACCACATTAAAAGTGATCAATACCTGTTTTCCAACGGGTTTGGAGGCGGATCAGACCAAAAAGAGACAGTTTGGTGTCGGCTCCACAAACGGAAATTTCCTTGACCCTGCGGTCAAGGTTTTTTTCAAATCCCCCCTCCTCCACTGTTTTGGCTGACAGCTGTTTGCTGGCCGATTTACCACATTAAAAGTGATCAATACCTGTTTTCCAACGGGTTTGGAGGCGGATCAGACCAAAAAGAGGCAGTTTGGTGTCGGCTCCAAAAACTGATATTTCCTTGACCCCGCGGTCAAGGTTTTTTTCAAATCCCCCCTCCTCCACTGTTTTGGCTGACAGCTGTTTTCTGGCCGATTTACCACATTAAAAGTGATCAATACCTGTTTTCCAACGGGTTTGGAGGCGGATCAGACCAAAAAGAGGCAGTTTGGTGTCGGCTCCAAAAACTGATATTTCCTTGACCCCGCGGTCAAGGTTTTTTTCAAATCCCCCCTCCTCCACTGTTTTGGCTGACAGCTGTTTTCTGGCCGATTTACCACATTAAAAGTGATCAATACCTGTTTTCCAACGGGTTTGGAGGCGGATCAGACCAAAGAGAGGCAGTTTGGTGTCGGCTCCAAAAACTGAAATTTCCTTGACCCCGCGGTCAAGGTTTTTTTCAAATCCCCCCTCCTCCACTGTTTTGGCTGACAGCTGTTTTGGCTGACAGCTGTTTTCTGGCCGATTTACCACATTAAAAGTGATCAATACCTGTTTTCCAACGGGTTTGGAGGCGGATCAGACCAAAAAGAGGCAGTTTGGTGTCGGCTCCAAAAACTGATATTTCCTTGACCCCGCGGTCAAGGTTTTTTTCAAATCCCCCCTCCTCCACTGTTTTGGCTGACAGCTGTTTTCTGGCCGATTTACCACATTAAAAGTGATCAATACCTGTTTTCCAACGGGTTTGGAGGCGGATCAGACCAAAAAGAGGCAGTTTGGTGTCGGCTCCAAAAACGGAAATTTCCTTGACCCCGCGGTCAAGGTTTTGTTTTAATCCCCCCTCCTCCACTGTTTTGGCTGACAGCTGTTTTCTGGCCGATTTACCACATTAAAAGTGATCAATACCTGTTTTCCAACGGGTTTGGAGGCGGATCAGACCAAAAAGAGGCAGTTTGGTGTCGGCTCCAAAAACGGAAATTTCCTTGACCCCACGGTCAAGGTTTTTTTCAAATCCCCCCTCCTCCACTGTTTTGGCTGACAGCTGTTTTGGCTGACAGCTGTTTTCTGGCCGATTTACCACATTAAAAGTGATCAATACCTGTTTTCCAACGGGTTTGGAGGCGGATCAGACCAAAAAGAGACAGTTTGGTGTCGGCTCCACAAACGGAAATTTCCTTGACCCCGCGGTCAAGGTTTTTTTCAAATCCCCCCTCCTCCACTGTTTTGGCTGACAGCTGTTTGCTGGCCGATTTACCACATTAAAAGTGATCAATACCTGTTTTCCAACGGGTTTGGAGGCGGATCAGACCAAAAAGAGGCAGTTTGGTGTCGGCTCCAAAAACTGATATTTCCTTGACCCCGCGGTCAAGGTTTTTTTCAAATCCCCCCTCCTCCACTGTTTTGGCTGACAGCTGTTTTCTGGCCGATTTACCACATTAAAAGTGATCAATACCTGTTTTCCAACGGGTTTGGAGGCGGATCAGACCAAAAAGAGGCAGTTTGGTGTCGGCTCCAAAAACTGATATTTCCTTGACCCCGCGGTCAAGGTTTTTTTCAAATCCCCCCTCCTCCACTGTTTTGGCTGACAGCTGTTTTCTGGCCGATTTACCACATTAAAAGTGATCAATACCTGTTTTCCAACGGGTTTGGAGGCGGATCAGACCAAAGAGAGGCAGTTTGGTGTCGGCTCCAAAAACTGAAATTTCCTTGACCCCGCGGTCAAGGTTTTTTTCAAATCCCCCCTCCTCCACTGTTTTGGCTGACAGCTGTTTTGGCTGACAGCTGTTTTCTGGCCGATTTACCACATTAAAAGTGATCAATACCTGTTTTCCAACGGGTTTGGAGGCGGATCAGACCAAAAAGAGGCAGTTTGGTGTCGGCTCCAAAAACTGATATTTCCTTGACCCCGCGGTCAAGGTTTTTTTCAAATCCCCCCTCCTCCACTGTTTTGGCTGACAGCTGTTTTCTGGCCGATTTACCACATTAAAAGTGATCAATACCTGTTTTCCAACGGGTTTGGAGGCGGATCAGACCAAAAAGAGGCAGTTTGGTGTCGGCTCCAAAAACGGAAATTTCCTTGACCCCGCGGTCAAGGTTTTGTTTTAATCCCCCCTCCTCCACTGTTTTGGCTGACAGCTGTTTTCTGGCCGATTTACCACATTAAAAGTGATCAATACCTGTTTTCCAACGGGTTTGGAGGCGGATCAGACCAAAAAGAGGCAGTTTGGTGTCGGCTCCAAAAACGGAAATTTCCTTGACCCCGCGGTCAAGGTTTTTTTCAAATCCCCCCTCCTCCACTGTTTTGGCTGACAGCTGTTTGCTGGCCGATTTACCACATTAAAAGTGATCAATACCTGTTTTCCAACGGGTTTGGAGGCGGATCAGACCAAAAAGAGGCAGTTTGGTGTCGGCTCCAAAAACTGATATTTCCTTGACCCCGCGGTCAAGGTTTTTTTCAAATCCCCCCTCCTCCACTGTTTTGGCTGACAGCTGTTTTCTGGCCGATTTACCACATTAAAAGTGATCAATACCTGTTTTCCAACGGGTTTGGAGGCGGATCAGACCAAAAAGAGGCAGTTTGGTGTCGGCTCCAAAAACTGAAATTTCCTTGACCCCGCGGTCAAGGTTTTTTTCAAATCCCCCCTCCTCCACTGTTTTGGCTGACAGCTTTTTGCTGGCCGATTTACCACATTAAAAGTGATCAATACCTGTTTTCCAACGGGTTTGGAGGCGGATCAGACCAAAAAGAGGCAGTTTGGTGTCGGCTCCAAAAACGGAAATTTCCTTGACCCCGCGGTCAAGGTTTTTTTCAAATCCCCCCTCCTCCACTGTTTTGGCTGACAGCTGTTTGCTGGCCGATTTACCACATTAAAAGTGATCAATACCTGTTTTCCAACGGGTTTGGAGGCGGATCAGACCAAAAAGAGGCAGTTTGGTGTCGGCTCCAAAAACTGATATTTCCTTGACCCCGCGGTCAAGGTTTTTTTCAAATCCCCCCTCCTCCACTGTTTTGGCTGACAGCTGTTTTGGCTGACAGCTGTTTTCTGGCCGATTTACCACATTAAAAGTGATCAATACCTGTTTTCCAACGGGTTTGGAGGCGGATCAGACCAAAAAGAGACAGTTTGGTGTCGGCTCCAAAAACTGATATTTCCTTGACCCCGCGGTCAAGGTTTTTTTCAAATCCCCCCTCCTCCACTGTTTTGGCTGACAGCTGTTTGCTGGCCGATTTACCACATTAAAAGTGATCAATACCTGTTTTCCAACGGGTTTGGAGGCGGATCAGACCAAAAAGAGACAGTTTGGTGTCGGCTCCAAAAACGGAAATTTCCTTGACCCCGCGGTCAAGGTTTTTTTCAAATCCCCCCTCCTCCACTGTTTTGGCTGACAGCTGTTTGCTGGCCGATTTACCACATTAAAAGTGATCAATACCTGTTTTCCAACGGGTTTGGAGGCGGATCAGACCAAAAAGAGGCAGTTTGGTGTCGGCTCCAAAAACTGATATTTCCTTGACCCCGCGGTCAAGGTTTTTTTCAAATCCCCCCTCCTCCACTGTTTTGGCTGACAGCTGTTTTGGCTGACAGCTGTTTTCTGGCCGATTTACCACATTAAAAGTGATCAATACCTGTTTTCCAACGGGTTTGGAGGCGGATCAGACCAAAAAGAGACAGTTTGGTGTCGGCTCCAAAAACTGATATTTCCTTGACCCCGCGGTCAAGGTTTTTTTCAAATCCCCCCTCCTCCACTGTTTTGGCTGACAGCTGTTTGCTGGCCGATTTACCACATTAAAAGTGATCAATACCTGTTTTCCAACGGGTTTGGAGGCGGATCAGACCAAAAAGAGACAGTTTGGTGTCGGCTCCAAAAACGGAAATTTCCTTGACCCCGCGGTCAAGGTTTTTTTCAAATCCCCCCTCCTCCACTGTTTTGGCTGACAGCTGTTTGCTGGCCGATTTACCACATTAAAAGTGATCAATACCTGTTTTCCAACGGGTTTGGAGGCGGATCAGACCAAAAAGAGGCAGTTTGGTGTCGGCTCCAAAAACTGATATTTCCTTGACCCCGCGGTCAAGGTTTTTTTCAAATCCCCCCTCCTCCACTGTTTTGGCTGACAGCTGTTTTGGCTGACAGCTGTTTTCTGGCCGATTTACCACATTAAAAGTGATCAATACCTGTTTTCCAACGGGTTTGGAGGCGGATCAGACCAAAGAGAGGCAGTTTGGTGTCGGCTCCAAAAACTGAAATTTCCTTGACCCCGCGGTCAAGGTTTTTTTCAAATCCCCCCTCCTCCACTGTTTTGGCTGACAGCTGTTTTGGCTGACAGCTGTTTTCTGGCCGATTTACCACATTAAAAGTGATCAATACCTGTTTTCCAACGGTTTTGGAGGCGGATCAGACCAAAAAGAGGCAGTTTGGTGTCGGCTCCAAAAACTGATATTTCCTTGACCCCGCGGTCAAGGTTTTTTTCAAATCCCCCCTCCTCCACTGTTTTGGCTGACAGCTGTTTTCTGGCCGATTTACCACATTAAAAGTGATCAATACCTGTTTTCCAACGGGTTTGGAGGCGGATCAGACCAAAAAGAGGCAGTTTGGTGTCGGCTCCAAAAACTGATATTTCCTTGACCCCGCGGTCAAGGTTTTTTTCAAATCCCCCCTCCTCCACTGTTTTGGCTGACAGCTGTTTTGGCTGACAGCTGTTTTCTGGCCGATTTACCACATTAAAAGTGATCAATACCTGTTTTCCAACGGGTTTGGAGGCGGATCAGACCAAAGAGAGGCAGTTTGGTGTCGGCTCCAAAAACTGAAATTTCCTTGACCCCACGGTCAAGGTTTTTTTCAAATCCCCCCTCCTCCACTGTTTTGGCTGACAGCTGTTTTGGCTGACAGCTGTTTTCTGGCCGATTTACCACATTAAAAGTGATCAATACCTGTTTTCCAACGGGTTTGGAGGCGGATCAGACCAAAAAGAGGCAGTTTGGTGTCGGCTCCAAAAACGGAAATTTCCTTGACCCCGCGGTCAAGGTTTTTTTTTAATCCCCCCTCCTCCACTGTTTTGGCTGACAGCTGTTTTCTGGCCGATTTACCACATTAAAAGTGATCAATACCTGTTTTCCAACGGGTTTGGAGGCGGATCAGACCAAAAAGAGGCAGTTTGGTGTCGGCTCCAAAAACGGAAATTTCCTTGACCCCGCGGTCAAGGTTTTTTTCAAATCCCCCCTCCTCCACTGTTTTGGCTGACAGCTGTTTGCTGGCCGATTTACCACATTAAAAGTGATCAATACCTGTTTTCCAACGGGTTTGGAGGCGGATCAGACCAAAAAGAGGCAGTTTGGTGTCGGCTCCAAAAACTGATATTTCCTTGACCCCGCGGTCAAGGTTTTTTTCAAATCCCCCCTCCTCCACTGTTTTGGCTGACAGCTGTTTTCTGGCCGATTTACCACATTAAAAGTGATCAATACCTGTTTTCCAACGGGTTTGGAGGCGGATCAGACCAAAAAGAGGCAGTTTGGTGTCGGCTCCAAAAACGGAAATTTCCTTGACCCCGCGGTCAAGGTTTTTTTCAAATCCCCCCTCCTCCACTGTTTTGGCTGACAGCTTTTTGCTGGCCGATTAACCACATTAAAAGTGATCAATACCTGTTTTCCAACGGGTTTGGAGGCGGATCAGACCAAAAAGAGGCAGTTTGGTGTCGGCTCCAAAAACTGATATTTCTTGACCCCGCGGTCAAGGTTTTTTTCAAATCCCCCCTCCTCCACTGTTTTGGCTGACAGCTGTTTTGGCTGACAGCTGTTTTCTGGCCGATTTACCACATTAAAAGTGATCAATACCTGTTTTCCAACGGGTTTGGAGGCGGATCAGACCAAAAAGAGACAGTTTGGTGTCGGCTCCAAAAACTGATATTTCCTTGACCCCGCGGTCAAGGTTTTTTTCAAATCCCCCCTCCTCCACTGTTTTGGCTGACAGCTGTTTGCTGGCCGATTTACCACATTAAAAGTGATCAATACCTGTTTTCCAACGGGTTTGGAGGCGGATCAGACCAAAAAGAGACAGTTTGGTGTCGGCTCCAAAAACGGAAATTTCCTTGACCCCGCGGTCAAGGTTTTTTTCAAATCCCCCCTCCTCCACTGTTTTGGCTGACAGCTGTTTGCTGGCCGATTTACCACATTAAAAGTGATCAATACCTGTTTTCCAACGGGTTTGGAGGCGGATCAGACCAAAAAGAGGCAGTTTGGTGTCGGCTCCAAAAACTGATATTTCCTTGACCCCGCGGTCAAGGTTTTTTTCAAATCCCCCCTCCTCCACTGTTTTGGCTGACAGCTGTTTTGGCTGACAGCTGTTTTCTGGCCGATTTACCACATTAAAAGTGATCAATACCTGTTTTCCAACGGGTTTGGAGGCGGATCAGACCAAAGAGAGGCAGTTTGGTGTCGGCTCCAAAAACTGAAATTTCCTTGACCCCGCGGTCAAGGTTTTTTTCAAATCCCCCCTCCTCCACTGTTTTGGCTGACAGCTGTTTTCTGGCCGATTTACCACATTAAAAGTGATCAATACCTGTTTTCCAACGGGTTTGGAGGCGGATCAGACCAAAAAGAGGCAGTTTGGTGTCGGCTCCAAAAACGGAAATTTCCTTGACCCCGCGGTCAAGGTTTTTTTCAAATCCCCCCTCCTCCACTGTTTTGGCTGACAGCTTTTTGCTGGCCGATTAACCACATTAAAAGTGATCAATACCTGTTTTCCAACGGGTTTGGAGGCGGATCAGACCAAAAAGAGACAGTTTGGTGTCGGCTCCAAAAACTGATATTTCCTTGACCCCGCGGTCAAGGTTTTTTTCAAATCCCCCCTCCTCCACTGTTTTGGCTGACAGCTGTTTTGGCTGACAGCTGTTTTCTGGCCGATTTACCACATTAAAAGTGATCAATACCTGTTTTCCAACGGGTTTGGAGGCGGATCAGACCAAAAAGAGACAGTTTGGTGTCGGCTCCAAAAACTGATATTTCCTTGACCCCGCGGTCAAGGTTTTTTTCAAATCCCCCCTCCTCCACTGTTTTGGCTGACAGCTGTTTGCTGGCCGATTTACCACATTAAAAGTGATCAATACCTGTTTTCCAACGGGTTTGGAGGCGGATCAGACCAAAAAGAGACAGTTTGGTGTCGGCTCCAAAAACGGAAATTTCCTTGACCCCGCAGTCAAGGTTTTTTTCAAATCCCCCCTCCTCCACTGTTTTGGCTGACAGCTGTTTGCTGGCCGATTTACCACATTAAAAGTGATCAATACCTGTTTTCCAACGGGTTTGGAGGCGGATCAGACCAAAAAGAGGCAGTTTGGTGTCGGCTCCAAAAACTGATATTTCCTTGACCCCGCGGTCAAGGTTTTTTTCAAATCCCCCCTCCTCCACTGTTTTGGCTGACAGCTGTTTTGGCTGACAGCTGTTTTCTGGCCGATTTACCACATTAAAAGTGATCAATACCTGTTTTCCAACGGGTTTGGAGGCGGATCAGACCAAAGAGAGGCAGTTTGGTGTCGGCTCCAAAAACTGAAATTTCCTTGACCCCGCGGTCAAGGTTTTTTTCAAATCCCCCCTCCTCCACTGTTTTGGCTGACAGCTGTTTTGGCTGACAGCTGTTTTCTGGCCGATTTACCACATTAAAAGTGATCAATACCTGGTTTCCAACGGGTTTGGAGGCGGATCAGACCAAAAAGAGGCAGTTTGGTGTCGGCTCCAAAAACTGATATTTCCTTGACCCCGCGGTCAAGGTTTTTTTCAAATCCCCCCTCCTCCACTGTTTTGGCTGACAGCTGTTTTCTGGCCGATTTACCACATTAAAAGTGATCAATACCTGTTTTCCAACGGGTTTGGAGGCGGATCAGACCAAAAAGAGGCAGTTTGGTGTCGGCTCCAAAAACTGATATTTCCTTGACCCCGCGGTCAAGGTTTTTTTCAAATCCCCCCTCCTCCACTGTTTTGGCTGACAGCTGTTTTGGCTGACAGCTGTTTTCTGGCCGATTTACCACATTAAAAGTGATCAATACCTGTTTTCCAACGGGTTTGGAGGCGGATCAGACCAAAGAGAGGCAGTTTGGTGTCGGCTCCAAAAACTGAAATTTCCTTGACCCCGCGGTCAAGGTTTTTTTCAAATCCCCCCTCCTCCACTGTTTTGGCTGACAGCTGTTTTGGCTGACAGCTGTTTTCTGGCCGATTTACCACATTAAAAGTGATCAATACCTGTTTTCCAACGGGTTTGGAGGCGGATCAGACCAAAAAGAGGCAGTTTGGTGTCGGCTCCAAAAACTGATATTTCCTTGACCCCGCGGTCAAGGTTTTTTTCAAATCCCCCCTCCTCCACTGTTTTGGCTGACAGCTGTTTTCTGGCCGATTTACCACATTAAAAGTGATCAATACCTGTTTTCCAACGGGTTTGGAGGCGGATCAGACCAAAAAGAGGCAGTTTGGTGTCTGCTCCAAAAACGGAAATTTCCTTGACCCCGCGGTCAAGGTTTTTTTTTAATCCCCCCTCCTCCACTGTTTTGGCTGACAGCTGTTTTCTGGCCGATTTACCACATTAAAAGTGATCAATACCTGTTTTCCAACGGGTTTGGAGGCGGATCAGACCAAAAAGAGGCAGTTTGGTGTCGGCTCCAAAAACGGAAATTTCCTTGACCCCGCGGTCAAGGTTTTTTTCAAATCCCCCCTCCTCCACTGTTTTGGCTGACAGCTGTTTTGGCTGACAGCTGTTTTCTGGCCGATTTACCACATTAAAAGTGATCAATACCTTTTTTCCAACGGGTTTGGAGGCGGATCAGACCAAAAAGAGACAGTTTGGTGTCGGCTCCAAAAACTGATATTTCCTTGACCCCGCGGTCAAGGTTTTTTTCAAATCCCCCCTCCTCCACTGTTTTGGCTGACAGCTGTTTTCTGGCCGATTTACCACATTAAAAGTGATCAATACCTGTTTTCCAACGGGTTTGGAGGCGGATCAGACCAAAAAGAGACAGTTTGGTGTCGGCTCCAAAAACGGAAATTTCCTTGATCCCGCGGTCAAGGTTTTTTTCAAATCCCCCCTCCTCCACTGTTTTGGCTGACAGCTGTTTTGGCTGACAGCTGTTTTCTGGCCGATTTACCACATTAAAAGTGATCAATACCTGTTTTCCAACGGGTTTGGAGGCGGATCAGACCAAAAAGAGACAGTTTGGTGTCGGCTCCAAAAACGGAAATTTCCTTGACCCCGCGGTCAAGGTTTTTTTCAAATCCCCCCTCCTCCACTGTTTTGGCTGACAGCTGTTTGCTGGCCGATTTACCACATTAAAAGTGATCAATACCTGTTTTCCAACGGGTTTGGAGGCGGATCAGACCAAAAACAGACAGTTTGGTGTCGGCTCCAAAAACGGAAATTTCCTTGACCCCGCGGTCAAGGTTTTTTTCAAATCCCCCCTCCTCCACTGTTTTGGCTGACAGCTGTTTGCTGGCCGATTTACCACATTAAAAGTGATCAATACCTGTTTTCCAACGGGTTTGGAGGCGGATCAGACCAAAAAGAGGCAGTTTGGTGTCAGGTCCAAAAACTGATATTTCCTTGACCCCGCGGTCAAGGTTTTTTTCAAATCCCCCCTCCTCCACTGTTTTGGCTGACAGCTGTTTTCTGGCCGATTTACCACATTAAAAGTGATCAATACCTGTTTTCCAACGGGTTTGGAGGCGGATCAGACCAAAAAGAGGCAGTTTGGTGTCGGCTCCAAAAACGGAAATTTCCTTGACCCCGCGGTCAAGGTTTTTTTTTAATCCCCCCTCCTCCACTGTTTTGGCTGACAGCTGTTTTCTGGCCGATTTACCACATTAAAAGTGATCAATACCTGTTTTCCAACGGGTTTGGAGGCGGATCAGACCAAAAAGAGGCAGTTTGGTGTCGGCTCCAAAAACGGAAATTTCCTTGACCCCGCGGTCAAGGTTTTTTTCAAATCCCCCCTCCTCCACTGTTTTGGCTGACAGCTGTTTGCTGGCCGATTTACCACATTAAAAGTGATCAATACCTGTTTTCCAACGGGTTTGGAGGCGGATCAGACCAAAAAGAGGCAGTTTGGTGTCGGCTCCAAAAACTGATATTTCCTTGACCCCGCGGTCAAGGTTTTTTTCAAATCCCCCCTCCTCCACTGTTTTGGCTGACAGCTGTTTTCTGGCCGATTTACCACATTAAAAGTGATCAATACCTGTTTTCCAACGGGTTTGGAGGCGGATCAGACCAAAAAGAGGCAGTTTGGTGTCGGCTCCAAAAACGGAAATTTCCTTGACCCCGCGGTCAAGGTTTTTTTCAAATCCCCCCTCCTCCACTGTTTTGGCTGACAGCTTTTTGCTGGCCGATTTACCACATTAAAAGTGATCAATACCTGTTTTCCAACGGGTTTGGAGGCGGATCAGACCAAAAAGAGGCAGTTTGGTGTCGGCTCCAAAAACTGATATTTCCTTGACCCCGCGGTCAAGGTTTTTTTCAAATCCCCCCTCCTCCACTGTTTTGGCTGACAGCTGTTTTGGCTGACAGCTGTTTTCTGGCCGATTTACCACATTAAAAGTGATCAATACCTGTTTTCCAACGGGTTTGGAGGCGGATCAGACCAAAAAGAGGCAGTTTGGTGTCGGCTCCAAAAACTGATATTTCCTTGACCCCGCGGTCAAGGTTTTTTTCAAATCCTCCCTCCTCCACTGTTTTGGCTGACAGCTGTTTTGGCTGACAGCTGTTTTCTGGCCGATTTACCACATTAAAAGTGATCAATACCTGTTTTCCAACGGGTTTGGAGGCGGATCAGACCAAAAAGAGGCAGTTTGGTGTCGGCTCCAAAAACGGAAATTTCCTTGACCCCGCGGTCAAGGTTTTTTTCAAATCCCCCCTCCTCCACTGTTTTGGCTGACAGCTGTTTTCTGGCCGATTTACCACATTAAAAGTGATCAATACCTGTTTTCCAACGGGTTTGGAGGCGGATCAGACCAAAAAGAGGCAGTTTGGTGTCGGCTCCAAAAACGGAAATTTCCTTGACCCCGCGGTCAAGGTTTTTTTCAAATCCCCCCTCCTCCACTGTTTTGGCTGACAGCTGTTTGCTGGCCGATTTACCACATTAAAAGTGATCAATACCTGTTTTCCAACGGGTTTGGAGGCGGATCAGACCAAAAAGAGGCAGTTTGGTGTCGGCTCCACAAACGGAAATTTCCTTGACCACGCGGTCAAGGTTTTTTTCAAATCTCCCCTCCTCCACTGTTTTGGCTGACAGCTGTTTTCTGGCTGATTTACCACATTAAAAGTGATCAATACCTGTTTTCCAACGGGTTTGGAGGCGGATCAGACCAAAAAGAGGCAGTTTGGTGTCGGCTCCAAAAACGGAAATTTCCTTGACCCCGCGGTCAAGGTTTTTTTCAAATCCCCCCTCCTCCACTGTTTTGGCTGACAGCTGTTTGCTGGCCGATTTACCACATTAAAAGTGATCAATACCTGTTTTCCAACGGGTTTGGAGGCGGATCAGACCAAAAAGAGGCAGTTTGGTGTCGGCTCCAAAAACTGATATTTCCTTGACCCCGCGGTCAAGGTTTTTTTCAAATCCCCCCTCCTCCACTGTTTTGGCTGACAGCTGTTTTCTGGCCGATTTATCACATTAAAAGTGATCAATACCTGTTTTCCAACGGGTTTGGAGGCGGATCAGACCAAAAAGAGGCAGTTTGGTGTCGGCTCCAAAAACTGATATTTCCTTGACCCCGCGGTCAAGGTTTTTTTCAAATCCCCCCTCCTCCACTGTTTTGGCTGACAGCTGTTTTGGCTGACAGCTGTTTTCTGGACGATTTACCACATTAAAAGTGATCAATACCTGTTTTCCAACGGGTTTGGAGGCGGATCAGACCAAAAAGAGACAGTTTGGTGTCGGCTCCAAAAACTGATATTTCCTTGACCCCGCGGTCAAGGTTTTTTTCAAATCCCCCCTCCTCCACTGTTTTGGCTGACAGCTGTTTGCTGGCCGATTTACCACATTAAAAGTGATCAATACCTGTTTTCCAACGGGTTTGGAGGCGGATCAGACCAAAAAGAGGCAGTTTGGTGTCGGCTCCACAAACGGAAATTTCCTTGACCACGCGGTCAAGGTTTTTTTCAAATCCCCCCTCCTCCACTGTTTTGGCTGACAGCTGTTTTCTGGTCGATTTACCACATTAAAAGTGATCAATACCTGTTTTCCAACGGGTTTGGAGGCGGATCAGACCAAAAAGAGGCAGTTTGGTGTCGGCTCCAAAAACTGATATTTCCTTGACCCCGCGGTCAAGGTTTTTTTCAAATCCCCCCTCCTCCACTGTTTTGGCTGACAGCTGTTTTGGCTGACAGCTGTTTTCTTGCCGATTTACCACATTAAAAGTGATCAATACCTGTTTTCCAACGGGTTTGGAGGCGGATCAGACCAAAAAGAGGCAGTTTGGTGTCGGCTCCAAAAACGGAAATTTCCTTGACCCCGCGGTCAAGGTTTTTTTCAAATCCCCCCTCCTCCACTGTTTTGGCTGACAGCTGTTTGCTGGCCGATTTACCACATTAAAAGTGATCAATACCTGTTTTCCAACGGGTTTGGAGGCGGATCAGACCAAAAAGAGGCAGTTTGGTGTCGGCTCCACAAACGGAAATTTCCTTGACCCCGCGGTCAAGGTTTTTTTCAAATCCCCCCTCCTCCACTGTTTTGGCTGACAGCTGTTTGCTGGCCGATTTACCACATTAAAAGTGATCAATACCTGTTTTCCAACGGGTTTGGAGGCGGATCAGACCAAAAAGAGGCAGTTTGGTGTCGGCTCCACAAACGGAAATTTCCTTGACCCCGCGGTCAAGGTTTTTTTCAAATCCCCCCTCCTCCACTGTTTTGGCTGACAGCTGTTTTGGCTGACAGCTGTTTTCTGGCCGATTTACCACATTAAAAGTGATCAATACCTGTTTTCCAACGGGTTTGGAGACGGTTTTGGAGGCGGTTTTTTCAAGGTTTTTTTCAAATCCCCCCTCCTCCACTGTTTTGGCTGACAGCTGTTTTCTGGCCGATTTACCACATTAAAAGTGATCAATACCTGTTTTCCAACGGGTTTGGAGGCGGATCAGACCAAAAAGAGGCAGTTTGGTGTCGGCTCCAAAAACTGATATTTCCTTGACCCCGCGGTCAAGGTTTTTTTCAAATCCCCCCTCCTCCACTGTTTTGGCTGACAGCTGTTTTGGCTGACAGCTGTTTTCTGGCCGATTTACCACATTAAAAGTGATCAATACCTGTTTTCCAACGGGTTTGGAGGCGGATCAGACCAAAAAGAGGCAGTTTGGTGTCGGCTCCAAAAACTGATATTTCCTTGACCCCGCGGTCAAGGTTTTTTTCAAATCCCCCCTCCTCCACTGTTTTGGCTGACAGCTGTTTGCTGGCCGATTTACCACATTAAAAGTGATCAATACCTGTTTTCCAACGGGTTTGGAGGCGGATCAGACCAAAAAGAGGCAGTTTGGTGTCGGCTCCAAAAACTGATATTTCCTTGACCCCGCGGTCAAGGTTTTTTTCAAATCCCCCCTCCTCCACTGTTTTGGCTTACAGCTGTTTGCTGGCCGATTTACCACATTAAAAGTGATCAATACCTGTTTTCCAACGGGTTTGGAGGCGGATCAGACCAAAAAGAGGCAGTTTGGTGTCGGCTCCAAAAACTGATATTTCCTTGACCCCGCGGTCAAGGTTTTTTTCAAATCCCCCCTCCTCCACTGTTTTGGCTGACAGCTGTTTGCTGGCCGATTTACCACATTAAAAGTGATCAATACCTGTTTTCCAACGGGTTTGGAGGCGGATCAGACCAAAAAGAGGCAGTTTGGTGTCGGCTCCAAAAACGGAAATTTCCTTGACCCCGCGGTCAAGGTTTTTTTCAAATCCCCCCATCTCCACTGTTTTGGCTTACAGCTGTTTTCTGGCCGATTTACCACATTAGAAGTGATCAATACCTGTTTTCCAACGGGTTTGGAGGCGGATCAGACCAAAAAGAGGCAGTTTGGTGTCGGCTCCACAAACGGAAATTTCCTTGACCCCGCGGTCAAGGTTTTTTTCAAATCCCCCCTCCTCCACTGTTTTGGCTGACAGCTGTTTTCTGGCCGATTTACCACATTAAAAGTGATCAATACCTGTTTTCCAACGGGTTTGGAGGCGGATCAGACCAAAAAGAGGCAGTTTGGTGTCGGCTCCAAAAACTGATATTTCCTTGACCCCGCGGTCAAGGTTTTTTTCAAATCCCCCCTCCTCCACTGTTTTGGCTTACAGCTGTTTGCTGGCCGATTTACCACATTAAAAGTGATCAATACCTGTTTTCCAACGGGTTTGGAGGCGGATCAGACCAAAAAGAGGCAGTTTGGTGTCGGCTCCAAAAACTGATATTTCCTTGACCCCGCGGTCAAGGTTTTTTTCAAATCCCCCCTCCTCCACTGTTTTGGCTGACAGCTGTTTTCTGGCCGATTTACCACATTAAAAGTGATCAATACCTGTTTTCCAACGGGTTTGGAGGCGGATCAGACCAAAAAGAGGCAGTTTGGTGTCGGCTCCACAAACGGAAATTTCCTTGACCCCGCGGTCAAGGTTTTTTTCAAATCCCCCCTCCTCCACTGTTTTGGCTTACAGCTGTTTGCTGGCCGATTTACCACATTAAAAGTGATCAATACCTGTTTTCCAACGGGTTTGGAGGCGGATCAGACCAAAAAGAGGCAGTTTGGTGTCGGCTCCAAAAACTGATATTTCCTTGACCCCGCGGTCAAGGTTTTTTTCAAATCCCCCCTCCTCCACTGTTTTGGCTGACAGCTGTTTTCTGGCCGATTTACCACATTAAAAGTGATCAATACCTGTTTTCCAACGGGTTTGGAGGCGGATCAGACCAAAAAGAGGCAGTTTGGTGTCGGCTCCACAAACGGAAATTTCCTTGACCCCGCGGTCAAGGTTTTTTTCAAATCCCCCCTCCTCCACTGTTTTGGCTGACAGCTGTTTGCTGGCCGATTTACCACATTAAAAGTGATCAATACCTGTTTTCCAACGGGTTTGGAGGCGGATCAGACCAAAAAGAGGCAGTTTGGTGTCGGCTCCAAAAACGGAAATTTCCTTGACCCCGCGGTCAAGGTTTTTTTCAAATCCCCCCTCCTCCACTGTTTTGGCTGACAGCTGTTTGCTGGCCGATTTACCACATTAAAAGTGATCAATACCTGTTTTCCAACGGGTTTGGAGGCGGATCAGACCAAAAAGAGGCAGTTTGGTGTCGGCTCCAAAAACGGAAATTTCCTTGACCCCGCGGTCAAGGTTTTTTTCAAATCCCCCCTCCTCCACTGTTTTGGCTGAGAGCTGTTTGCTGGCCGATTTACCACATTAAAAGTGATCAATACCTGTTTTCCAACGGGTTTGGAGGCGGATCAGACCAAAGAGAGGCAGTTTGGTGTCGGCTCCACAAACGGAAATTTCCTTGACCCCGCGGTCAAGGTTTTTTTCAAATCCCCCCTCCTCCACTGTTTTGGCTGACAGCTGTTTGCTGGCCGATTTACCACATTAAAAGTGATCAATACCTGTTTTCCAACGGGTTTGGAGGCGGATCAGACCAAAAAGAGGCAGTTTGGTGTCGGCTCCACAAGCGGACATTTCCTTGACCCCGCGGTCAAGGTTTTTTTCAAATCCCCCCTCCTCCACTGTTTTGGCTGACAGCTGTTTTCTGGCCGATTTACCACATTAAAAGTGATCAATACCTGTTTTCCAACGGGTTTGGAGGCGGATCAGACCAAAAAGAGGCAGTTTGGTGTCGGCTCCACAAACGGAAATTTCCTTGACCCCGCGGTCAAGGTTTTTTTCAAATCCCCCCTCCTCCACTGTTTTGGCTGACAGCTGTTTTGGCTGACAGCTGTTTTCTGGCCGATTTACCACATTAAAAGTGATCAATACCTGTTTTCCAACGGGTTTGGAGACGGTTTTGGAGGCGGTTTTTTCAAGGTTTTTTTCAAATCCCCCCTCCTCCACTGTTTTGGCTGACAGCTGTTTTCTGGCCGATTTACCACATTAAAAGTGATCAATACCTGTTTTCCAACGGGTTTGGAGGCGGATCAGACCAAAAAGAGGCAGTTTGGTGTCGGCTCCAAAAACTGATATTTCCTTGACCCCGCGGTCAAGGTTTTTTTCAAATCCCCCCTCCTCCACTGTTTTGGCTGACAGCTGTTTTGGCTGACAGCTGTTTTCTGGCCGATTTACCACATTAAAAGTGATCAATACCTGTTTTCCAACGGGTTTGGAGGCGGATCAGACCAAAAAGAGGCAGTTTGGTGTCGGCTCCAAAAACTGATATTTCCTTGACCCCGCGGTCAAGGTTTTTTTCAAATCCCCCCTCCTCCACTGTTTTGGCTGACAGCTGTTTGCTGGCCGATTTACCACATTAAAAGTGATCAATACCTGTTTTCCAACGGGTTTGGAGGCGGATCAGACCAAAAAGAGGCAGTTTGGTGTCGGCTCCAAAAACTGATATTTCCTTGACCCCGCGGTCAAGGTTTTTTTCAAATCCCCCCTCCTCCACTGTTTTGGCTTACAGCTGTTTGCTGGCCGATTTACCACATTAAAAGTGATCAATACCTGTTTTCCAACGGGTTTGGAGGCGGATCAGACCAAAAAGAGGCAGTTTGGTGTCGGCTCCAAAAACTGATATTTCCTTGACCCCGCGGTCAAGGTTTTTTTCAAATCCCCCCTCCTCCACTGTTTTGGCTGACAGCTGTTTGCTGGCCGATTTACCACATTAAAAGTGATCAATACCTGTTTTCCAACGGGTTTGGAGGCGGATCAGACCAAAAAGAGGCAGTTTGGTGTCGGCTCCAAAAACGGAAATTTCCTTGACCCCGCGGTCAAGGTTTTTTTCAAATCCCCCCATCTCCACTGTTTTGGCTTACAGCTGTTTTCTGGCCGATTTACCACATTAGAAGTGATCAATACCTGTTTTCCAACGGGTTTGGAGGCGGATCAGACCAAAAAGAGGCAGTTTGGTGTCGGCTCCACAAACGGAAATTTCCTTGACCCCGCGGTCAAGGTTTTTTTCAAATCCCCCCTCCTCCACTGTTTTGGCTGACAGCTGTTTTCTGGCCGATTTACCACATTAAAAGTGATCAATACCTGTTTTCCAACGGGTTTGGAGGCGGATCAGACCAAAAAGAGGCAGTTTGGTGTCGGCTCCAAAAACTGATATTTCCTTGACCCCGCGGTCAAGGTTTTTTTCAAATCCCCCCTCCTCCACTGTTTTGGCTTACAGCTGTTTGCTGGCCGATTTACCACATTAAAAGTGATCAATACCTGTTTTCCAACGGGTTTGGAGGCGGATCAGACCAAAAAGAGGCAGTTTGGTGTCGGCTCCAAAAACTGATATTTCCTTGACCCCGCGGTCAAGGTTTTTTTCAAATCCCCCCTCCTCCACTGTTTTGGCTGACAGCTGTTTTCTGGCCGATTTACCACATTAAAAGTGATCAATACCTGTTTTCCAACGGGTTTGGAGGCGGATCAGACCAAAAAGAGGCAGTTTGGTGTCGGCTCCACAAACGGAAATTTCCTTGACCCCGCGGTCAAGGTTTTTTTCAAATCCCCCCTCCTCCACTGTTTTGGCTTACAGCTGTTTGCTGGCCGATTTACCACATTAAAAGTGATCAATACCTGTTTTCCAACGGGTTTGGAGGCGGATCAGACCAAAAAGAGGCAGTTTGGTGTCGGCTCCAAAAACTGATATTTCCTTGACCCCGCGGTCAAGGTTTTTTTCAAATCCCCCCTCCTCCACTGTTTTGGCTGACAGCTGTTTTCTGGCCGATTTACCACATTAAAAGTGATCAATACCTGTTTTCCAACGGGTTTGGAGGCGGATCAGACCAAAAAGAGGCAGTTTGGTGTCGGCTCCACAAACGGAAATTTCCTTGACCCCGCGGTCAAGGTTTTTTTCAAATCCCCCCTCCTCCACTGTTTTGGCTGACAGCTGTTTGCTGGCCGATTTACCACATTAAAAGTGATCAATACCTGTTTTCCAACGGGTTTGGAGGCGGATCAGACCAAAAAGAGGCAGTTTGGTGTCGGCTCCAAAAACGGAAATTTCCTTGACCCCGCGGTCAAGGTTTTTTTCAAATCCCCCCTCCTCCACTGTTTTGGCTGACAGCTGTTTGCTGGCCGATTTACCACATTAAAAGTGATCAATACCTGTTTTCCAACGGGTTTGGAGGCGGATCAGACCAAAAAGAGGCAGTTTGGTGTCGGCTCCAAAAACGGAAATTTCCTTGACCCCGCGGTCAAGGTTTTTTTCAAATCCCCCCTCCTCCACTGTTTTGGCTGAGAGCTGTTTGCTGGCCGATTTACCACATTAAAAGTGATCAATACCTGTTTTCCAACGGGTTTGGAGGCGGATCAGACCAAAGAGAGGCAGTTTGGTGTCGGCTCCACAAACGGAAATTTCCTTGACCCCGCGGTCAAGGTTTTTTTCAAATCCCCCCTCCTCCACTGTTTTGGCTGACAGCTGTTTGCTGGCCGATTTACCACATTAAAAGTGATCAATACCTGTTTTCCAACGGGTTTGGAGGCGGATCAGACCAAAAAGAGGCAGTTTGGTGTCGGCTCCACAAGCGGACATTTCCTTGACCCCGCGGTCAAGGTTTTTTTCAAATCCCCCCTCCTCCACTGTTTTGGCTGACAGCTGTTTTCTGGCCGATTTACCACATTAAAAGTGATCAATACCTGTTTTCCAACGGGTTTGGAGGCGGATCAGACCAAAAAGAGGCAGTTTGGTGTCGGCTCCAAAAACTGATATTTCCTTGACCCCGCGGTCAAGGTTTTTTTCAAATCCCCCCTCCTCCACTGTTTTGGCTTACAGCTGTTTGCTGGCCGATTTACCACATTAAAAGTGATCAATACCTGTTTTCCAACGGGTTTGGAGGCGGATCAGACCAAAAAGAGGCAGTTTGGTGTCGGCTCCAAAAACTGATATTTCCTTGACCCCGCGGTCAAGGTTTTTTTCAAATCCCCCCTCCTCCACTGTTTTGGCTGACAGCTGTTTTGGCTGACAGCTGTTTTCTGGCCGATTTACCACATTAAAAGTGATCAATACCTGTTTTCCAACGGGTTTGGAGGCGGATCAGACCAAAAAGAGGCAGTTTGGTGTCGGCTCCAAAAACTGATATTTCCTTGACCCCGCGGTCAAGGTTTTTTTCAAATCCCCCCTCCTCCACTGTTTTGGCTGACAGCTGTTTGCTGGCCGATTTACCACATTAAAAGTGATCAATACCTGTTTTCCAACGGGTTTGGAGGCGGATCAGACCAAAAAGAGGCAGTTTGGTGTCGGCTCCAAAAACTGATATTTCCTTGACCCCGCGGTCAAGGTTTTTTTCAAATCCCCCCTCCTCCACTGTTTTGGCTTACAGCTGTTTGCTGGCCGATTTACCACATTAAAAGTGATCAATACCTGTTTTCCAACGGGTTTGGAGGCGGATCAGACCAAAAAGAGGCAGTTTGGTGTCGGCTCCAAAAACTGATATTTCCTTGACCCCGCGGTCAAGGTTTTTTTCAAATCCCCCCTCCTCCACTGTTTTGGCTGACAGCTGTTTTGGCTGACAGCTGTTTTCTGGCCGATTTACCACATTAAAAGTGATCAATACCTGTTTTCCAACGGGTTTGGAGGCGGATCAGACCAAAAAGAGGCAGTTTGGTGTCGGCTCCACAAACGGAAATTTCCTTGACCCCGCGGTCAAGGTTTTTTTCAAATCCCCCCTCCTCCACTGTTTTGGCTTACAGCTGTTTGCTGGCCGATTTACCACATTAAAAGTGATCAATACCTGTTTTCCAACGGGTTTGGAGGCGGATCAGACCAAAAAGAGGCAGTTTGGTGTCGGCTCCAAAAACTGATATTTCCTTGACCCCGCGGTCAAGGTTTTTTTCAAATCCCCCCTCCTCCACTGTTTTGGCTGACAGCTGTTTGCTGGCCGATTTACCACATTAAAAGTGATCAATACCTGTTTTCCAACGGGTTTGGAGGCGGATCAGACCAAAAAGAGGCAGTTTGGTGTCGGCTCCAAAACTTGATATTTCCTTGACCCCGCGGTCAAGGTTTTTTTCAAATCCCCCCTCCTCCACTGTTTTGGCTGACAGCTGTTTTGGCTGACAGCTGTTTTCTGGCCGATTTACCACATTAAAAGTGATCAATACCTGTTTTCCAACGGGTTTGGAGGCGGATCAGACCAAAAAGAGGCAGTTTGGTGTCGGCTCCAAAAACTGATATTTCCTTGACCCCGCGGTCAAGGTTTTTTTCAAATCCCCCCTCCTCCACTGTTTTGGCTGACAGCTGTTTTGGCTGACAGCTGTTTTCTGGCCGATTTACCACATTAAAAGTGATCAATACCTGTTTTCCAACGGGTTTGGAGGCGGATCAGACCAAAAAGAGACAGTTTGGTGTCGGCTCCAAAAACTGATATTTCCTTGACCCCGCGGTCAAGGTTTTTTTCAAATCCCCCCTCCTCCACTGTTTTGGCTGACAGCTGTTTTCTGGCCGATTTACCACATTAAAAGTGATCAATACCTGTTTTCCAACGGGTTTGGAGGCGGATCAGACCAAAAAGAGGCAGTTTGGTGTCGGCTCCAAAAACTGATATTTCCTTGACCCCGCGGTCAAGGTTTTTTTCAAATCCCCCCTCCTCCACTGTTTTGGCTGACAGCTGTTTTGGCTGACAGCTGTTTTCTGGCCGATTTACCACATTAAAAGTGATCAATACCTGTTTTCCAACGGGTTTGGAGGCGGATCAGACCAAAAAGAGACAGTTTGGTGTCGGCTCCAAAAACTGATATTTCCTTGACCCCGCGGTCAAGGTTTTTTTCAAATCCCCCCTCCTCCACTGTTTTGGCTGACAGCTGTTTTCTGGCCGATTTACCACATTAAAAGTGATCAATACCTGTTTTCCAACGGGTTTGGAGGCGGATCAGACCAAAAAGAGGCAGTTTGGTGTCGGCTCCACAAACGGAAATTTCCTTGACCCCGCGGTCAAGGTTTTTTTCAAATCCCCCCTCCTCCACTGTTTTGGCTGACAGCTGTTTTGGCTGACAGCTGTTTTCTGGCCGATTTACCACATTAAAAGTGATCAATACCTGTTTTCCAACGGGTTTGGAGGCGGATCAGACCAAAAAGAGACAGTTTGGTGTCGGCTCCAAAAACTGATATTTCCTTGACCCCACGGTCAAGGTTTTTTTCAAATCCCCCCTCCTCCACTGTTTTGGCTGACAGCTGTTTTGGCTGACAGCTGTTTTCTGGCCGATTTACCACATTAAAAGTGATCAATACCTGTTTTCCAACGGGTTTGGAGGCGGATCAGACCAAAAAGAGACAGTTTGGTGTCGGCTCCAAAAACTGATATTTCCTTGACCCCGCGGTCAAGGTTTTTTTCAAATCCCCCCTCCTCCACTGTTTTGGCTGACAGCTGTTTTCTGGCCGATTTACCACATTAAAAGTGATCAATACCTGTTTTCCAACGGGTTTGGAGGCCGATCAGACCAAAAAGAGGCAGTTTGGTGTCGGCTCCAAAAACTGATATTTCCTTGACCCCGCGGTCAAGGTTTTTTTCAAATCCCCCCTCCTCCACTGTTTTGGCTGACAGCTGTTTTCTGGCCGATTTACCACATTAAAAGTGATCAATACCTGTTTTCCAACGGGTTTGGAGGCGGATCAGACCAAAAAGAGGCAGTTTGGTGTCGGCTCCAAAAACTGATATTTCCTTGACCCCGCGGTCAAGGTTTTTTTCAAATCCCCCCTCCTCCACTGTTTTGGCTGACAGCTGTTTGCTGGCCGATTTACCACATTAAAAGTGATCAATACCTGTTTTCCAACGGGTTTGGAGGCGGATCAGACCAAAAAGAGGCAGTTTGGTGTCGGCTCCACAAACGGAAATTTCCTTGACCCCGCGGTCAAGGTTTTTTTCAAATCCCCCCTCCTCCACTGTTTTGGCTGACAGCTGTTTTGGCTGACAGCTGTTTTCTGGCCGATTTACCACATTAAAAGTGATCAATACCTGTTTTCCAACGGGTTTGGAGGCGGATCAGACCAAAAAGAGACAGTTTGGTGTCGGCTCCAAAAACTGATATTTCCTTGACCCCGCGGTCAAGGTTTTTTTCAAATCCCCCCTCCTCCACTGTTTTGGCTGACAGCTGTTTTCTGGCCGATTTACCACATTAAAAGTGATCAATACCTGTTTTCCAACGGGTTTGGAGGCGGATCAGACCAAAAAGAGGCAGTTTGGTGTCGGCTCCAAAAACGGAAATTTCCTTGACCCCGCGCGGGGTCAAGGTTTTTTTCAAATCCCCCCTCCTCCACTGTTTTGGCTGACAGCTGTTTTCTGGCCGATTTACCACATTAAAAGTGATCAATACCTGTTTTCCAACGGGTTTGGAGGCGGATCAGACCAAATAGAGGCAGTTTGGTGTCGGCTCCAAAAACTGAAATTTCCTTGACCCCGCGGTCAAGGTTTTTTTCAAATCCCCCCTCCTCCACTGTTTTGGCTGACAGCTGTTTGCTGGCCGATTTACCACATTAAAAGTGATCAATACCTGTTTTCCAACGGGTTTGGAGGCGGATCAGACCAAAAAGAGACAGTTTGGTGTCGGCTCCAAAAACTGATATTTCCTTGACCCTGCGGTCAAGGTTTTTTTCAAATCCCCCCTCCTCCACTGTTTTGGCTGACAGCTGTTTTCTGGCCGATTTACCACATTAAAAGTGATCAATACCTGTTTTCCAACGGGTTTGGAGGCGGATCAGACCAAAAAGAGGCAGTTTGGTGTCGGCTCCAAAAACGGAAATTTCCTTGACCCCGCGCGGGGTCAAGGTTTTTTTCAAATCCCCCCTCCTCCACTGTTTTGGCTGACAGCTGTTTTCTGGCCGATTTACCACATTAAAAGTGATCAATACCTGTTTTCCAACGGGTTTGGAGGCGGATCAGACCAAAAAGAGGCAGTTTGGTGTCGGCTCCAAAAACTGAAATTTCCTTGACCCCGCGGTCAAGGTTTTTTTCAAATCCCCCCTCCTCCACTGTTTTGGCTGACAGCTGTTTGCTGGCCGATTTACCACATTAAAAGTGATCAATACCTGTTTTCCAACGGGTTTGGAGGCGGATCAGACCAAAAAGAGGCAGTTTGGTGTCGGCTCCAAAAACTGATATTTCCTTGACCCCACGGTCAAGGTTTTTTTCAAATCCCCCCTCCTCCACTGTTTTGGCTGACAGCGTTTTGCTGGCCGATTTACCACATTAAAAGTGATCAATACCTGTTTTCCAACGGGTTTGGAGGCGGATCAGACCAAAAAGAGGCAGTTTGGTGTCGGCTCCAAAAACTGATATTACCTTGACCCCGCTGTCAAGGTTTTTTTCAAATCCCCCCTCCTCCACTGTTTTGGCTGACAGCTGTTTTGGCTGACAGCTGTTTTCTGGCCGATTTACCACATTAAAAGTGATCAATACCTGTTTTCCAACGGGTTTGGAGGCAGATCAGACCAAAAAGAGACAGTTTGGTGTCGGCTCCAAAAACTGATATTTCCTTGACCCTGCGGTCAAGGTTTTTTTCAAATCCCCCCTCCTCCACTGTTTTGGCTGACAGCTGTTTGCTGGCCGATTTACCACATTAAAAGTGATCAATACCTGTTTTCCAACGGGTTTGGAGGCGGATCAGACCAAAAAGAGGCAGTTTGGTGTCGGCTCCAAAAACGGAAATTTCCTTGACCCCGCGGTCAAGGTTTTTTTCAAATCCCCCCTCCTCCACTGTTTTGGCTGACAGCTGTTTTCTGGCCGATTTACCACATTAAAAGTGATCAATACCTGTTTTCCAACGGGTTTGGAGGCGGATCAGACCAAAAAGAGGCAGTTTGGTGTCGGCTCCACAAACGGAAATTTCCTTGACCCCGCGGTCAAGGTTTTTTTCAAATCCCCCCTCCTCCACTGTTTTGGCTGACAGCTGTTTTGGCTGACAGCTGTTTTCTGGCCGATTTACCACATTAAAAGTGATCAATACCTGTTTTCCAACGGGTTTGGAGGCGGATCAGACCAAAAAGAGGCAGTTTGGTGTCGGCTCCAAAAACTGATATTTCCTTGACCCCGCGGTCAAGGTTTTTTTCAAATCCCCCCTCCTCCACTGTTTTGGCTGACAGCTGTTTTGGCTGACAGCTGTTTTCTGGCCGATTTACCACATTAAAAGTGATCAATACCTGTTTTCCAACGGGTTTGGAGGCGGATCAGACCAAAAAGAGACAGTTTGGTGTCGGCTCCAAAAACTGATATTTCCTTGACCCCGCGGTCAAGGTTTTTTTCAAATCCCCCCTCCTCCACTGTTTTGGCTGACAGCTGTTTTCTGGCCGATTTACCACATTAAAAGTGATCAATACCTGTTTTCCAACGGGTTTGGAGGCGGATCAGACCAAAAAGAGGCAGTTTGGTGTCGGCTCCAAAAACTGATATTTCCTTGACCCCGCGGTCAAGGTTTTTTTCAAATCCCCCCTCCTCCACTGTTTTGGCTGACAGCTGTTTTGGCTGACAGCTGTTTTCTGGCCGATTTACCACATTAAAAGTGATCAATACCTGTTTTCCAACGGGTTTGGAGGCGGATCAGACCAAAAAGAGACAGTTTGGTGTCGGCTCCAAAAACTGATATTTCCTTGACCCCGCGGTCAAGGTTTTTTTCAAATCCCCCCTCCTCCACTGTTTTGGCTGACAGCTGTTTTCTGGCCGATTTACCACATTAAAAGTGATCAATACCTGTTTTCCAACGGGTTTGGAGGCGGATCAGACCAAAAAGAGGCAGTTTGGTGTCGGCTCCACAAACGGAAATTTCCTTGACCCCGCGGTCAAGGTTTTTTTCAAATCCCCCCTCCTCCACTGTTTTGGCTGACAGCTGTTTTGGCTGACAGCTGTTTTCTGGCCGATTTACCACATTAAAAGTGATCAATACCTGTTTTCCAACGGGTTTGGAGGCGGATCAGACCAAAAAGAGACAGTTTGGTGTCGGCTCCAAAAACTGATATTTCCTTGACCCCACGGTCAAGGTTTTTTTCAAATCCCCCCTCCTCCACTGTTTTGGCTGACAGCTGTTTTGGCTGACAGCTGTTTTCTGGCCGATTTACCACATTAAAAGTGATCAATACCTGTTTTCCAACGGGTTTGGAGGCGGATCAGACCAAAAAGAGACAGTTTGGTGTCGGCTCCAAAAACTGATATTTCCTTGACCCCGCGGTCAAGGTTTTTTTCAAATCCCCCCTCCTCCACTGTTTTGGCTGACAGCTGTTTTCTGGCCGATTTACCACATTAAAAGTGATCAATACCTGTTTTCCAACGGGTTTGGAGGCCGATCAGACCAAAAAGAGGCAGTTTGGTGTCGGCTCCAAAAACTGATATTTCCTTGACCCCGCGGTCAAGGTTTTTTTCAAATCCCCCCTCCTCCACTGTTTTGGCTGACAGCTGTTTGCTGGCCGATTTACCACATTAAAAGTGATCAATACCTGTTTTCCAACGGGTTTGGAGGCGGATCAGACCAAAAAGAGGCAGTTTGGTGTCGGCTCCACAAACGGAAATTTCCTTGACCCCGCGGTCAAGGTTTTTTTCAAATCCCCCCTCCTCCACTGTTTTGGCTGACAGCTGTTTTGGCTGACAGCTGTTTTCTGGCCGATTTACCACATTAAAAGTGATCAATACCTGTTTTCCAACGGGTTTGGAGGCGGATCAGACCAAAAAGAGACAGTTTGGTGTCGGCTCCAAAAACTGATATTTCCTTGACCCCGCGGTCAAGGTTTTTTTCAAATCCCCCCTCCTCCACTGTTTTGGCTGACAGCTGTTTTCTGGCCGATTTACCACATTAAAAGTGATCAATACCTGTTTTCCAACGGGTTTGGAGGCGGATCAGACCAAAAAGAGGCAGTTTGGTGTCGGCTCCAAAAACGGAAATTTCCTTGACCCCGCGCGGGGTCAAGGTTTTTTTCAAATCCCCCCTCCTCCACTGTTTTGGCTGACAGCTGTTTTCTGGCCGATTTACCACATTAAAAGTGATCAATACCTGTTTTCCAACGGGTTTGGAGGCGGATCAGACCAAATAGAGGCAGTTTGGTGTCGGCTCCAAAAACTGAAATTTCCTTGACCCCGCGGTCAAGGTTTTTTTCAAATCCCCCCTCCTCCACTGTTTTGGCTGACAGCTGTTTGCTGGCCGATTTACCACATTAAAAGTGATCAATACCTGTTTTCCAACGGGTTTGGAGGCGGATCAGACCAAAAAGAGGCAGTTTGGTGTCGGCTCCAAAAACTGATATTTCCTTGACCCCGCGGTCAAGGTTTTTTTCAAATCCCCCCTCCTCCACTGTTTTGGCTGACAGCTGTTTTCTGGCCGATTTACCACATTAAAAGTGATCAATACCTGTTTTCCAACGGGTTTGGAGGCGGATCAGACCAAAAAGAGGCAGTTTGGTGTCGGCTCCACAAACGGAAATTTCCTTGACCCCGCGGTCAAGGTTTTTTTCAAATCCCCCCTCCTCCACTGTTTTGGCTGACAGCTGTTTTGGCTGACAGCTGTTTTCTGGCCGATTTACCACATTAAAAGTGATCAATACCTGTTTTCCAACGGGTTTGGAGGCGGATCAGACCAAAAAGAGACAGTTTGGTGTCGGCTCCAAAAACTGATATTTCCTTGACCCCACGGTCAAGGTTTTTTTCAAATCCCCCCTCCTCCACTGTTTTGGCTGACAGCTGTTTTGGCTGACAGCTGTTTTCTGGCCGATTTACCACATTAAAAGTGATCAATACCTGTTTTCCAACGGGTTTGGAGGCGGATCAGACCAAAAAGAGACAGTTTGGTGTCGGCTCCAAAAACTGATATTTCCTTGACCCCGCGGTCAAGGTTTTTTTCAAATCCCCCCTCCTCCACTGTTTTGGCTGACAGCTGTTTTCTGGCCGATTTACCACATTAAAAGTGATCAATACCTGTTTTCCAACGGGTTTGGAGGCGGATCAGACCAAAAAGAGGCAGTTTGGTGTCGGCTCCAAAAACTGATATTTCCTTGACCCCGCGGTCAAGGTTTTTTTCAAATCCCCCCTCCTCCACTGTTTTGGCTGACAGCTGTTTTCTTGCCGATTTACCACATTAAAAGTGATCAATACCTGTTTTCCAACGGGTTTGGAGGCGGATCAGACCAAAAAGAGGCAGTTTGGTGTCGGCTCCAAAAACTGATATTTCCTTGACCCCGCGGTCAAGGTTTTTTTCAAATCCCCCCTCCTCCACTGTTTTGGCTGACAGCTGTTTGCTGGCCGATTTACCACATTAAAAGTGATCAATACCTGTTTTCCAACGGGTTTGGAGGCGGATCAGACCAAAAAGAGGCAGTTTGGTGTCGGCTCCACAAACGGAAATTTCCTTGACCCCGCGGTCAAGGTTTTTTTCAAATCCCCCCTCCTCCACTGTTTTGGCTGACAGCTGTTTTGGCTGACAGCTGTTTTCTGGCCGATTTACCACATTAAAAGTGATCAATACCTGTTTTCCAACGGGTTTGGAGGCGGATCAGACCAAAAAGAGACAGTTTGGTGTCGGCTCCAAAAACTGATATTTCCTTGACCCCGCGGTCAAGGTTTTTTTCAAATCCCCCCTCCTCCACTGTTTTGGCTGACAGCTGTTTTCTGGCCGATTTACCACATTAAAAGTGATCAATACCTGTTTTCCAACGGGTTTGGAGGCGGATCAGACCAAAAAGAGGCAGTTTGGTGTCGGCTCCAAAAACTGATATTTCCTTGGTCAAGGTTTTTTTCAAATCCCCCCTCCTCCACTGTTTTGGCTGACAGCTGTTTTCTGGCCGATTTACCACATTAAAAGTGATCAATACCTGTTTTCCAACGGGTTTGGAGGCGGATCAGACCAAAAAGAGGCAGTTTGGTGTCGGCTCCAAAAACGGAAATTTCCTTGACCCCGCGGTCAAGGTTTTTTTCAAATCCCCCCTCCTCCACTGTTTTGGCTGACAGCTGTTTGCTGGCCGATTTACCACATTAAAAGTGATCAATACCTGTTTTCCAACGGGTTTGGAGGCGGATCAGACCAAAAAGAGGCAGTTTGGTGTCGGCTCCAAAAACGGAAATTTCCTTGACCCCGCGGTCAAGGTTTTTTTCAAATCCCCCCTCCTCCACTGTTTTGGCTGAGAGCTGTTTGCTGGCCGATTTACCACATTAAAAGTGATCAATACCTGTTTTCCAACGGGTTTGGAGGCGGATCAGACCAAAAAGAGGCAGTTTGGTGTCGGCTCCACAAACGGAAATTTCCTTGACCCCGCGGTCAAGGTTTTTTTCAAATCCCCCCTCCTCCACTGTTTTGGCTGACAGCTGTTTGCTGGCCGATTTACCACATTAAAAGTGATCAATACCTGTTTTCCAACGGGTTTGGAGGCGGATCAGACCAAAAAGAGGCAGTTTGGTGTCGGCTCCAAAAACTGATATTTCCTTGACCCCGCGGTCAAGGTTTTTTTCAAATCCCCCCTCCTCCACTGTTTTGGCTGACAGCTGTTTTCTGGCCGATTTACCACATTAAAAGTGATCAATACCTGTTTTCCAACGGGTTTGGAGGCGGATCAGACCAAAAAGAGGCAGTTTGGTGTCAGCTCCAAAAACGGAAATTTCCTTGACCCCGCGGTCAAGGTTTTTTTCAAATCCCCCCTCCTCCACTGTTTTGGCTGACAGCTGTTTGCTGGCCGATTTACCACATTAAAAGTGATCAATACCTGTTTTCCAACGGGTTTGGAGGCGGATCAGACCAAAAAGAGGCAGTTTGGTGTCGGCTCCAAAAACGGAAATTTCCTTGACCCCGCGGTCAAGGTTTTTTTCAAATCCCCCCTCCTCCACTGTTTTGGCTGACAGCTGTTTTCTGGCCGATTTACCACATTAAAAGTGATCAATACCTGTTTTCCAACGGGTTTGGAGGCGGATCAGACCAAAAAGAGGCAGTTTGGTGTCGGCTCCAAAAACTGATATTTCCTTGACCCCGCGGTCAAGGTTTTTTTCAAATCCCCCCTCCTCCACTGTTTTGGCTGACAGCTGTTTGCTGGCCGATTTACCACATTAAAAGTGATCAATACCTGTTTTCCAACGGGTTTGGAGGCGGATCAGACCAAAAAGAGGCAGTTTGGTGTCGGCTCTACAAACGGAAATTTCCTTGACCCCGCGGTCAAGGTTTTTTTCAAATCCCCCCTCCTCCACTGTTTTGGCTGACAGCTGTTTTCTGGCCGATTTACCACATTAAAAGTGATCAATACCTGTTTTCCAACGGGTTTGGAGGCGGATCAGACCAAAAAGAGGCAGTTTGGTGTCGGCTCCAAAAACTGATATTTCCTTGGTCAAGGTTTTTTTCAAATCCCCCCTCCTCCACTGTTTTGGCTGACAGCTGTTTTCTGGCCGATTTACCACATTAAAAGTGATCAATACCTGTTTTCCAACAGGTTTGGAGGCGGATCAGACCAAAAAGAGGCAGTTTGGTGTCGGCTCCAAAAACTGATATTTCCTTGACCCCGCGGTCAAGGTTTTTTTCAAATCCCCCCTCCTCCACTGTTTTGGCTGACAGCTGTTTTCTGGCCGATTTACCACATTAAAAGTGATCAATACCTGTTTTCCAACGGGTTTGGAGGCGGATCAGACCAAAAAGAAGCAGTTTGGTGTCGGCTCCAAAAATTGAAATTTCCTTGACCCCGCGGTCAAGGTTTTTTTCAAATCCCCCCTCCTCCACTGTTTTGGCTGACAGCTGTTTGCTGGCCGATTTACCACATTAAAAGTGATCAATACCTGTTTTCCAACGGGTTTGGAGGCGGATCAGACCAAAAAGAGGCAGTTTGGTGTCGGCTCCACAAACGGAAATTTCCTTGACCCCGCGGTCAAGGTTTTTTTCAAATCCCCCCTCCTCCACTGTTTTGGCTGACAGCTGTTTTGGCTGACAGCTGTTTTCTGGCCGATTTACCACATTAAAAGTGATCAATACCTGTTTTCCAACGGGTTTGGAGGCGGATCAGACCAAAAAGAGGCAGTTTGGTGTCGGCTCCAAAAATGGAAATTTCCTTGACCCCGCAGTCAAGGTTTTTTTCAAATCCCCCCTCCTCCACTGTTTTGGCTGACAGCTGTTTGCTGGCCGATTTACCACATTAAAAGTGATCAATACCTGTTTTCCAACGGGTTTGGAGGCGGATCAGACCAAAAAGAGGCAGTTTGGTGTCGGCTCCAAAAACTGATATTTCCTTGACCCCGCGGTCAAGGTTTTTTTCAAATCCCCCCTCCTCCACTGTTTTGGCTGACAGCTGTTTTCTTGCCGATTTACCACATTAAAAGTGATCAATACCTGTTTTCCAACGGGTTTGGAGGCGGATCAGACCAAAAAGAGGCAGTTTGGTGTCGGCTCCAAAAACTGATATTTCCTTGACCCCGCGGTCAAGGTTTTTTTCAAATCCCCCCTCCTCCACTGTTTTGGCTGACAGCTGTTTGCTGGCCGATTTACCACATTAAAAGTGATCAATACCTGTTTTCCAACGGGTTTGGAGGCGGATCAGACCAAAAAGAGGCAGTTTGGTGTCGGCTCCACAAACGGAAATTTCCTTGACCCCGCGGTCAAGGTTTTTTTCAAATCCCCCCTCCTCCACTGTTTTGGCTGACAGCTGTTTTGGCTGACAGCTGTTTTCTGGCCGATTTACCACATTAAAAGTGATCAATACCTGTTTTCCAACGGGTTTGGAGGCGGATCAGACCAAAAAGAGACAGTTTGGTGTCGGCTCCAAAAACTGATATTTCCTTGACCCCGCGGTCAAGGTTTTTTTCAAATCCCCCCTCCTCCACTGTTTTGGCTGACAGCTGTTTTCTGGCCGATTTACCACATTAAAAGTGATCAATACCTGTTTTCCAACGGGTTTGGAGGCGGATCAGACCAAAAAGAGGCAGTTTGGTGTCGGCTCCAAAAACTGATATTTCCTTGGTCAAGGTTTTTTTCAAATCCCCCCTCCTCCACTGTTTTGGCTGACAGCTGTTTTCTGGCCGATTTACCACATTAAAAGTGATCAATACCTGTTTTCCAACGGGTTTGGAGGCGGATCAGACCAAAAAGAGGCAGTTTGGTGTCGGCTCCAAAAACGGAAATTTCCTTGACCCCGCGGTCAAGGTTTTTTTCAAATCCCCCCTCCTCCACTGTTTTGGCTGACAGCTGTTTGCTGGCCGATTTACCACATTAAAAGTGATCAATACCTGTTTTCCAACGGGTTTGGAGGCGGATCAGACCAAAAAGAGGCAGTTTGGTGTCGGCTCCAAAAACGGAAATTTCCTTGACCCCGCGGTCAAGGTTTTTTTCAAATCCCCCCTCTTCCACTGTTTTGGCTGAGAGCTGTTTGCTGGCCGATTTACCACATTAAAAGTGATCAATACCTGTTTTCCAACGGGTTTGGAGGCGGATCAGACCAAAAAGAGGCAGTTTGGTGTCGGCTCCACAAACGGAAATTTCCTTGACCCCGCGGTCAAGGTTTTTTTCAAATCCCCCCTCCTCCACTGTTTTGGCTGACAGCTGTTTGCTGGCCGATTTACCACATTAAAAGTGATCAATACCTGTTTTCCAACGGGTTTGGAGGCGGATCAGACCAAAAAGAGGCAGTTTGGTGTCGGCTCCAAAAACTGATATTTCCTTGACCCCGCGGTCAAGGTTTTTTTCAAATCCCCCCTCCTCCACTGTTTTGGCTGACAGCTGTTTTCTGGCCGATTTACCACATTAAAAGTGATCAATACCTGTTTTCCAACGGGTTTGGAGGCGGATCAGACCAAAAAGAGGCAGTTTGGTGTCAGCTCCAAAAACGGAAATTTCCTTGACCCCGCGGTCAAGGTTTTTTTCAAATCCCCCCTCCTCCACTGTTTTGGCTGACAGCTGTTTGCTGGCCGATTTACCACATTAAAAGTGATCAATACCTGTTTTCCAACGGGTTTGGAGGCGGATCAGACCAAAAAGAGGCAGTTTGGTGTCGGCTCCAAAAACGGAAATTTCCTTGACCCCGCGGTCAAGGTTTTTTTCAAATCCCCCCTCCTCCACTGTTTTGGCTGACAGCTGTTTTCTGGCCGATTTACCACATTAAAAGTGATCAATACCTGTTTTCCAACGGGTTTGGAGGCGGATCAGACCAAAAAGAGGCAGTTTGGTGTCGGCTCCAAAAACTGATATTTCCTTGACCCCGCGGTCAAGGTTTTTTTCAAATCCCCCCTCCTCCACTGTTTTGGCTGACAGCTGTTTGCTGGCCGATTTACCACATTAAAAGTGATCAATACCTGTTTTCCAACGGGTTTGGAGGCGGATCAGACCAAAAAGAGGCAGTTTGGTGTCGGCTCTACAAACGGAAATTTCCTTGACCCCGCGGTCAAGGTTTTTTTCAAATCCCCCCTCCTCCACTGTTTTGGCTGACAGCTGTTTTCTGGCCGATTTACCACATTAAAAGTGATCAATACCTGTTTTCCAACGGGTTTGGAGGCGGATCAGACCAAAAAGAGGCAGTTTGGTGTCGGCTCCAAAAACTGATATTTCCTTGGTCAAGGTTTTTTTCAAATCCCCCCTCCTCCACTGTTTTGGCTGACAGCTGTTTTCTGGCCGATTTACCACATTAAAAGTGATCAATACCTGTTTTCCAACAGGTTTGGAGGCGGATCAGACCAAAAAGAGGCAGTTTGGTGTCGGCTCCAAAAACTGATATTTCCTTGACCCCGCGGTCAAGGTTTTTTTCAAATCCCCCCTCCTCCACTGTTTTGGCTGACAGCTGTTTTCTGGCCGATTTACCACATTAAAAGTGATCAATACCTGTTTTCCAACGGGTTTGGAGGCGGATCAGACCAAAAAGAAGCAGTTTGGTGTCGGCTCCAAAAATTGAAATTTCCTTGACCCCGCGGTCAAGGTTTTTTTCAAATCCCCCCTCCTCCACTGTTTTGGCTGACAGCTGTTTGCTGGCCGATTTACCACATTAAAAGTGATCAATACCTGTTTTCCAACGGGTTTGGAGGCGGATCAGACCAAAAAGAGGCAGTTTGGTGTCGGCTCCACAAACGGAAATTTCCTTGACCCCGCGGTCAAGGTTTTTTTCAAATCCCCCCTCCTCCACTGTTTTGGCTGACAGCTGTTTTGGCTGACAGCTGTTTTCTGGCCGATTTACCACATTAAAAGTGATCAATACCTGTTTTCCAACGGGTTTGGAGGCGGATCAGACCAAAAAGAGGCAGTTTGGTGTCGGCTCCAAAAATGGAAATTTCCTTGACCCCGCAGTCAAGGTTTTTTTCAAATCCCCCCTCCTCCACTGTTTTGGCTGACAGCTGTTTGCTGGCCGATTTACCACATTAAAAGTGATCAATACCTGTTTTCCAACGGGTTTGGAGGCGGATCAGACCAAAAAGAGGCAGTTTGGTGTCGGCTCCAAAAACTGATATTTCCTTGACCCCGCGGTCAAGGTTTTTTTCAAATCCCCCCTCCTCCACTGTTTTGGCTGACAGCTGTTTTCTGGCCGATTTACCACATTAAAAGTGATCAATACCTGTTTTCCAACGGGTTTGGAGGCGGATCAGACCAAAAAGAGGCAGTTTGGTGTCGGCTCCAAAAACTGAAATGTCCTTGACCCCGCGGTCAAGGTTTTTTTCAAATCCCCCCTCCTCCACTGTTTTGGCTGACAGCTGTTTGCTGGCCGATTTACCACATTAAAAGTGATCAATACCTGTTTTCCAACGGGTTTGGAGGCGGACCAGACCAAAAAGAGGCAGTTTGGTGTCGGCTCCAAAAACGGAAATTTCCTTGACCCCGCGGTCAAGGTTTTTTTCAAATCCCCCCTCCTCCACTGTTTTGGCTGACAGCTGTTTTGGCTGACAGCTGTTTTCTGGCCGATTTACCACATTAAAAGTGATCAATACCTGTTTTCCAACGGGTTTGGAGGCGGATCAGACCAAAAAGAGGCAGTTTGGTGTCGGCTCCAAAAATGGAAATTTCCTTGACCCCGCAGTCAAGGTTTTTTTCAAATCCCCCCTCCTCCACTGTTTTGGCTGACAGCTGTTTGCTGGCCGATTTACCACATTAAAAGTGA
The DNA here is from genome assembly GCF_042242105.1 of Pempheris klunzingeri. Lineage (NCBI taxonomy): Eukaryota > Metazoa > Chordata > Actinopteri > Acropomatiformes > Pempheridae > Pempheris > Pempheris klunzingeri. The sequence goes on along the minus strand of NC_092019.1, from coordinate 28,135,976 downwards.
TCAATACCTGTTTTCCAACGGGTTTGGAGGCGGATCAGACCAAAAAGAGGCAGTTTGGTGTCGGCTCCACAAACGGAAATTTCCTTGACCCCGCGGTCAAGGTTTTTTTCAAATCCCCCCTCCTCCACTGTTTTGGCTGACAGCTGTTTTCTGGCCGATTTACCACATTAAAAGTGATCAATACCTGTTTTCCAACGGGTTTGGAGGCGGATCAGACCAAAAAGAGGCAGTTTGGTGTCGGCTCCAAAAACTGATATTTCCTTGACCCCGCGGTCAACGTTTTTTTCAAATCCCCCCTCCTCCACTGTTTTGGCTGACAGCTGTTTGCTGGCCGATTTACCACATTAAAAGTGATCAATACCTGTTTTCCAACGGGTTTGGAGGCGGATCAGACCAAAAAGAGGCAGTTTGGTGTCGGCTCCAAAAACGGAAATTTCCTTGACCCCGCGGTCAAGGTTTTTTTCAAATCCCCCCTCCTCCACTGTTTTGGCTGACAGCTGTTTTCTGGCCGATTTACCACATTAAAAGTGATCAATACCTGTTTTCCAACGGGTTTGGAGGCGGATCAGACCAAAAAGAGGCAGTTTGGTGTCGGCTCCAAAAACTGATATTTCCTTGACCCCGCGGTCAAGGTTTTTTTCAAATCCCCCCTCCTCCACTGTTTTGGCTGACAGCTGTTTTCTGGCCGATTTACCACATTAAAAGTGATCAATACCTGTTTTCCAACGGGTTTGGAGGCGGATCAGACCAAAAAGAGGCAGTTTGGTGTCGGCTCCAAAAACTGATATTTCCTTGACCCCGCGGTCAAGGTTTTTTTCAAATCCCCCCTCCTCCACTGTTTTGGCTGACAGCTGTTTTGGCTGACAGCTGTTTTCTGGCCGATTTACCACATTAAAAGTGATCAATACCTGTTTTCCAACGGGTTTGGAGGCGGATCAGACCAAAAAGAGGCAGTTTGGTGTCGGCTCCAAAAACTGAAATTTCCTTGACCACGCGGTCAAGGTTTTTTTCAAATCCCCCCTCCTCCACTGTTTTGGCTTACAGCTGTTTTCTGGCCGATTTACCACATTAAAAGTGATCAATAACTGTTTTCCAACGGGTTTGGAGGCGGATCAGACCAAAAAGAGGCAGTTTGGTGTCAGCTCCAAAAACTGATATTTCCTTGGTCAAGGTTTTTTTCAAATCCCCCCTCCTCCACTGTTTTGGCTGACAGCTGTTTTCTGGCCGATTTACCACATTAAAAGTGATCAATACCTGTTTTCCAACGGGTTTGTAGGCGGATCAGACCAAAAAGAGGCAGTTTGGTGTCGGCTCCAAAAACTGATATTTCCTTGACCCCGCGGTCAAGGTTTTTTTCAAATCCCCCCTCCTCCACTGTTTTGGCTGACAGCTGTTTTCTGGCCGATTTACCACATTAAAAGTGATCAATACCTGTTTTCCAACGGGTTTGGAGGCGGATCAGACCAAAAAGAGGCAGTTTGGTGTCGGCTCCAAAAACTGATATTTCCTTGACCCCGCGGTCAAGGTTTTTTTCAAATCCCCCCTCCTCCACTGTTTTGGCTGACAGCTGTTTTCTGGCCGATTTACCACATTAAAAGTGATCAATACCTGTTTTCCAACGGGTTTGGAGGTGGATCAGACCAAAAAGAGGCAGTTTGGTGTCGGCTCCAAAAACTGATATTTCCTTGACCCCGCGGTCAAGGTTTTTTTCAAATCCCCCCTCCTCCACTGTTTTGGCTGACAGCTGTTTTCTGGCCGATTTACCACATTAAAAGTGATCAATACCTGTTTTCCAACGGGTTTGGAGGCGGATCAGACCAAAAAGAGACAGTTTGGTGTCGGCTCCAAAAACTGATATTTCCTTGACCCCGCGGTCAAGGTTTTTTTCAAATCCCCCCTCCTCCACTGTTTTGGCTGACAGCTGTTTTCTGGCCGATTTACCACATTAAAAGTGATCAATACCTGTTTTCCAACGGGTTTGGAGGCGGATCAGACCAAAAAGAGGCAGTTTGGTGTCGGCTCCAAAAACTGATATTTCCTTGACCCCGCGGTCAAGGTTTTTTTCAAATCCCCCCTCCTCCACTGTTTTGGCTGACAGCTGTTTTCTGGCCGATTTACCACATTAAAAGTGATCAATACCTGTTTTCCAACGGGTTTGGAGGCGGATCAGACCAAAAAGAGACAGTTTGGTGTCGGCTCCAAAAACTGATATTTCCTTGACCCCGCGGTCAAGGTTTTTTTCAAATCCCCCCTCCTCCACTGTTTTGGCTGACAGCTGTTTTGGCTGACAGCTGTTTTCTGGCCGATTTACCACATTAAAAGTGATCAATACCTGTTTTCCAACGGGTTTGGAGGCGGATCAGACCAAAAAGAGGCAGTTTGGTGTCGGCTCCAAAAACTGAAATTTCCTTGACCACGCGGTCAAGGTTTTTTTCAAATCCCCCCTCCTCCACTGTTTTGGCTTACAGCTGTTTTCTGGCCGATTTACCACATTAAAAGTGATCAATACCTGTTTTCCAACGGGTTTGGAGGCGGATCAGACCAAAAAGAGGCAGTTTGGTGTCGGCTCCAAAAACTGAAATTTCCTTGACCACGCGGTCAAGGTTTTTTTCAAATCCCCCCTCCTCCACTGTTTTGGCTTACAGCTGTTTTCTGGCCGATTTACCACATTAAAAGTGATCAATACCTGTTTTCCAACGGGTTTGGAGGCGGATCAGACCAAAAAGAGGCAGTTTGGTGTCGGCTCCAAAATTGGAAATTTCCTTGACCCCGCGGTCAAGGTTTTTTTCAAATCCCCCCTCCTCCACTGTTTTGGCTGACAGCTGTTTTGGCTGACAGCTGTTTGCTGGCCGATTTACCACATTAAAAGTGATCAATACCTGTTTTCCAACGGGTTTGGAGGCGGATCAGACCAAAAAGAGACAGTTTGGTGTCGGATCCAAAAACGGAAATTTCCTTGACCCCGCGGTCAAGGTTTTTTTCAAATCCCCCCTCCTCCACTGTTTTGGCTGACAGCTGTTTTCTGGCCGATTTACCACATTAAAAGTGATCAATACCTGTTTTCCAACGGGTTTGGAGGCGGATCAGACCAAAAAGAGGCAGTTTGGTGTCGGCTCCAAAAATGGAAATTTCCTTGACCCCGCAGTCAAGGTTTTTTTCAAATCCCCCCTCCTCCACTGTTTTGGCTGACAGCTGTTTGCTGGCCGATTTACCACATTAAAAGTGATCAATACCTGTTTTCCAACGGGTTTGGAGGCGGATCAGACCAAAAAGAGGCAGTTTGGTGTCGGCTCCACAAACGGAAATTTCCTTGACCCCGCGGTCAAGGTTTTTTTCAAATCCCCCCTCCTCCACTGTTTTGGCTGACAGCTGTTTTGGCTGACAGCTGTTTTCTGGCCGATTTACCACATTAAAAGTGATCAATACCTGTTTTCCAACGGGTTTGGAGGCGGATCAGACCAAAAAGAGGCAGTTTGGTGTCGGCTCCAAAAATGGAAATTTCCTTGACCCCGCAGTCAAGGTTTTTTTCAAATCCCCCCTCCTCCACTGTTTTGGCTGACAGCTGTTTGCTGGCCGATTTACCACATTAAAAGTGATCAATACCTGTTTTCCAACGGGTTTGGAGGCGGATCAGACCAAAAAGAGGCAGTTTGGTGTCGGCTCCAAAAACTGATATTTCCTTGACCCCGCGGTCAAGGTTTTTTTCAAATCCCCCCTCCTCCACTGTTTTGGCTGACAGCTGTTTTCTGGCCGATTTACCACATTAAAAGTGATCAATACCTGTTTTCCAACGGGTTTGGAGGCGGATCAGACCAAAAAGAGGCAGTTTGGTGTCGGCTCCAAAAACTGAAATGTCCTTGACCCCGCGGTCAAGGTTTTTTTCAAATCCCCCCTCCTCCACTGTTTTGGCTGACAGCTGTTTGCTGGCCGATTTACCACATTAAAAGTGATCAATACCTGTTTTCCAACGGGTTTGGAGGCGGACCAGACCAAAAAGAGGCAGTTTGGTGTCGGCTCCAAAAACGGAAATTTCCTTGACCCCGCGGTCAAGGTTTTTTTCAAATCCCCCCTCCTCCACTGTTTTGGCTGACAGCTGTTTTGGCTGACAGCTGTTTTCTGGCCGATTTACCACATTAAAAGTGATCAATACCTGTTTTCCAACGGGTTTGGAGGCGGATCAGACCAAAAAGAGGCAGTTTGGTGTCGGCTCCAAAAATGGAAATTTCCTTGACCCCGCAGTCAAGGTTTTTTTCAAATCCCCCCTCCTCCACTGTTTTGGCTGACAGCTGTTTGCTGGCCGATTTACCACATTAAAAGTGATCAATACCTGTTTTCCAACGGGTTTGGAGGCGGATCAGACCAAAAAGAGGCAGTTTGGTGTCGGCTCCACAAACGGAAATTTCCTTGACCCCGCGGTCAAGGTTTTTTTCAAATCCCCCCTCCTCCACTGTTTTGGCTGACAGCTGTTTTCTGGCCGATTTACCACATTAAAAGTGATCAATACCTGTTTTCCAACGGGTTTGGAGGCGGATCAGACCAAAAAGAGGCAGTTTGGTGTCGGCTCCAAAAACTGATATTTCCTTGACCCCGCGGTCAAGGTTTTTTTCAAATCCCCCCTCCTCCACTGTTTTGGCTGACAGCTGTTTGCTGGCCGATTTACCACATTAAAAGTGATCAATACCTGTTTTCCAACGGGTTTGGAGGCGGATCAGACCAAAAAGAGGCAGTTTGGTGTCGGCTCCAAAAACGGAAATTTCCTTGACCCCGCGGTCAAGGTTTTTTTCAAATCCCCCCTCCTCCACTGTTTTGGCTGACAGCTGTTTTCTGGCCGATTTACCACATTAAAAGTGATCAATACCTGTTTTCCAACGGGTTTGGAGGCGGATCAGACCAAAAAGAGGCAGTTTGGTGTCGGCTCCAAAAACTGATATTTCCTTGACCCCGCGGTCAAGGTTTTTTTCAAATCCCCCCTCCTCCACTGTTTTGGCTGACAGCTGTTTTCTGGCCGATTTACCACATTAAAAGTGATCAATACCTGTTTTCCAACGGGTTTGGAGGCGGATCAGACCAAAAAGAGGCAGTTTGGTGTCGGCTCCAAAAACTGATATTTCCTTGACCCCGCGGTCAAGGTTTTTTTCAAATCCCCCCTCCTCCACTGTTTTGGCTGACAGCTGTTTTGGCTGACAGCTGTTTTCTGGCCGATTTACCACATTAAAAGTGATCAATACCTGTTTTCCAACGGGTTTGGAGGCGGATCAGACCAAAAAGAGGCAGTTTGGTGTCGGCTCCAAAAACTGAAATTTCCTTGACCACGCGGTCAAGGTTTTTTTCAAATCCCCCCTCCTCCACTGTTTTGGCTTACAGCTGTTTTCTGGCCGATTTACCACATTAAAAGTGATCAATAACTGTTTTCCAACGGGTTTGGAGGCGGATCAGACCAAAAAGAGGCAGTTTGGTGTCAGCTCCAAAAACTGATATTTCCTTGGTCAAGGTTTTTTTCAAATCCCCCCTCCTCCACTGTTTTGGCTGACAGCTGTTTTCTGGCCGATTTACCACATTAAAAGTGATCAATACCTGTTTTCCAACGGGTTTGTAGGCGGATCAGACCAAAAAGAGGCAGTTTGGTGTCGGCTCCAAAAACTGATATTTCCTTGACCCCGCGGTCAAGGTTTTTTTCAAATCCCCCCTCCTCCACTGTTTTGGCTGACAGCTGTTTTCTGGCCGATTTACCACATTAAAAGTGATCAATACCTGTTTTCCAACGGGTTTGGAGGCGGATCAGACCAAAAAGAGGCAGTTTGGTGTCGGCTCCAAAAACTGATATTTCCTTGACCCCGCGGTCAAGGTTTTTTTCAAATCCCCCCTCCTCCACTGTTTTGGCTGACAGCTGTTTTCTGGCCGATTTACCACATTAAAAGTGATCAATACCTGTTTTCCAACGGGTTTGGAGGTGGATCAGACCAAAAAGAGGCAGTTTGGTGTCGGCTCCAAAAACTGATATTTCCTTGACCCCGCGGTCAAGGTTTTTTTCAAATCCCCCCTCCTCCACTGTTTTGGCTGACAGCTGTTTTCTGGCCGATTTACCACATTAAAAGTGATCAATACCTGTTTTCCAACGGGTTTGGAGGCGGATCAGACCAAAAAGAGACAGTTTGGTGTCGGCTCCAAAAACTGATATTTCCTTGACCCCGCGGTCAAGGTTTTTTTCAAATCCCCCCTCCTCCACTGTTTTGGCTGACAGCTGTTTTCTGGCCGATTTACCACATTAAAAGTGATCAATACCTGTTTTCCAACGGGTTTGGAGGCGGATCAGACCAAAAAGAGGCAGTTTGGTGTCGGCTCCAAAAACTGATATTTCCTTGACCCCGCGGTCAAGGTTTTTTTCAAATCCCCCCTCCTCCACTGTTTTGGCTGACAGCTGTTTTCTGGCCGATTTACCACATTAAAAGTGATCAATACCTGTTTTCCAACGGGTTTGGAGGCGGATCAGACCAAAAAGAGACAGTTTGGTGTCGGCTCCAAAAACTGATATTTCCTTGACCCCGCGGTCAAGGTTTTTTTCAAATCCCCCCTCCTCCACTGTTTTGGCTGACAGCTGTTTTGGCTGACAGCTGTTTTCTGGCCGATTTACCACATTAAAAGTGATCAATACCTGTTTTCCAACGGGTTTGGAGGCGGATCAGACCAAAAAGAGGCAGTTTGGTGTCGGCTCCAAAAACTGAAATTTCCTTGACCACGCGGTCAAGGTTTTTTTCAAATCCCCCCTCCTCCACTGTTTTGGCTTACAGCTGTTTTCTGGCCGATTTACCACATTAAAAGTGATCAATACCTGTTTTCCAACGGGTTTGGAGGCGGATCAGACCAAAAAGAGGCAGTTTGGTGTCGGCTCCAAAAACTGAAATTTCCTTGACCACGCGGTCAAGGTTTTTTTCAAATCCCCCCTCCTCCACTGTTTTGGCTTACAGCTGTTTTCTGGCCGATTTACCACATTAAAAGTGATCAATACCTGTTTTCCAACGGGTTTGGAGGCGGATCAGACCAAAAAGAGGCAGTTTGGTGTCGGCTCCAAAATTGGAAATTTCCTTGACCCCGCGGTCAAGGTTTTTTTCAAATCCCCCCTCCTCCACTGTTTTGGCTGACAGCTGTTTTGGCTGACAGCTGTTTGCTGGCCGATTTACCACATTAAAAGTGATCAATACCTGTTTTCCAACGGGTTTGGAGGCGGATCAGACCAAAAAGAGACAGTTTGGTGTCGGATCCAAAAACGGAAATTTCCTTGACCCCGCGGTCAAGGTTTTTTTCAAATCCCCCCTCCTCCACTGTTTTGGCTGACAGCTGTTTTCTGGCCGATTTACCACATTAAAAGTGATCAATACCTGTTTTCCAACGGGTTTGGAGGCGGATCAGACCAAAAAGAGGCAGTTTGGTGTCGGCTCCAAAAATGGAAATTTCCTTGACCCCGCAGTCAAGGTTTTTTTCAAATCCCCCCTCCTCCACTGTTTTGGCTGACAGCTGTTTGCTGGCCGATTTACCACATTAAAAGTGATCAATACCTGTTTTCCAACGGGTTTGGAGGCGGATCAGACCAAAAAGAGGCAGTTTGGTGTCGGCTCCAAAAACTGATATTTCCTTGACCCCGCGGTCAAGGTTTTTTTCAAATCCCCCCTCCTCCACTGTTTTGGCTGACAGCTGTTTTCTGGCCGATTTACCACATTAAAAGTGATCAATACCTGTTTTCCAACGGGTTTGGAGGCGGATCAGACCAAAAAGAGGCAGTTTGGTGTCGGCTCCAAAAACTGAAATTTCCTTGACCCCGCGGTCAAGGTTTTTTTCAAATCCCCCCTCCTCCACTGTTTTGGCTGACAGCTGTTTGCTGGCCGATTTACCACATTAAAAGTGATCAATACCTGTTTTCCAACGGGTTTGGAGGCGGACCAGACCAAAAAGAGGCAGTTTGGTGTCGGCTCCAAAAACGGAAATTTCCTTGACCCCGCGGTCAAGGTTTTTTTCAAATCCCCCCTCCTCCACTGTTTTGGCTGACAGCTGTTTTGGCTGACAGCTGTTTTCTGGCCGATTTACCACATTAAAAGTGATCAATACCTGTTTTCCAACGGGTTTGGAGGCGGATCAGACCAAAAAGAGGCAGTTTGGTGTCGGCTCCAAAAACGGAAATTTCCTTGACCCCGCGGTCAACGTTTTTTTCAAATCCCCCCATCTCCACTGTTTTGGCTGACAGCTGTTTTCTGGCCGATTTACCACATTAGAAGTGATCAATACCTGTTTTCCAACGGGTTTGGAGGCGGATCAGACCAAAAAGAGGCAGTTTGGTGTCGGCTCCACAAACGGAAATTTCCTTGACCCCGCGGTCAAGGTTTTTTTCAAATCCCCCCTCCTCCACTGTTTTGGCTGACAGCTGTTTTCTGGCCGATTTACCACATTAAAAGTGATCAATACCTGTTTTCCAACGGGTTTGGAGGCGGATCAGACCAAAAAGAGGCAGTTTGGTGTCGGCTCCAAAAACTGATATTTCCTTGACCCCGCGGTCAAGGTTTTTTTCAAATCCCCCCTCCTCCACTGTTTTGGCTGACAGCTGTTTTCTGGCCGATTTACCACATTAAAAGTGATCAATACCTGTTTTCCAACGGGTTTGGAGGCGGATCAGACCAAAAAGAGGCAGTTTGGTGTCGGCTCCACAAACGGAAATTTCCTTGACCCCGCGGTCAAGGTTTTTTTCAAATCCCCCCTCCTCCACTGTTTTGGCTGACAGCTGTTTGCTGGCCGATTTACCACATTAAAAGTGATCAATACCTGTTTTCCAACGGGTTTGGAGGCGGATCAGACCAAAAAGAGACAGTTTGGTGTCGGCTCCAAAAACTGATATTTCCTTGACCCCGCGGTCAAGGTTTTTTTCAAATCCCCCCTCCTCCACTGTTTTGGCTGACAGCTGTTTTCTGGCCGATTTACCACATTAAAAGTGATCAATACCTGTTTTCCAACGGGTTTGGAGGCGGATCAGACCAAAAAGAGGCAGTTTGGTGTCGGCTCCAAAAATGGAAATTTCCTTGACCCCGCAGTCAAGGTTTTTTTCAAATCCCCCCTCCTCCACTGTTTTGGCTGACAGCTGTTTGCTGGCCGATTTACCACATTAAAAGTGATCAATACCTGTTTTCCAACGGGTTTGGAGGCGGATCAGACCAAAAAGAGGCAGTTTGGTGTCGGCTCCAAAAACTGATATTTCCTTGACCCCGCGGTCAAGGTTTTTTTCAAATCCCCCCTCCTCCACTGTTTTGGCTGACAGCTGTTTTCTGGCCGATTTACCACATTAAAAGTGATCAATACCTGTTTTCCAACGGGTTTGGAGGCGGATCAGACCAAAAAGAGGCAGTTTGGTGTCGGCTCCAAAAACGGAAATTTCCTTGACCCCGCGGTCAAGGTTTTTTTCAAATCCCCCCTCCTCCACTGTTTTGGCTGACAGCTGTTTTCTGGCCGATTTACCACATTAAAAGTGATCAATACCTGTTTTCCAACGGGTTTGGAGGCGGACCAGACCAAAAAGAGGCAGTTTGGTGTCGGCTCCAAAAACAGAAATTTCCTTGACCCCACGGTCAAGGTTTTTTTCAAATCCCCCCTCCTCCACTGTTTTGGCTGACAGCTGTTTTGGCTGACAGCTGTTTTCTGGCCGATTTACCACATTAAAAGTGATCAATACCTGTTTTCCAACGGGTTTGGAGGCGGATCAGACCAAAAAGAGGCAGTTTGGTGTCGGCTCCAAAAACTGATATTTCCTTGACCCCGCGGTCAAGGTTTTTTTCAAATCCCCCCTTCTCCACTGTTTTGGCTGACAGCTGTTTTCTGGCCGATTTACCACATTAAAAGTGATCAATACCTGTTTTCCAACGGGTTTGGAGGCGGATCAGACCAAAAAGAGGCAGTTTGGTGTCGGCTCCAAAAACTGAAATTTCCTTGACCCCGCGGTCAAGGTTTTTTTCAAATCCCCCCTCCTCCACTGTTTTGGCTGACAGCTGTTTTCTGGCCGATTTACCACATTAAAAGTGATCAATACCTGTTTTCCAACGGGTTTGGAGGCGGACCAGACCAAAAAGAGGCAGTTTGGTGTCGGCTCCAAAAACGGAAATTTCCTTGACCCCGCGGTCAAGGTTTTTTTCAAATCCCCCCTCCTCCACTGTTTTGGCTGACAGCTGTTTTGGCTGACAGCTGTTTTCTGGCCGATTTACCACATTAGAAGTGATCAATACCTGTTTTCCAACGGGTTTGGAGGCGGATCAGACCAAAAAGAGGCAGTTTGGTGTCGGCTCCACAAACGGAAATTTCCTTGACCCCGCGGTCAAGGTTTTTTTCAAATCCCCCCTCCTCCACTGTTTTGGCTGACAGCTGTTTTGGCTGACAGCTGTTTGCTGGCCGATTTACCACATTAAAAGTGATCAATACCTGTTTTCCAACGGGTTTGGAGGCGGATCAGACCAAAAAGAGACAGTTTGGTGTCGGATCCAAAAACGGAAATTTCCTTGACCCCGCGGTCAAGGTTTTTTTCAAATCCCCCCTCCTCCACTGTTTTGGCTGACAGCTGTTTGCTGGCCGATTTACCTCATTAAAAGTGATCAATACCTGTTTTCCAACGGGTTTGGAGGCGGATCAGACCAAAAAGAGGCAGTTTGGTGTCGGCTCCACAAACGGAAATTTCCTTGACCCCGCGGTCAAGGTTTTTTTCAAATCCCCCCTCCTCCACTGTTTTGGCTGACAGCTGTTTTCTGGCCGATTTACCACATTAAAAGTGATCAATACCTGTTTTCCAACGGGTTTGGAGGCGGATCAGACCAAAAAGAGGCAGTTTGGTGTCGGCTCCAAAAACTGATATTTCCTTGACCCCGCGGTCAAGGTTTTTTTCAAATCCCCCCTCCTCCACTGTTTTGGCTGACAGCTGTTTTCTGGCCGATTTACCACATTAAAAGTGATCAATACCTGTTTTCCAACGGGTTTGGAGGCGGATCAGACCAAAAAGAGGCAGTTTGGTGTCGGCTCCAAAAACTGAAATTTCCTTGACCCCGCGGTCAAGGTTTTTTTCAAATCCCCCCTCCTCCACTGTTTTGGCTGACAGCTGTTTGCTGGCCGATTTACCACATTAAAAGTGATCAATACCTGTTTTCCAACGGGTTTGGAGGCGGATCAGACCAAAAAGAGGCAGTTTGGTGTCGGCTCCAAAAACTGATATTTCCTTGACCCCGCGGTCAAGGTTTTTTTCAAATCCCCCCTCCTCCACTGTTTTGGCTGACAGCTGTTTTCTGGCCGATTTACCACATTAAAAGTGATCAATACCTGTTTTCCAACGGGTTTGGAGGCGGATCAGACCAAAAAGAGGCAGTTTGGTGTCGGCTCCAAAAACTGAAATTTCCTTGACCCCGCGGTCAAGGTTTTTTTCAAATCCCCCCTCCTCCACTGTTTTGGCTGACAGCTGTTTGCTGGCCGATTTACCACATTAAAAGTGATCAATACCTGTTTTCCAACGGGTTTGGAGGCGGACCAGACCAAAAAGAGGCAGTTTGGTGTCGGCTCCAAAAACGGAAATTTCCTTGACCCCGCGGTCAAGGTTTTTTTCAAATCCCCCCTCCTCCACTGTTTTGGCTGACAGCTGTTTTGGCTGACAGCTGTTTTCTGGCCGATTTACCACATTAAAAGTGATCAATACCTGTTTTCCAACGGGTTTGGAGGCGGATCAGACCAAAAAGAGGCAGTTTGGTGTCGGCTCCAAAAACGGAAATTTCCTTGACCCCGCGGTCAACGTTTTTTTCAAATCCCCCCATCTCCACTGTTTTGGCTGACAGCTGTTTTCTGGCCGATTTACCACATTAGAAGTGATCAATACCTGTTTTCCAACGGGTTTGGAGGCGGATCAGACCAAAAAGAGGCAGTTTGGTGTCGGCTCCACAAACGGAAATTTCCTTGACCCCGCGGTCAAGGTTTTTTTCAAATCCCCCCTCCTCCACTGTTTTGGCTGACAGCTGTTTTCTGGCCGATTTACCACATTAAAAGTGATCAATACCTGTTTTCCAACGGGTTTGGAGGCGGATCAGACCAAAAAGAGGCAGTTTGGTGTCGGCTCCAAAAACTGATATTTCCTTGACCCCGCGGTCAAGGTTTTTTTCAAATCCCCCCTCCTCCACTGTTTTGGCTGACAGCTGTTTTCTGGCCGATTTACCACATTAAAAGTGATCAATACCTGTTTTCCAACGGGTTTGGAGGCGGATCAGACCAAAAAGAGGCAGTTTGGTGTCGGCTCCACAAACGGAAATTTCCTTGACCCCGCGGTCAAGGTTTTTTTCAAATCCCCCCTCCTCCACTGTTTTGGCTGACAGCTGTTTGCTGGCCGATTTACCACATTAAAAGTGATCAATACCTGTTTTCCAACGGGTTTGGAGGCGGATCAGACCAAAAAGAGACAGTTTGGTGTCGGCTCCAAAAACTGATATTTCCTTGACCCCGCGGTCAAGGTTTTTTTCAAATCCCCCCTCCTCCACTGTTTTGGCTGACAGCTGTTTTCTGGCCGATTTACCACATTAAAAGTGATCAATACCTGTTTTCCAACGGGTTTGGAGGCGGATCAGACCAAAAAGAGGCAGTTTGGTGTCGGCTCCAAAAATGGAAATTTCCTTGACCCCGCAGTCAAGGTTTTTTTCAAATCCCCCCTCCTCCACTGTTTTGGCTGACAGCTGTTTGCTGGCCGATTTACCACATTAAAAGTGATCAATACCTGTTTTCCAACGGGTTTGGAGGCGGATCAGACCAAAAAGAGGCAGTTTGGTGTCGGCTCCAAAAACTGATATTTCCTTGACCCCGCGGTCAAGGTTTTTTTCAAATCCCCCCTCCTCCACTGTTTTGGCTGACAGCTGTTTTCTGGCCGATTTACCACATTAAAAGTGATCAATACCTGTTTTCCAACGGGTTTGGAGGCGGATCAGACCAAAAAGAGGCAGTTTGGTGTCGGCTCCAAAAACGGAAATTTCCTTGACCCCGCGGTCAAGGTTTTTTTCAAATCCCCCCTCCTCCACTGTTTTGGCTGACAGCTGTTTTCTGGCCGATTTACCACATTAAAAGTGATCAATACCTGTTTTCCAACGGGTTTGGAGGCGGACCAGACCAAAAAGAGGCAGTTTGGTGTCGGCTCCAAAAACAGAAATTTCCTTGACCCCACGGTCAAGGTTTTTTTCAAATCCCCCCTCCTCCACTGTTTTGGCTGACAGCTGTTTTGGCTGACAGCTGTTTTCTGGCCGATTTACCACATTAAAAGTGATCAATACCTGTTTTCCAACGGGTTTGGAGGCGGATCAGACCAAAAAGAGGCAGTTTGGTGTCGGCTCCAAAAACTGATATTTCCTTGACCCCGCGGTCAAGGTTTTTTTCAAATCCCCCCTTCTCCACTGTTTTGGCTGACAGCTGTTTTCTGGCCGATTTACCACATTAAAAGTGATCAATACCTGTTTTCCAACGGGTTTGGAGGCGGATCAGACCAAAAAGAGGCAGTTTGGTGTCGGCTCCAAAAACTGAAATTTCCTTGACCCCGCGGTCAAGGTTTTTTTCAAATCCCCCCTCCTCCACTGTTTTGGCTGACAGCTGTTTTCTGGCCGATTTACCACATTAAAAGTGATCAATACCTGTTTTCCAACGGGTTTGGAGGCGGACCAGACCAAAAAGAGGCAGTTTGGTGTCGGCTCCAAAAACGGAAATTTCCTTGACCCCGCGGTCAAGGTTTTTTTCAAATCCCCCCTCCTCCACTGTTTTGGCTGACAGCTGTTTTGGCTGACAGCTGTTTTCTGGCCGATTTACCACATTAGAAGTGATCAATACCTGTTTTCCAACGGGTTTGGAGGCGGATCAGACCAAAAAGAGGCAGTTTGGTGTCGGCTCCACAAACGGAAATTTCCTTGACCCCGCGGTCAAGGTTTTTTTCAAATCCCCCCTCCTCCACTGTTTTGGCTGACAGCTGTTTTGGCTGACAGCTGTTTGCTGGCCGATTTACCACATTAAAAGTGATCAATACCTGTTTTCCAACGGGTTTGGAGGCGGATCAGACCAAAAAGAGACAGTTTGGTGTCGGATCCAAAAACGGAAATTTCCTTGACCCCGCGGTCAAGGTTTTTTTCAAATCCCCCCTCCTCCACTGTTTTGGCTGACAGCTGTTTGCTGGCCGATTTACCTCATTAAAAGTGATCAATACCTGTTTTCCAACGGGTTTGGAGGCGGATCAGACCAAAAAGAGGCAGTTTGGTGTCGGCTCCACAAACGGAAATTTCCTTGACCCCGCGGTCAAGGTTTTTTTCAAATCCCCCCTCCTCCACTGTTTTGGCTGACAGCTGTTTTCTGGCCGATTTACCACATTAAAAGTGATCAATACCTGTTTTCCAACGGGTTTGGAGGCGGATCAGACCAAAAAGAGGCAGTTTGGTGTCGGCTCCAAAAACTGATATTTCCTTGACCCCGCGGTCAAGGTTTTTTTCAAATCCCCCCTCCTCCACTGTTTTGGCTGACAGCTGTTTTCTGGCCGATTTACCACATTAAAAGTGATCAATACCTGTTTTCCAACGGGTTTGGAGGCGGATCAGACCAAAAAGAGGCAGTTTGGTGTCGGCTCCAAAAACTGAAATTTCCTTGACCCCGCGGTCAAGGTTTTTTTCAAATCCCCCCTCCTCCACTGTTTTGGCTGACAGCTGTTTGCTGGCCGATTTACCACATTAAAAGTGATCAATACCTGTTTTCCAACGGGTTTGGAGGCGGACCAGACCAAAAAGAGGCAGTTTGGTGTCGGCTCCAAAAACGGAAATTTCCTTGACCCCGCGGTCAAGGTTTTTTTCAAATCCCCCCTCCTCCACTGTTTTGGCTGACAGCTGTTTTGGCTGACAGCTGTTTTCTGGCCGATTTACCACATTAAAAGTGATCAATACCTGTTTTCCAACGGGTTTGGAGGCGGATCAGACCAAAAAGAGGCAGTTTGGTGTCGGCTCCAAAAACGGAAATTTCCTTGACCCCGCGGTCAACGTTTTTTTCAAATCCCCCCATCTCCACTGTTTTGGCTGACAGCTGTTTTCTGGCCGATTTACCACATTAGAAGTGATCAATACCTGTTTTCCAACGGGTTTGGAGGCGGATCAGACCAAAAAGAGGCAGTTTGGTGTCGGCTCCACAAACGGAAATTTCCTTGACCCCGCGGTCAAGGTTTTTTTCAAATCCCCCCTCCTCCACTGTTTTGGCTGACAGCTGTTTTCTGGCCGATTTACCACATTAAAAGTGATCAATACCTGTTTTCCAACGGGTTTGGAGGCGGATCAGACCAAAAAGAGGCAGTTTGGTGTCGGCTCCAAAAACTGATATTTCCTTGACCCCGCGGTCAAGGTTTTTTTCAAATCCCCCCTCCTCCACTGTTTTGGCTGACAGCTGTTTTCTGGCCGATTTACCACATTAAAAGTGATCAATACCTGTTTTCCAACGGGTTTGGAGGCGGATCAGACCAAAAAGAGGCAGTTTGGTGTCGGCTCCACAAACGGAAATTTCCTTGACCCCGCGGTCAAGGTTTTTTTCAAATCCCCCCTCCTCCACTGTTTTGGCTGACAGCTGTTTGCTGGCCGATTTACCACATTAAAAGTGATCAATACCTGTTTTCCAACGGGTTTGGAGGCGGATCAGACCAAAAAGAGACAGTTTGGTGTCGGCTCCAAAAACTGATATTTCCTTGACCCCGCGGTCAAGGTTTTTTTCAAATCCCCCCTCCTCCACTGTTTTGGCTGACAGCTGTTTTCTGGCCGATTTACCACATTAAAAGTGATCAATACCTGTTTTCCAACGGGTTTGGAGGCGGATCAGACCAAAAAGAGGCAGTTTGGTGTCGGCTCCAAAAATGGAAATTTCCTTGACCCCGCAGTCAAGGTTTTTTTCAAATCCCCCCTCCTCCACTGTTTTGGCTGACAGCTGTTTGCTGGCCGATTTACCACATTAAAAGTGATCAATACCTGTTTTCCAACGGGTTTGGAGGCGGATCAGACCAAAAAGAGGCAGTTTGGTGTCGGCTCCAAAAACTGATATTTCCTTGACCCCGCGGTCAAGGTTTTTTTCAAATCCCCCCTCCTCCACTGTTTTGGCTGACAGCTGTTTTCTGGCCGATTTACCACATTAAAAGTGATCAATACCTGTTTTCCAACGGGTTTGGAGGCGGATCAGACCAAAAAGAGGCAGTTTGGTGTCGGCTCCAAAAACGGAAATTTCCTTGACCCCGCGGTCAAGGTTTTTTTCAAATCCCCCCTCCTCCACTGTTTTGGCTGACAGCTGTTTGCTGGCCGATTTACCACATTAAAAGTGATCAATACCTGTTTTCCAACGGGTTTGGAGGCGGACCAGACCAAAAAGAGGCAGTTTGGTGTCGGCTCCAAAAACAGAAATTTCCTTGACCCCACGGTCAAGGTTTTTTTCAAATCCCCCCTCCTCCACTGTTTTGGCTGACAGCTGTTTTGGCTGACAGCTGTTTTCTGGCCGATTTACCACATTAAAAGTGATCAATACCTGTTTTCCAACGGGTTTGGAGGCGGATCAGACCAAAAAGAGGCAGTTTGGTGTCGGCTCCAAAAACTGATATTTCCTTGACCCCGCGGTCAAGGTTTTTTTCAAATCCCCCCTCCTCCACTGTTTTGGCTGACAGCTGTTTTCTGGCCGATTTACCACATTAAAAGTGATCAATACCTGTTTTCCAACGGGTTTGGAGGCGGATCAGACCAAAAAGAGGCAGTTTGGTGTCGGCTCCAAAAACTGAAATTTCCTTGACCCCGCGGTCAAGGTTTTTTTCAAATCCCCCCTCCTCCACTGTTTTGGCTGACAGCTGTTTTCTGGCCGATTTACCACATTAAAAGTGATCAATACCTGTTTTCCAACGGGTTTGGAGGCGGACCAGACCAAAAAGAGGCAGTTTGGTGTCGGCTCCAAAAACGGAAATTTCCTTGACCCCGCGGTCAAGGTTTTTTTCAAATCCCCCCTCCTCCACTGTTTTGGCTGACAGCTGTTTTGGCTGACAGCTGTTTTCTGGCCGATTTACCACATTAGAAGTGATCAATACCTGTTTTCCAACGGGTTTGGAGGCGGATCAGACCAAAAAGAGGCAGTTTGGTGTCGGCTCCACAAACGGAAATTTCCTTGACCCCGCGGTCAAGGTTTTTTTCAAATCCCCCCTCCTCCACTGTTTTGGCTGACAGCTGTTTTGGCTGACAGCTGTTTGCTGGCCGATTTACCACATTAAAAGTGATCAATACCTGTTTTCCAACGGGTTTGGAGGCGGATCAGACCAAAAAGAGACAGTTTGGTGTCGGATCCAAAAACGGAAATTTCCTTGACCCCGCGGTCAAGGTTTTTTTCAAATCCCCCCTCCTCCACTGTTTTGGCTGACAGCTGTTTGCTGGCCGATTTACCTCATTAAAAGTGATCAATACCTGTTTTCCAACGGGTTTGGAGGCGGATCAGACCAAAAAGAGGCAGTTTGGTGTCGGCTCCACAAACGGAAATTTCCTTGACCCCGCGGTCAAGGTTTTTTTCAAATCCCCCCTCCTCCACTGTTTTGGCTGACAGCTGTTTTCTGGCCGATTTACCACATTAAAAGTGATCAATACCTGTTTTCCAACGGGTTTGGAGGCGGATCAGACCAAAAAGAGGCAGTTTGGTGTCGGCTCCAAAAACTGATATTTCCTTGGTCAAGGTTTTTTTCAAATCCCCCCTCCTCCACTGTTTTGGCTGACAGCTGTTTTCTGGCCGATTTACCACATTAAAAGTGATCAATACCTGTTTTCCAACGGGTTTGGAGGCGGATCAGACCAAAAAGAGGCAGTTTGGTGTCGGCTCCAAAAACTGATATTTCCTTGACCCCGCGGTCAAGGTTTTTTTCAAATCCCCCCTCCTCCACTGTTTTGGCTGACAGCTGTTTGCTGGCCGATTTACCACATTAAAAGTGATCAATACCTGTTTTCCAACGGGTTTGGAGGCGGATCAGACCAAAAAGAGACAGTTTGGTGTCGGCTCCAAAAACTGATATTTCCTTGACCCCGCGGTCAAGGTTTTTTTCAAATCCCCCCTCCTCCACTGTTTTGGCTGACAGCTGTTTTCTGGCCGATTTACCACATTAAAAGTGATCAATACCTGTTTTCCAACGGGTTTGGAGGCGGATCAGACCAAAAAGAGGCAGTTTGGTGTCGGCTCCAAAAATGGAAATTTCCTTGACCCCGCAGTCAAGGTTTTTTTCAAATCCCCCCTCCTCCACTGTTTTGGCTGACAGCTGTTTGCTGGCCGATTTACCACATTAAAAGTGATCAATACCTGTTTTCCAACGGGTTTGGAGGCGGATCAGACCAAAAAGAGGCAGTTTGGTGTCGGCTCCAAAAACTGATATTTCCTTGACCCCGCGGTCAAGGTTTTTTTCAAATCCCCCCTCCTCCACTGTTTTGGCTGACAGCTGTTTGCTGGCCGATTTACCACATTAAAAGTGATCAATACCTGTTTTCCAACGGGTTTGGAGGCGGATCAGACCAAAAAGAGGCAGTTTGGTGTCGGCTCCAAAAACTGATATTTCCTTGACCCCGCGGTCAAGGTTTTTTTCAAATCCCCCCTCCTCCACTGTTTTGGCTGACAGCTGTTTTCTGGCCGATTTACCACATTAAAAGTGATCAATACCTGTTTTCCAACGGGTTTGGAGGCGGATCAGACCAAAAACAGGCAGTTTGGTGTCAGCTCCAAAAACGGAAATTTCCTTGACCCCGCGGTCAAGGTTTTTTTCAAATCCCCCCTCCTCCACTGTTTTGGCTGACAGCTGTTTGCTGGCCGATTTACCACATTAAAAGTGATCAATACCTGTTTTCCAACGGGTTTGGAGGCGGATCAGACCAAAAAGAGGCAGTTTGGTGTCGGCTCCAAAAACGGAAATTTCCTTGACCCCGCGGTCAAGGTTTTTTTCAAATCCCCCCTCCTCCACTGTTTTGGCTGACAGCTGTTTTCTGGCCGATTTACCACATTAAAAGTGATCAATACCTGTTTTCCAACGGGTTTGGAGGCGGATCAGACCAAAAAGAGACAGTTTGGTGTCTGATCCAAAAACGGAAATTTCCTTGACCCCGCGGTCAAGGTTTTTTTCAAATCCCCCCCTCCTCCACTGTTTTGGCTGACAGCTGTTTGCTGGCCGATTTACCACATTAAAAGTGATCAATACCTGTTTTCCAACGGGTTTGGAGGCGGATCAGACCAAAAAGAGGCAGTTTGGTGTCGGCTCCAAAAACTGATATTTCCTTGACCCCGCGGTCAAGGTTTTTTTCAAATCCCCCCTCCTCCACTGTTTTGGCTGACAGCTGTTTTCTGGCCGATTTACCACATTAAAAGTGATCAATACCTGTTTTCCAACGGGTTTGGAGGCGGATCAGACCAAAAAGAGGCAGTTTGGTGTCAGCTCCAAAAACGGAAATTTCCTTGACCCCGCGGTCAAGGTTTTTTTCAAATCCCCCCTCCTCCACTGTTTTGGCTGACAGCTGTTTTCTGGCCGATTTACCACATTAAAAGTGATCAATACCTGTTTTCCAACGGGTTTGGAGGCGGATCAGACCAAAAAGAGGCAGTTTGGTGTCGGCTCCAAAAACTGAAATTTCCTTGACCCCGCGGTCAAGGTTTTTTTCAAATCCCCCCTCCTCCACTGTTTTGGCTGACAGCTGTTTGCTGGCCGATTTACCACATTAAAAGTGATCAATACCTGTTTTCCAACGGGTTTGGAGGCGGACCAGACCAAAAAGAGGCAGTTTGGTGTCGGCTCCAAAAACGGAAATTTCCTTGACCCCGCGGTCAAGGTTTTTTTCAAATCCCCCCTCCTCCACTGTTTTGGCTGACAGCTGTTTTGGCTGACAGCTGTTTTCTGGCCGATTTACCACATTAAAAGTGATCAATACCTGTTTTCCAAGGGGTTTGGAGGCGGATCAGACCAAAAAGAGGCAGTTTGGTGTCGGCTCCAAAAACGGAAATTTCCTTGACCCCGCGGTCAAGGTTTTTTTCAAATCCCCCCATCTCCACTGTTTTGGCTGACAGCTGTTTTCTGGCCGATTTACCACATTAGAAGTGATCAATACCTGTTTTCCAACGGGTTTGGAGGCGGATCAGACCAAAAAGAGGCAGTTTGGTGTCGGCTCCACAAACGGAAATTTCCTTGACCCCGCGGTCAAGGTTTTTTTCAAATCCCCCCTCCTCCACTGTTTTGGCTGACAGCTGTTTTCTGGCCGATTTACCACATTAAAAGTGATCAATACCTGTTTTCCAACGGGTTTGGAGGCGGATCAGACCAAAAAGAGGCAGTTTGGTGTCGGCTCCAAAAACTGATATTTCCTTGACCCCGCGGTCAAGGTTTTTTTCAAATCCCCCCTCCTCCACTGTTTTGGCTGACAGCTGTTTTCTGGCCGATTTACCACATTAAAAGTGATCAATACCTGTTTTCCAACGGGTTTGGAGGCGGATCAGACCAAAAAGAGGCAGTTTGGTGTCGGCTCCAAAAACTGAAATTTCCTTGACCCCGCGGTCAAGGTTTTTTTCAAATCCCCCCTCCTCCACTGTTTTGGCTGACAGCTGTTTGCTGGCCGATTTACCACATTAAAAGTGATCAATACCTGTTTTCCAACGGGTTTGGAGGCGGACCAGACCAAAAAGAGGCAGTTTGGTGTCGGCTCCAAAAACGGAAATTTCCTTGACCCCGCGGTCAAGGTTTTTTTCAAATCCCCCCTCCTCCACTGTTTTGGCTGACAGCTGTTTTGGCTGACAGCTGTTTTCTGGCCGATTTACCACATTAAAAGTGATCAATACCTGTTTTCCAAGGGGTTTGGAGGCGGATCAGACCAAAAAGAGGCAGTTTGGTGTCGGCTCCAAAAACGGAAATTTCCTTGACCCCGCGGTCAAGGTTTTTTTCAAATCCCCCCATCTCCACTGTTTTGGCTGACAGCTGTTTTCTGGCCGATTTACCACATTAGAAGTGATCAATACCTGTTTTCCAACGGGTTTGGAGGCGGATCAGACCAAAAAGAGGCAGTTTGGTGTCGGCTCCACAAACGGAAATTTCCTTGACCCCGCGGTCAAGGTTTTTTTCAAATCCCCCCTCCTCCACTGTTTTGGCTGACAGCTGTTTTCTGGCCGATTTACCACATTAAAAGTGATCAATACCTGTTTTCCAACGGGTTTGGAGGCGGATCAGACCAAAAAGAGGCAGTTTGGTGTCGGCTCCAAAAACTGATATTTCCTTGACCCCGCGGTCAAGGTTTTTTTCAAATCCCCCCTCCTCCACTGTTTTGGCTGACAGCTGTTTTCTGGCCGATTTACCACATTAAAAGTGATCAATACCTGTTTTCCAACGGGTTTGGAGGCGGATCAGACCAAAAAGAGGCAGTTTGGTGTCGGCTCCAAAAACTGATATTTCCTTGACCCCGCGGTCAAGTTTTTTTCAAATCCCCCCTCCTCCACTGTTTTGGCTGACAGCTGTTTTCTGGCCGATTTACCACATTAAAAGTGATCAATACCTGTTTTCCAAGGGGTTTGGAGGCGGATCAGACCAAAAAGAAGCAGTTTGGTGTCGGCTCCAAAAACGGAAATTTCCTTGACCCCGCAGTCAAGGTTTTTTTCAAATCCCCCCTCCTCCACTGTTTTGGCTGACAGCTGTTTGCTGGCCGATTTACCACATTAAAAGTGATCAATACCTGTTTTCCAACGGGTTTGGAGGCGGATCAGACCAAAAAGAGGCAGTTTGGTGTCGGCTCCAAAAACGGAAATTTCCTTGACCCCGCGGTCAAGGTTTTTTTCAAATCCCCCCTCCTCCACTGTTTTGGCTGACAGCTGTTTTCTGGCCGATTTACCACATTAAAAGTGATCAATACCTGTTTTCCAAGGGGTTTGGAGGCGGATCAGACCAAAAAGAGGCAGTTTGGTGTCGGCTCCAAAAACTGATATTTCCTTGACCCCGCGGTCAAGGTTTTTTTCAAATCCCCCCTCCTCCACTGTTTTGGCTGACAGCTGTTTTCTGGCCGATTTACCACATTAAAAGTGATCAATACCTGTTTTCCAACGGGTTTGGAGGCGGATCAGACCAAAAAGAGGCAGTTTGGTGTCGGCTCCAAAAACTGATATTTCCTTGACCCCGCGGTCAAGGTTTTTTTCAAATCCCCCCTCCTCCACTGTTTTGGCTGACAGCTGTTTGCTGGCCGATTTACCACATTAAAAGTGATCAATACCTGTTTTCCAACGGGTTTGGAGGCGGACCAGACCAAAAAGAGGCAGTTTGGTGTCGGCTCCAAAAACGGAAATTTCCTTGACCCCGCGGTCAAGGTTTTTTTCAAATCCCCCCTCCTCCACTGTTTTGGCTGACAGCTGTTTTGGCTGACAGCTGTTTTCTGGCCGATTTACCACATTAAAAGTGATCAACACCTGTTTTCCAAGGGGTTTGGAGGCGGATCAGACCAAAAAGAGGCAGTTTGGTGTCGGCTCCAAAAACGGAAATTTCCTTGACCCCGCGGTCAAGGTTTTTTTCAAATCCCCCCATCTCCACTGTTTTGGCTGACAGCTGTTTTCTGGCCGATTTACCACATTAGAAGTGATCAATACCTGTTTTCCAACGGGTTTGGAGGCGGATCAGACCAAAAAGAGGCAGTTTGGTGTCGGCTCCACAAACGGAAATTTCCTTGACCCCGCGGTCAAGGTTTTTTTCAAATCCCCCCTCCTCCACTGTTTTGGCTGACAGCTGTTTTCTGGCCGATTTACCACATTAAAAGTGATCAATACCTGTTTTCCAACGGGTTTGGAGGCGGATCAGACCAAAAAGAGGCAGTTTGGTGTCGGCTCCAAAAACTGATATTTCCTTGACCCCGCGGTCAAGGTTTTTTTCAAATCCCCCCTCCTCCACTGTTTTGGCTGACAGCTGTTTTCTGGCCGATTTACCACATTAAAAGTGATCAATACCTGTTTTCCAACGGGTTTGGAGGCGGATCAGACCAAAAAGAGGCAGTTTGGTGTCGGCTCCAAAAACTGATATTTCCTTGACCCCGCGGTCAAGGTTTTTTTCAAATCCCCCCTCCTCCACTGTTTTGGCTGACAGCTGTTTGCTGGCCGATTTACCACATTAAAAGTGATCAATACCTGTTTTCCAACGGGTTTGGAGGCGGACCAGACCAAAAAGAGGCAGTTTGGTGTCGGCTCCAAAAACGGAAATTTCCTTGACCCCGCGGTCAAGGTTTTTTTCAAATCCCCCCTCCTCCACTGTTTTGGCTGACAGCTGTTTTGGCTGACAGCTGTTTTCTGGCCGATTTACCACATTAAAAGTGATCAACACCTGTTTTCCAAGGGGTTTGGAGGCGGATCAGACCAAAAAGAGGCAGTTTGGTGTCGGCTCCAAAAACGGAAATTTCCTTGACCCCGCGGTCAAGGTTTTTTTCAAATCCCCCCATCTCCACTGTTTTGGCTGACAGCTGTTTTCTGGCCGATTTACCACATTAGAAGTGATCAATACCTGTTTTCCAACGGGTTTGGAGGCGGATCAGACCAAAAAGAGGCAGTTTGGTGTCGGCTCCACAAACGGAAATTTCCTTGACCCCGCGGTCAAGGTTTTTTTCAAATCCCCCCTCCTCCACTGTTTTGGCTGACAGCTGTTTTCTGGCCGATTTACCACATTAAAAGTGATCAATACCTGTTTTCCAACGGGTTTGGAGGCGGATCAGACCAAAAAGAGGCAGTTTGGTGTCGGCTCCAAAAACTGATATTTCCTTGACCCCGCGGTCAAGGTTTTTTTCAAATCCCCCCTCCTCCACTGTTTTGGCTGACAGCTGTTTTCTGGCCGATTTACCACATTAAAAGTGATCAATACCTGTTTTCCAACGGGTTTGGAGGCGGATCAGACCAAAAAGAGGCAGTTTGGTGTCGGCTCCAAAAACTGATATTTCCTTGACCCCGCGGTCAAGGTTTTTTTCAAATCCCCCCTCCTCCACTGTTTTGGCTGACAGCTGTTTTCTGGCCGATTTACCACATTAAAAGTGATCAATACCTGTTTTCCAACGGGTTTGGAGGCGGATCAGACCAAAAACAGGCAGTTTGGTGTCAGCTCCAAAAACGGAAATTTCCTTGACCCCGCGGTCAAGGTTTTTTTCAAATCCCCCCTCCTCCACTGTTTTGGCTGACAGCTGTTTGCTGGCCGATTTACCACATTAAAAGTGATCAATACCTGTTTTCCAACGGGTTTGGAGGCGGATCAGACCAAAAAGAGGCAGTTTGGTGTCGGCTCCAAAAACGGAAATTTCCTTGACCCCGCGGTCAAGGTTTTTTTCAAATCCCCCCTCCTCCACTGTTTTGGCTGACAGCTGTTTTCTGGCCGATTTACCACATTAAAAGTGATCAATACCTGTTTTCCAACGGGTTTGGAGGCGGATCAGACCAAAAAGAGACAGTTTGGTGTCTGATCCAAAAACGGAAATTTCCTTGACCCCGCGGTCAAGGTTTTTTTCAAATCCCCCCCTCCTCCACTGTTTTGGCTGACAGCTGTTTGCTGGCCGATTTACCACATTAAAAGTGATCAATACCTGTTTTCCAACGGGTTTGGAGGCGGATCAGACCAAAAAGAGGCAGTTTGGTGTCGGCTCCAAAAACTGATATTTCCTTGACCCCGCGGTCAAGGTTTTTTTCAAATCCCCCCTCCTCCACTGTTTTGGCTGACAGCTGTTTTCTGGCCGATTTACCACATTAAAAGTGATCAATACCTGTTTTCCAACGGGTTTGGAGGCGGATCAGACCAAAAAGAGGCAGTTTGGTGTCAGCTCCAAAAACGGAAATTTCCTTGACCCCGCGGTCAAGGTTTTTTTCAAATCCCCCCTCCTCCACTGTTTTGGCTGACAGCTGTTTTCTGGCCGATTTACCACATTAAAAGTGATCAATACCTGTTTTCCAACGGGTTTGGAGGCGGATCAGACCAAAAAGAGGCAGTTTGGTGTCGGCTCCAAAAACTGAAATTTCCTTGACCCCGCGGTCAAGGTTTTTTTCAAATCCCCCCTCCTCCACTGTTTTGGCTGACAGCTGTTTGCTGGCCGATTTACCACATTAAAAGTGATCAATACCTGTTTTCCAACGGGTTTGGAGGCGGACCAGACCAAAAAGAGGCAGTTTGGTGTCGGCTCCAAAAACGGAAATTTCCTTGACCCCGCGGTCAAGGTTTTTTTCAAATCCCCCCTCCTCCACTGTTTTGGCTGACAGCTGTTTGCTGGCCGATTTACCACATTAAAAGTGATCAATACCTGTTTTCCAACGGGTTTGGAGGCGGATCAGACCAAAAAGAGGCAGTTTGGTGTCGGCTCCAAAAACGGAAATTTCCTTGACCCCGCGGTCAAGGTTTTTTTCAAATCCCCCCTCCTCCACTGTTTTGGCTGACAGCTGTTTTCTGGCCGATTTACCACATTAAAAGTGATCAATACCTGTTTTCCAAGGGGTTTGGAGGCGGATCAGACCAAAAAGAGGCAGTTTGGTGTCGGCTCCAAAAACTGATATTTCCTTGACCCCGCGGTCAAGGTTTTTTTCAAATCCCCCCTCCTCCACTGTTTTGGCTGACAGCTGTTTTCTGGCCGATTTACCACATTAAAAGTGATCAATACCTGTTTTCCAACGGGTTTGGAGGCGGATCAGACCAAAAAGAGGCAGTTTGGTGTCGGCTCCAAAAACTGATATTTCCTTGACCCCGCGGTCAAGGTTTTTTTCAAATCCCCCCTCCTCCACTGTTTTGGCTGACAGCTGTTTGCTGGCCGATTTACCACATTAAAAGTGATCAATACCTGTTTTCCAACGGGTTTGGAGGCGGACCAGACCAAAAAGAGGCAGTTTGGTGTCGGCTCCAAAAACGGAAATTTCCTTGACCCCGCGGTCAAGGTTTTTTTCAAATCCCCCCTCCTCCACTGTTTTGGCTGACAGCTGTTTTGGCTGACAGCTGTTTTCTGGCCGATTTACCACATTAAAAGTGATCAACACCTGTTTTCCAAGGGGTTTGGAGGCGGATCAGACCAAAAAGAGGCAGTTTGGTGTCGGCTCCAAAAACGGAAATTTCCTTGACCCCGCGGTCAAGGTTTTTTTCAAATCCCCCCATCTCCACTGTTTTGGCTGACAGCTGTTTTCTGGCCGATTTACCACATTAGAAGTGATCAATACCTGTTTTCCAACGGGTTTGGAGGCGGATCAGACCAAAAAGAGGCAGTTTGGTGTCGGCTCCACAAACGGAAATTTCCTTGACCCCGCGGTCAAGGTTTTTTTCAAATCCCCCCTCCTCCACTGTTTTGGCTGACAGCTGTTTTGGCTGACAGCTGTTTTCTGGCCGATTTACCACATTAAAAGTGATCAATACCTGTTTTCCAACGGGTTTGGAGGCGGATCAGACCAAAAAGAGGCAGTTTGGTGTCGGCTCCAAAAACGGAAATTTCCTTGACCCCGCGGTCAAGGTTTTTTTCAAATCCCCCCTCCTCCACTGTTTTGGCTGACAGCTGTTTTCTGGCCGATTTACCACATTAAAAGTGATCAATACCTGTTTTCCAACGGGTTTGGAGGCGGATCAGACCAAAAAGAGACAGTTTGGTGTCTGATCCAAAAACGGAAATTTCCTTGACCCCGCGGTCAAGGTTTTTTTCAAATCCCCCCCTCCTCCACTGTTTTGGCTGACAGCTGTTTGCTGGCCGATTTACCACATTAAAAGTGATCAATACCTGTTTTCCAACGGGTTTGGAGGCGGATCAGACCAAAAAGAGGCAGTTTGGTGTCGGCTCCAAAAACTGATATTTCCTTGACCCCGCGGTCAAGGTTTTTTTCAAATCCCCCCTCCTCCACTGTTTTGGCTGACAGCTGTTTTCTGGCCGATTTACCACATTAAAAGTGATCAATACCTGTTTTCCAACGGGTTTGGAGGCGGATCAGACCAAAAAGAGGCAGTTTGGTGTCAGCTCCAAAAACGGAAATTTCCTTGACCCCGCGGTCAAGGTTTTTTTCAAATCCCCCCTCCTCCACTGTTTTGGCTGACAGCTGTTTTCTGGCCGATTTACCACATTAAAAGTGATCAATACCTGTTTTCCAACGGGTTTGGAGGCGGATCAGACCAAAAAGAGGCAGTTTGGTGTCGGCTCCAAAAACTGAAATTTCCTTGACCCCGCGGTCAAGGTTTTTTTCAAATCCCCCCTCCTCCACTGTTTTGGCTGACAGCTGTTTGCTGGCCGATTTACCACATTAAAAGTGATCAATACCTGTTTTCCAACGGGTTTGGAGGCGGACCAGACCAAAAAGAGGCAGTTTGGTGTCGGCTCCAAAAACGGAAATTTCCTTGACCCCGCGGTCAAGGTTTTTTTCAAATCCCCCCTCCTCCACTGTTTTGGCTGACAGCTGTTTTGGCTGACAGCTGTTTTCTGGCCGATTTACCACATTAAAAGTGATCAATACCTGTTTTCCAAGGGGTTTGGAGGCGGATCAGACCAAAAAGAGGCAGTTTGGTGTCGGCTCCAAAAACGGAAATTTCCTTGACCCCGCGGTCAAGGTTTTTTTCAAATCCCCCCATCTCCACTGTTTTGGCTGACAGCTGTTTTCTGGCCGATTTACCACATTAGAAGTGATCAATACCTGTTTTCCAACGGGTTTGGAGGCGGATCAGACCAAAAAGAGGCAGTTTGGTGTCGGCTCCACAAACGGAAATTTCCTTGACCCCGCGGTCAAGGTTTTTTTCAAATCCCCCCTCCTCCACTGTTTTGGCTGACAGCTGTTTTCTGGCCGATTTACCACATTAAAAGTGATCAATACCTGTTTTCCAACGGGTTTGGAGGCGGATCAGACCAAAAAGAGGCAGTTTGGTGTCGGCTCCAAAAACTGATATTTCCTTGACCCCGCGGTCAAGGTTTTTTTCAAATCCCCCCTCCTCCACTGTTTTGGCTGACAGCTGTTTTCTGGCCGATTTACCACATTAAAAGTGATCAATACCTGTTTTCCAACGGGTTTGGAGGCGGATCAGACCAAAAAGAGGCAGTTTGGTGTCGGCTCCAAAAACTGATATTTCCTTGACCCCGCGGTCAAGGTTTTTTTCAAATCCCCCCTCCTCCACTGTTTTGGCTGACAGCTGTTTTCTGGCCGATTTACCACATTAAAAGTGATCAATACCTGTTTTCCAACGGGTTTGGAGGCGGATCAGACCAAAAAGAGGCAGTTTGGTGTCGGCTCCAAAAACTGATATTTCCTTGACCCCACGGTCAAGGTTTTTTTCAAATCCCCCCTCCTCCACTGTTTTGGCTGACAGCTGTTTGCTGGCCGATTTACCACATTAAAAGTGATCAATACCTGTTTTCCAACGGGTTTGGAGGCGGACCAGACCAAAAAGAGGCAGTTTGGTGTCGGCTCCAAAAACGGAAATTTCCTTGACCCCGCGGTCAAGGTTTTTTTCAAATCCCCCCTCCTCCACTGTTTTGGCTGACAGCTGTTTTGGCTGACAGCTGTTTTCTGGCCGATTTACCACATTAAAAGTGATCAACACCTGTTTTCCAAGGGGTTTGGAGGCGGATCAGACCAAAAAGAGGCAGTTTGGTGTCGGCTCCAAAAACGGAAATTTCCTTGACCCCGCGGTCAAGGTTTTTTTCAAATCCCCCCATCTCCACTGTTTTGGCTGACAGCTGTTTTCTGGCCGATTTACCACATTAGAAGTGATCAATACCTGTTTTCCAACGGGTTTGGAGGCGGATCAGACCAAAAAGAGGCAGTTTGGTGTCGGCTCCACAAACGGAAATTTCCTTGACCCCGCGGTCAAGGTTTTTTTCAAATCCCCCCTCCTCCACTGTTTTGGCTGACAGCTGTTTTCTGGCCGATTTACCACATTAAAAGTGATCAATACCTGTTTTCCAACGGGTTTGGAGGCGGATCAGACCAAAAAGAGGCAGTTTGGTGTCGGCTCCAAAAACTGAAATTTCCTTGACCCCGCGGTCAAGGTTTTTTTCAAATCCCCCCTCCTCCACTGTTTTGGCTGACAGCTGTTTGCTGGCCGATTTACCACATTAAAAGTGATCAATACCTGTTTTCCAACGGGTTTGGAGGCGGACCAGACCAAAAAGAGGCAGTTTGGTGTCGGCTCCAAAAACGGAAATTTCCTTGACCCCGCGGTCAAGGTTTTTTTCAAATCCCCCCTCCTCCACTGTTTTGGCTGACAGCTGTTTTGGCTGACAGCTGTTTTCTGGCCGATTTACCACATTAAAAGTGATCAATACCTGTTTTCCAAGGGGTTTGGAGGCGGATCAGACCAAAAAGAGGCAGTTTGGTGTCGGCTCCAAAAACGGAAATTTCCTTGACCCCGCGGTCAAGGTTTTTTTCAAATCCCCCCATCTCCACTGTTTTGGCTGACAGCTGTTTTCTGGCCGATTTACCACATTAGAAGTGATCAATACCTGTTTTCCAACGGGTTTGGAGGCGGATCAGACCAAAAAGAGGCAGTTTGGTGTCGGCTCCACAAACGGAAATTTCCTTGACCCCGCGGTCAAGGTTTTTTTCAAATCCCCCCTCCTCCACTGTTTTGGCTGACAGCTGTTTTCTGGCCGATTTACCACATTAAAAGTGATCAATACCTGTTTTCCAACGGGTTTGGAGGCGGATCAGACCAAAAAGAGGCAGTTTGGTGTCGGCTCCAAAAACTGATATTTCCTTGACCCCGCGGTCAAGGTTTTTTTCAAATCCCCCCTCCTCCACTGTTTTGGCTGACAGCTGTTTGCTGGCCGATTTACCACATTAAAAGTGATCAATACCTGTTTTCCAACGGGTTTGGAGGCGGATCAGACCAAAAAGAGGCAGTTTGGTGTCGGCTCCAAAAACTGATATTTCCTTGACCCCGCGGTCAAGGTTTTTTTCAAATCCCCCCTCCTCCACTGTTTTGGCTGACAGCTGTTTTCTGGCCGATTTACCACATTAAAAGTGATCAATACCTGTTTTCCAACGGGTTTGGAGGCGGATCAGACCAAAAACAGGCAGTTTGGTGTCAGCTCCAAAAACGGAAATTTCCTTGACCCCGCGGTCAAGGTTTTTTTCAAATCCCCCCTCCTCCACTGTTTTGGCTGACAGCTGTTTGCTGGCCGATTTACCACATTAAAAGTGATCAATACCTGTTTTCCAACGGGTTTGGAGGCGGATCAGACCAAAAAGAGGCAGTTTGGTGTCGGCTCCAAAAACGGAAATTTCCTTGACCCCGCGGTCAAGGTTTTTTTCAAATCCCCCCTCCTCCACTGTTTTGGCTGACAGCTGTTTTCTGGCCGATTTACCACATTAAAAGTGATCAATACCTGTTTTCCAACGGGTTTGGAGGCGGATCAGACCAAAAAGAGGCAGTTTGGTGTCGGCTCCAAAAACTGATATTTCCTTGACCCCGCGGTCAAGGTTTTTTTCAAATCCCCCCTCCTCCACTGTTTTGGCTGACAGCTGTTTTCTGGCCGATTTACCACATTAAAAGTGATCAATACCTGTTTTCCAACGGGTTTGGAGGCGGATCAGACCAAAAAGAGGCAGTTTGGTGTCAGCTCCAAAAACGGAAATTTCCTTGACCCCGCGGTCAAGGTTTTTTTCAAATCCCCCCTCCTCCACTGTTTTGGCTGACAGCTGTTTTCTGGCCGATTTACCACATTAAAAGTGATCAATACCTGTTTTCCAACGGGTTTGGAGGCGGATCAGACCAAAAAGAGGCAGTTTGGTGTCGGCTCCAAAAACTGAAATTTCCTTGACCCCGCGGTCAAGGTTTTTTTCAAATCCCCCCTCCTCCACTGTTTTGGCTGACAGCTGTTTGCTGGCCGATTTACCACATTAAAAGTGATCAATACCTGTTTTCCAACGGGTTTGGAGGCGGACCAGACCAAAAAGAGGCAGTTTGGTGTCGGCTCCAAAAACGGAAATTTCCTTGACCCCGCGGTCAAGGTTTTTTTCAAATCCCCCCTCCTCCACTGTTTTGGCTGACAGCTGTTTTGGCTGACAGCTGTTTTCTGGCCGATTTACCACATTAAAAGTGATCAATACCTGTTTTCCAAGGGGTTTGGAGGCGGATCAGACCAAAAAGAGGCAGTTTGGTGTCGGCTCCAAAAACGGAAATTTCCTTGACCCCGCGGTCAAGGTTTTTTTCAAATCCCCCCATCTCCACTGTTTTGGCTGACAGCTGTTTTCTGGCCGATTTACCACATTAGAAGTGATCAATACCTGTTTTCCAACGGGTTTGGAGGCGGATCAGACCAAAAAGAGGCAGTTTGGTGTCGGCTCCACAAACGGAAATTTCCTTGACCCCGCGGTCAAGGTTTTTTTCAAATCCCCCCTCCTCCACTGTTTTGGCTGACAGCTGTTTTCTGGCCGATTTACCACATTAAAAGTGATCAATACCTGTTTTCCAACGGGTTTGGAGGCGGATCAGACCAAAAAGAGGCAGTTTGGTGTCGGCTCCAAAAACTGATATTTCCTTGACCCCGCGGTCAAGGTTTTTTTCAAATCCCCCCTCCTCCACTGTTTTGGCTGACAGCTGTTTTCTGGCCGATTTACCACATTAAAAGTGATCAATACCTGTTTTCCAACGGGTTTGGAGGCGGATCAGACCAAAAAGAGGCAGTTTGGTGTCGGCTCCAAAAACTGATATTTCCTTGACCCCGCGGTCAAGGTTTTTTTCAAATCCCCCCTCCTCCACTGTTTTGGCTGACAGCTGTTTTCTGGCCGATTTACCACATTAAAAGTGATCAATACCTGTTTTCCAACGGGTTTGGAGGCGGATCAGACCAAAAAGAAGCAGTTTGGTGTCGGCTCCAAAAACGGAAATTTCCTTGACCCCGCAGTCAAGGTTTTTTTCAAATCCCCCCTCCTCCACTGTTTTGGCTGACAGCTGTTTGCTGGCCGATTTACCACATTAAAAGTGATCAATACCTGTTTTCCAACGGGTTTGGAGGCGGATCAGACCAAAAAGAGGCAGTTTGGTGTCGGCTCCAAAAACGGAAATTTCCTTGACCCCGCGGTCAAGGTTTTTTTCAAATCCCCCCTCCTCCACTGTTTTGGCTGACAGCTGTTTTCTGGCCGATTTACCACATTAAAAGTGATCAATACCTGTTTTCCAACGGGTTTGGAGGCGGATCAGACCAAAAAGAGGCAGTTTGGTGTCGGCTCCAAAAACTGATATTTCCTTGACCCCGCGGTCAAGGTTTTTTTCAAATCCCCCCTCCTCCACTGTTTTGGCTGACAGCTGTTTTCTGGCCGATTTACCACATTAAAAGTGATCAATACCTGTTTTCCAACGGGTTTGGAGGCGGATCAGACCAAAAAGAGGCAGTTTGGTGTCGGCTCCAAAAACTGATATTTCCTTGACCCCGCGGTCAAGGTTTTTTTCAAATCCCCCCTCCTCCACTGTTTTGGCTGACAGCTGTTTGCTGGCCGATTTACCACATTAAAAGTGATCAATACCTGTTTTCCAACGGGTTTGGAGGCGGACCAGACCAAAAAGAGGCAGTTTGGTGTCGGCTCCAAAAACGGAAATTTCCTTGACCCCGCGGTCAAGGTTTTTTTCAAATCCCCCCTCCTCCACTGTTTTGGCTGACAGCTGTTTTGGCTGACAGCTGTTTTCTGGCCGATTTACCACATTAAAAGTGATCAACACCTGTTTTCCAAGGGGTTTGGAGGCGGATCAGACCAAAAAGAGGCAGTTTGGTGTCGGCTCCAAAAACGGAAATTTCCTTGACCCCGCGGTCAAGGTTTTTTTCAAATCCCCCCATCTCCACTGTTTTGGCTGACAGCTGTTTTCTGGCCGATTTACCACATTAGAAGTGATCAATACCTGTTTTCCAACGGGTTTGGAGGCGGATCAGACCAAAAAGAGGCAGTTTGGTGTCGGCTCCACAAACGGAAATTTCCTTGACCCCGCGGTCAAGGTTTTTTTCAAATCCCCCCTCCTCCACTGTTTTGGCTGACAGCTGTTTTCTGGCCGATTTACCACATTAAAAGTGATCAATACCTGTTTTCCAACGGGTTTGGAGGCGGATCAGACCAAAAAGAGGCAGTTTGGTGTCGGCTCCAAAAACTGAAATTTCCTTGACCCCGCGGTCAAGGTTTTTTTCAAATCCCCCCTCCTCCACTGTTTTGGCTGACAGCTGTTTGCTGGCCGATTTACCACATTAAAAGTGATCAATACCTGTTTTCCAACGGGTTTGGAGGCGGACCAGACCAAAAAGAGGCAGTTTGGTGTCGGCTCCAAAAACGGAAATTTCCTTGACCCCGCGGTCAAGGTTTTTTTCAAATCCCCCCTCCTCCACTGTTTTGGCTGACAGCTGTTTTGGCTGACAGCTGTTTTCTGGCCGATTTACCACATTAAAAGTGATCAATACCTGTTTTCCAAGGGGTTTGGAGGCGGATCAGACCAAAAAGAGGCAGTTTGGTGTCGGCTCCAAAAACGGAAATTTCCTTGACCCCGCGGTCAAGGTTTTTTTCAAATCCCCCCATCTCCACTGTTTTGGCTGACAGCTGTTTTCTGGCCGATTTACCACATTAGAAGTGATCAATACCTGTTTTCCAACGGGTTTGGAGGCGGATCAGACCAAAAAGAGGCAGTTTGGTGTCGGCTCCACAAACGGAAATTTCCTTGACCCCGCGGTCAAGGTTTTTTTCAAATCCCCCCTCCTCCACTGTTTTGGCTGACAGCTGTTTTCTGGCCGATTTACCACATTAAAAGTGATCAATACCTGTTTTCCAACGGGTTTGGAGGCGGATCAGACCAAAAAGAGGCAGTTTGGTGTCGGCTCCAAAAACTGATATTTCCTTGACCCCGCGGTCAAGGTTTTTTTCAAATCCCCCCTCCTCCACTGTTTTGGCTGACAGCTGTTTGCTGGCCGATTTACCACATTAAAAGTGATCAATACCTGTTTTCCAACGGGTTTGGAGGCGGATCAGACCAAAAAGAGGCAGTTTGGTGTCGGCTCCAAAAACTGATATTTCCTTGACCCCGCGGTCAAGGTTTTTTTCAAATCCCCCCTCCTCCACTGTTTTGGCTGACAGCTGTTTTCTGGCCGATTTACCACATTAAAAGTGATCAATACCTGTTTTCCAACGGGTTTGGAGGCGGATCAGACCAAAAACAGGCAGTTTGGTGTCAGCTCCAAAAACGGAAATTTCCTTGACCCCGCGGTCAAGGTTTTTTTCAAATCCCCCCTCCTCCACTGTTTTGGCTGACAGCTGTTTGCTGGCCGATTTACCACATTAAAAGTGATCAATACCTGTTTTCCAACGGGTTTGGAGGCGGATCAGACCAAAAAGAGGCAGTTTGGTGTCGGCTCCAAAAACGGAAATTTCCTTGACCCCGCGGTCAAGGTTTTTTTCAAATCCCCCCTCCTCCACTGTTTTGGCTGACAGCTGTTTTCTGGCCGATTTACCACATTAAAAGTGATCAATACCTGTTTTCCAACGGGTTTGGAGGCGGATCAGACCAAAAAGAGGCAGTTTGGTGTCGGCTCCAAAAACTGATATTTCCTTGACCCCGCGGTCAAGGTTTTTTTCAAATCCCCCCTCCTCCACTGTTTTGGCTGACAGCTGTTTTCTGGCCGATTTACCACATTAAAAGTGATCAATACCTGTTTTCCAACGGGTTTGGAGGCGGATCAGACCAAAAAGAAGCAGTTTGGTGTCGGCTCCAAAAACGGAAATTTCCTTGACCCCGCAGTCAAGGTTTTTTTCAAATCCCCCCTCCTCCACTGTTTTGGCTGACAGCTGTTTGCTGGCCGATTTACCACATTAAAAGTGATCAATACCTGTTTTCCAACGGGTTTGGAGGCGGATCAGACCAAAAAGAGGCAGTTTGGTGTCGGCTCCAAAAACTGAAATTTCCTTGACCCCGCGGTCAAGGTTTTTTTCAAATCCCCCCTCCTCCACTGTTTTGGCTGACAGCTGTTTGCTGGCCGATTTACCACATTAAAAGTGATCAATACCTGTTTTCCAACGGGTTTGGAGGCGGACCAGACCAAAAAGAGGCAGTTTGGTGTCGGCTCCAAAAACGGAAATTTCCTTGACCCCGCGGTCAAGGTTTTTTTCAAATCCCCCCTCCTCCACTGTTTTGGCTGACAGCTGTTTTGGCTGACAGCTGTTTTCTGGCCGATTTACCACATTAAAAGTGATCAATACCTGTTTTCCAAGGGGTTTGGAGGCGGATCAGACCAAAAAGAGGCAGTTTGGTGTCGGCTCCAAAAACGGAAATTTCCTTGACCCCGCGGTCAAGGTTTTTTTCAAATCCCCCCTCCTCCACTGTTTTGGCTGACAGCTGTTTTCTGGCCGATTTACCACATTAAAAGTGATCAATACCTGTTTTCCAACGGGTTTGGAGGCGGATCAGACCAAAAAGAGGCAGTTTGGTGTCAGCTCCAAAAACGGAAATTTCCTTGACCCCGCGGTCAAGGTTTTTTTCAAATCCCCCCTCCTCCACTGTTTTGGCTGACAGCTGTTTTCTGGCCGATTTACCACATTAAAAGTGATCAATACCTGTTTTCCAACGGGTTTGGAGGCGGATCAGACCAAAAAGAGGCAGTTTGGTGTCGGCTCCAAAAACTGAAATTTCCTTGACCCCGCGGTCAAGGTTTTTTTCAAATCCCCCCTCCTCCACTGTTTTGGCTGACAGCTGTTTTGGCTGACAGCTGTTTTCTGGCCGATTTACCACATTAAAAGTGATCAATACCTGTTTTCCAAGGGGTTTGGAGGCGGATCAGACCAAAAAGAGGCAGTTTGGTGTCGGCTCCAAAAACGGAAATTTCCTTGACCCCGCGGTCAAGGTTTTTTTCAAATCCCCCCTCCTCCACTGTTTTGGCTGACAGCTGTTTTCTGGCCGATTTACCACATTAGAAGTGATCAATACCTGTTTTCCAACGGGTTTGGAGGCGGATCAGACCAAAAAGAGGCAGTTTGGTGTCGGCTCCACAAACGGAAATTTCCTTGACCCCGCGGTCAAGGTTTTTTTCAAATCCCCCCTCCTCCACTGTTTTGGCTGACAGCTGTTTTCTGGCCGATTTACCACATTAAAAGTGATCAATACCTGTTTTCCAACGGGTTTGGAGGCGGATCAGACCAAAAAGAGGCAGTTTGGTGTCGGCTCCAAAAACTGATATTTCCTTGACCCCGCGGTCAAGGTTTTTTTCAAATCCCCCCTCCTCCACTGTTTTGGCTGACAGCTGTTTTCTGGCCGATTTACCACATTAAAAGTGATCAATACCTGTTTTCCAACGGGTTTGGAGGCGGATCAGACCAAAAAGAGGCAGTTTGGTGTCGGCTCCAAAAACTGATATTTCCTTGACCCCGCGGTCAAGGTTTTTTTCAAATCCCCCCTCCTCCACTGTTTTGGCTGACAGCTGTTTTCTGGCCGATTTACCACATTAAAAGTGATCAATACCTGTTTTCCAACAGGTTTGGAGGCGGATCAGACCAAAAAGAAGCAGTTTGGTGTCGGCTCCAAAAACGGAAATTTCCTTGACCCCGCAGTCAAGGTTTTTTTCAAATCCCCCCTCCTCCACTGTTTTGGCTGACAGCTGTTTGCTGGCCGATTTACCACATTAAAAGTGATCAATACCTGTTTTCCAACGGGTTTGGAGGCGGATCAGACCAAAAAGAGGCAGTTTGGTGTCGGCTCCAAAAACGGAAATTTCCTTGACCCCGCGGTCAAGGTTTTTTTCAAATCCCCCCTCCTCCACTGTTTTGGCTGACAGCTGTTTTCTGGCCGATTTACCACATTAGAAGTGATCAATACCTGTTTTCCAACGGGTTTGGAGGCGGATCAGACCAAAAAGAGGCAGTTTGGTGTCGGCTCCAAAAACTGATATTTCCTTGACCCCGCGGTCAAGGTTTTTTTCAAATCCCCCCTCCTCCACTGTTTTGGTTGACAGCTGTTTTCTGGCCGATTTACCACATTAAAAGTGATCAATACCTGTTTTCCAACGGGTTTGGAGGCGGATCAGACCAAAAAGAGGCAGTTTGGTGTCGGCTCCAAAAACTGATATTTCCTTGACCCCGCGGTCAAGGTTTTTTTCAAATCCCCCCTCCTCCACTGTTTTGGCTGACAGCTGTTTGCTGGCCGATTTACCACATTAAAAGTGATCAATACCTGTTTTCCAACGGGTTTGGAGGCGGACCAGACCAAAAAGAGGCAGTTTGGTGTCGGCTCCAAAAACGGAAATTTCCTTGACCCCGCGGTCAAGGTTTTTTTCAAATCCCCCCTCCTCCACTGTTTTGGCTGACAGCTGTTTTGGCTGACAGCTGTTTTCTGGCCGATTTACCACATTAAAAGTGATCAATACCTGTTTTCCAAGGGGTTTGGAGGCGGATCAGACCAAAAAGAGGCAGTTTGGTGTCGGCTCCAAAAACGGAAATTTCCTTGACCCCGCGGTCAAGGTTTTTTTCAAATCCCCCCATCTCCACTGTTTTGGCTGACAGCTGTTTTCTGGCCGATTTACCACATTAGAAGTGATCAATACCTGTTTTCCAACGGGTTTGGAGGCGGATCAGACCAAAAAGAGGCAGTTTGGTGTCGGCTCCACAAACGGAAATTTCCTTGACCCCGCGGTCAAGGTTTTTTTCAAATCCCCCCTCCTCCACTGTTTTGGCTGACAGCTGTTTTCTGGCCGATTTACCACATTAAAAGTGATCAATACCTGTTTTCCAACGGGTTTGGAGGCGGATCAGACCAAAAAGAGGCAGTTTGGTGTCGGCTCCAAAAACTGATATTTCCTTGACCCCGCGGTCAAGGTTTTTTTCAAATCCCCCCTCCTCCACTGTTTTGGCTGACAGCTGTTTTCTGGCCGATTTACCACATTAAAAGTGATCAATACCTGTTTTCCAACGGGTTTGGAGGCGGATCAGACCAAAAAGAGGCAGTTTGGTGTCGGCTCCAAAAACTGATATTTCCTTGACCCCGCGGTCAAGGTTTTTTTCAAATCCCCCCTCCTCCACTGTTTTGGCTGACAGCTGTTTTCTGGCCGATTTACCACATTAAAAGTGATCAATACCTGTTTTCCAACGGGTTTGTAGGCGGATCAGACCAAAAAGAGACAGTTTGGTGTCGGCTCCAAAAACTGATATTTCCTTGACCCCGCGGTCAAGGTTTTTTTCAAATCCCCCCTCCTCCACTGTTTTGGCTGACAGCTGTTTGCTGGCCGATTTACCACATTAAAAGTGATCAATACCTGTTTTCCAACGGGTTTGGAGGCGGATCAGACCAAAAAGAGGCAGTTTGGTGTCGGCTCCAAAAACGGAAATTTCCTTGACCCCGCGGTCAAGGTTTTTTTCAAATCCCCCCTCCTCCACTGTTTTGGCTGACAGCTGTTTTGGCTGACAGCTGTTTTCTGGCCGATTTACCACATTAAAAGTGATCAATACCTGTTTTCCAAGGGGTTTGGAGGCGGATCAGACCAAAAAGAGGCAGTTTGGTGTCGGCTCCAAAAACGGAAATTTCCTTGACCCCGCGGTCAAGGTTTTTTTCAAATCCCCCCATCTCCACTGTTTTGGCTGACAGCTGTTTTCTGGCCGATTTACCACATTAAAAGTGATCAATACCTGTTTTCCAACGGGTTTGGAGGCGGATCAGACCAAAAAGAGGCAGTTTGGTGTCGGCTCCAAAAACTGATATTTCCTTGACCCCGCGGTCAAGGTTTTTTTCAAATCCCCCCTCCTCCACTGTTTTGGCTGACAGCTGTTTTCTGGCCGATTTACCACATTAAAAGTGATCAATACCTGTTTTCCAACGGGTTTGGAGGCGGATCAGACCAAAAAGAAGCAGTTTGGTGTCGGCTCCAAAAACGGAAATTTCCTTGACCCCGCGGTCAAGGTTTTTTTCAAATCCCCCCTCCTCCACTGTTTTGGCTGACAGCTGTTTGCTGGCCGATTTACCACATTAAAAGTGATCAATACCTGTTTTCCAACGGGTTTGGAGGCGGATCAGACCAAAAAGAGGCAGTTTGGTGTCAGCTCCAAAAACGGAAATTTCCTTGACCCCGCGGTCAAGGTTTTTTTCAAATCCCCCCTCCTCCACTGTTTTGGCTGACAGCTGTTTGCTGGCCGATTTACCACATTAAAAGTGATCAATACCTGTTTTCCAACGGGTTTGGAGGCGGATCAGACCAAAAAGAGGCAGTTTGGTGTCGGCTCCAAAAACGGAAATTTCCTTGACCCCGCGGTCAAGGTTTTTTTCAAATCCCCCCTCCTCCACTGTTTTGGCTGACAGCTGTTTTCTGGCCGATTTACCACATTAAAAGTGATCAATACCTGTTTTCCAACGGGTTTGGAGGCGGATCAGACCAAAAAGAGGCAGTTTGGTGTCGGCTCCACAAACGGAAATTTCCTTGACCCCGCGGTCAAGGTTTTTTTCAAATCCCCCCTCCTCCACTGTTTTGGCTGACAGCTGTTTTCTGGCCGATTTACCACATTAAAAGTGATCAATACCTGTTTTCCAACGGGTTTGGAGGCGGATCAGACCAAAAAGAGGCAGTTTGGTGTCGGCTCCAAAAACTGATATTTCCTTGACCCCGCGGTCAAGGTTTTTTTCAAATCCCCCCTCCTCCACTGTTTTGGCTGACAGCTGTTTTCTGGCCGATTTACCACATTAAAAGTGATCAATACCTGTTTTCCAACGGGTTTGGAGGCGGATCAGACCAAAAAGAGGCAGTTTGGTGTCGGCTCCAAAAACTGATATTTCCTTGACCCCGCGGTCAAGGTTTTTTTCAAATCCCCCCTCCTCCACTGTTTTGGCTGACAGCTGTTTTCTGGCCGATTTACCACATTAAAAGTGATCAATACCTGTTTTCCAACGGGTTTGGAGGCGGATCAGACCAAAAAGAAGCAGTTTGGTGTCGGCTCCAAAAACGGAAATTTCCTTGACCCCGCGGTCAAGGTTTTTTTCAAATCCCCCCTCCTCCACTGTTTTGGCTGACAGCTGTTTGCTGGCCGATTTACCACATTAAAAGTGATCAATACCTGTTTTCCAACGGGTTTGGAGGCGGATCAGACCAAAAAGAGGCAGTTTGGTGTCAGCTCCAAAAACGGAAATTTCCTTGACCCCGCGGTCAAGGTTTTTTTCAAATCCCCCCTCCTCCACTGTTTTGGCTGACAGCTGTTTGCTGGCCGATTTACCACATTAAAAGTGATCAATACCTGTTTTCCAACGGGTTTGGAGGCGGATCAGACCAAAAAGAGGCAGTTTGGTGTCGGCTCCAAAAACGGAAATTTCCTTGACCCCGCGGTCAAGGTTTTTTTCAAATCCCCCCTCCTCCACTGTTTTGGCTGACAGCTGTTTTCTGGCCGATTTACCACATTAAAAGTGATCAATACCTGTTTTCCAACGGGTTTGGAGGCGGATCAGACCAAAAAGAGGCAGTTTGGTGTCGGCTCCAAAAACTGATATTTCCTTGACCCCGCGGTCAAGGTTTTTTTCAAATCCCCCCTCCTCCACTGTTTTGGCTGACAGCTGTTTTCTGGCCGATTTACCACATTAAAAGTGATCAATACCTGTTTTCCAACGGGTTTGGAGGCGGATCAGACCAAAAAGAGGCAGTTTGGTGTCGGCTCCAAAAACTGATATTTCCTTGACCCCGCGGTCAAGGTTTTTTTCAAATCCCCCCTCCTCCACTGTTTTGGCTGACAGCTGTTTTCTGGCCGATTTACCACATTAAAAGTGATCAATACCTGTTTTCCAACGGGTTTGGAGGCGGATCAGACCAAAAAGAGGCAGTTTGGTGTCGGCTCCAAAAACTGATATTTCCTTGGTCAAGGTTTTTTTCAAATCCCCCCTCCTCCACTGTTTTGGCTGACAGCTGTTTTCTGGCCGATTTACCACATTAAAAGTGATCAATACCTGTTTTCCAACAGGTTTGGAGGCGGATCAGACCAAAAAGAGGCAGTTTGGTGTCGGCTCCAAAAACTGATATTTCCTTGGTCAAGGTTTTTTTCAAATCCCCCCTCCTCCACTGTTTTGGCTGACAGCTGTTTTCTGGCCGATTTACCACATTAAAAGTGATCAATACCTGTTTTCCAACAGGTTTGGAGGCGGATCAGACCAAAAAGAGGCAGTTTGGTGTCGGCTCCAAAAATTGAAATTTCCTTGACCCCGCGGTCAAGGTTTTTTTCAAATCCCCCCTCCTCCACTGTTTTGGCTGACAGCTGTTTGCTGGCCGATTTACCACATTAAAAGTGATCAATACCTGTTTTCCAACGGGTTTGGAGGCGGATCAGACCAAAAAGAGGCAGTTTGGTGTCGGCTCCACAAACGGAAATTTCCTTGACCCCGCGGTCAAGGTTTTTTTCAAATCCCCCCTCCTCCACTGTTTTGGCTGACAGCTGTTTTGGCTGACAGCTGTTTTCTGGCCGATTTACCACATTAAAAGTGATCAATACCTGTTTTCCAACGGTTTTGGAGGCGGATCAGACCAAAAAGAGACAGTTTGGTGTCGGCTCCAAAAACTGATATTTCCTTGACCCCGCGGTCAAGGTTTTTTTCAAATCCCCCCTCCTCCACTGTTTTGGCTGACAGCTGTTTTCTGGCCGATTTACCACATTAAAAGTGATCAATACCTGTTTTCCAACGGGTTTGGAGGCGGATCAGACCAAAAAGAGGCAGTTTGGTGTCGGCTCCAAAAACGGAAATTTCCTTGACCCCGCGGTCAAGGTTTTTTTCAAATCCCCCCTCCTCCACTGTTTTGGCTGACAGCTGTTTGCTGGCCGATTTACCACATTAAAAGTGATCAATACCTGTTTTCCAACGGGTTTGGAGGCGGATCAGACCAAAAAGAGACAGTTTGGTGTCGGCTCCAAAAACTGATATTTCCTTGACCCCGCGGTCAAGGTTTTTTTCAAATCCCCCCTCCTCCACTGTTTTGGCTGACAGCTGTTTTCTGGCCGATTTACCACATTAAAAGTGATCAATACCTGTTTTCCAACGGGTTTGGAGGCGGATCAGACCAAAAAGAGGCAGTTTGGTGTCGGCTCCACAAACTGATATTTCCTTGACCCCGCGGTCAAGGTTTTTTTCAAATCCCCCCTCCTCCACTGTTTTGGCTGACAGCTGTTTGCTGGCCGATTTACCACATTAAAAGTGATCAATACCTGTTTTCCAACGGGTTTGGAGGCGGATCAGACCAAAAAGAGGCAGTTTGGTGTCGGCTCCACAAACGGAAATTTCCTTGACCCCGCGGTCAAGGTTTTTTTCAAATCCCCCCTCCTCCACTGTTTTGGCTGACAGCTGTTTTGGCTGACAGCTGTTTTCTGGCCGATTTACCACATTAAAAGTGATCAATACCTGTTTTCCAACGGTTTTGGAGGCGGATCAGACCAAAAAGAGACAGTTTGGTGTCGGCTCCAAAAACTGATATTTCCTTGACCCCGCGGTCAAGGTTTTTTTCAAATCCCCCCTCCTCCACTGTTTTGGCTGACAGCTGTTTTCTGGCCGATTTACCACATTAAAAGTGATCAATACCTGTTTTCCAACGGGTTTGGAGGCGGATCAGACCAAAAAGAGGCAGTTTGGTGTCGGCTCCAAAAACGGAAATTTCCTTGACCCCGCGGTCAAGGTTTTTTTCAAATCCCCCCTCCTCCACTGTTTTGGCTGACAGCTGTTTGCTGGCCGATTTACCACATTAAAAGTGATCAATACCTGTTTTCCAACGGGTTTGGAGGCGGATCAGACCAAAAAGAGACAGTTTGGTGTCGGCTCCAAAAACTGATATTTCCTTGAC
Organism: Pempheris klunzingeri; assembly: GCF_042242105.1. Taxonomy (NCBI): domain Eukaryota; kingdom Metazoa; phylum Chordata; class Actinopteri; order Acropomatiformes; family Pempheridae; genus Pempheris; species Pempheris klunzingeri. The sequence continues at coordinate 28,093,191 of NC_092019.1, read as the reverse complement.
CCCGCGGTCAAGGTTTTTTTCAAATCCCCCCTCCTCCACTGTTTTGGCTGACAGCTGTTTTCTGGCCGATTTACCACATTAAAAGTGATCAATACCTGTTTTCCAACGGGTTTGGAGGCGGATCAGACCAAAAAGAGGCAGTTTGGTGTCGGCTCCAAAAATGGAAATTTCCTTGACCCCGCAGTCAAGGTTTTTTTCAAATCCCCCCTCCTCCACTGTTTTGGCTGACAGCTGTTTGCTGGCCGATTTACCACATTAAAAGTGATCAATACCTGTTTTCCAACGGGTTTGGAGGCGGATCAGACCAAAAAGAGGCAGTTTGGTGTCGGCTCCAAAAACTGATATTTCCTTGACCCCGCGGTCAAGGTTTTTTTCAAATCCCCCCTCCTCCACTGTTTTGGCTGACAGCTGTTTTCTGGCCGATTTACCACATTAAAAGTGATCAATACCTGTTTTCCAACGGGTTTGGAGGCGGATCAGACCAAAAAGAGGCAGTTTGGTGTCGGCTCCAAAAACTGAAATTTCCTTGACCCCGCGGTCAAGGTTTTTTTCAAATCCCCCCTCCTCCACTGTTTTGGCTGACAGCTGTTTGCTGGCCGATTTACCACATTAAAAGTGATCAATACCTGTTTTCCAACGGGTTTGGAGGCGGACCAGACCAAAAAGAGGCAGTTTGGTGTCGGCTCCAAAAACGGAAATTTCCTTGACCCCGCGGTCAAGGTTTTTTTCAAATCCCCCCTCCTCCACTGTTTTGGCTGACAGCTGTTTTGGCTGACAGCTGTTTTCTGGCCGATTTACCACATTAAAAGTGATCAATACCTGTTTTCCAACGGGTTTGGAGGCGGATCAGACCAAAAAGAGGCAGTTTGGTGTCGGCTCCAAAAATGGAAATTTCCTTGACCCCGCAGTCAAGGTTTTTTTCAAATCCCCCCTCCTCCACTGTTTTGGCTGACAGCTGTTTGCTGGCCGATTTACCACATTAAAAGTGATCAATACCTGTTTTCCAACGGGTTTGGAGGCGGATCAGACCAAAAAGAGGCAGTTTGGTGTCGGATCCAAAAACTGATATTTCCTTGACCCCGCGGTCAAGGTTTTTTTCAAATCCCCCCTCCTCCACTGTTTTGGCTGACAGCTGTTTTCTGGCCGATTTACCACATTAAAAGTGATCAATACCTGTTTTCCAACGGGTTTGGAGGCGGATCAGACCAAAAAGAGGCAGTTTGGTGTCGGCTCCAAAAACTGAAATTTCCTTGACCCCGCGGTCAAGGTTTTTTTCAAATCCCCCCTCCTCCACTGTTTTGGCTGACAGCTGTTTGCTGGCCGATTTACCACATTAAAAGTGATCAATACCTGTTTTCCAACGGGTTTGGAGGCGGACCAGACCAAAAAGAGGCAGTTTGGTGTCGGCTCCAAAAACGGAAATTTCCTTGACCCCGCGGTCAAGGTTTTTTTCAAATCCCCCCTCCTCCACTGTTTTGGCTGACAGCTGTTTTGGCTGACAGCTGTTTTCTGGCCGATTTACCACATTAAAAGTGATCAATACCTGTTTTCCAACGGGTTTGGAGGCGGATCAGACCAAAAAGAGGCAGTTTGGTGTCGGCTCCAAAAACGGAAATTTCCTTGACCCCGCGGTCAAGGTTTATTTCAAATCCCCCCTCCTCCACTGTTTTGGCTGACAGCTGTTTGCTGGCCGATTTACCACATTAAAAGTGATCAATACCTGTTTTCCAACGGGTTTGGAGGCGGATCAGACCAAAAAGAGGCAGTTTGGTGTCGGCTCCAAAAACGGAAATTTCCTTGACCCCGCGGTCAAGGTTTTTTTCAAATCCCCCCTCCTCCACTGTTTTGGCTGACAGCTGTTTGCTGGCCGATTTACCACATTAAAAGTGATCAATACCTGTTTTCCAACGGGTTTGGAGGCGGATCAGACCAAAAAGAGGCAGTTTGGTGTCGGCTCCAAAATTGGAAATTTCCTTGACCCCGCGGTCAAGGTTTTTTTCAAATCCCCCCTCCTCCACTGTTTTGGCTGACAGCTGTTTTGGCTGACAGCTGTTTGCTGGCCGATTTACCACATTAAAAGTGATCAATACCTGTTTTCCAACGGGTTTGGAGGCGGATCAGACCAAAAAGAGACAGTTTGGTGTCGGATCCAAAAACGGAAATTTCCTTGACCCCGCGGTCAAGGTTTTTTTCAAATCCCCCCTCCTCCACTGTTTTGGCTGACAGCTGTTTGCTGGCCGATTTACCACATTAAAAGTGATCAATACCTGTTTTCCAACGGGTTTGGAGGCGGATCAGACCAAAAAGAGGCAGTTTGGTGTCGGCTCCACAAACGGAAATTTCCTTGACCCCGCGGTCAAGGTTTTTTTCAAATCCCCCCTCCTCCACTGTTTTGGCTGACAGCTGTTTTCTGGCCGATTTACCACATTAAAAGTGATCAATACCTGTTTTCCAACGGGTTTGGAGGCGGATCAGACCAAAAAGAGGCAGTTTGGTGTCAGCTCCAAAAACTGATATTTCCTTGGTCAAGGTTTTTTTCAAATCCCCCCTCCTCCACTGTTTTGGCTGACAGCTGTTTTCTGGCCGATTTACCACATTAAAAGTGATCAATACCTGTTTTCCAACGGGTTTGGAGGCGGATCAGACCAAAAAGAGGCAGTTTGGTGTCGGCTCCAAAAACTGATATTTCCTTGACCCCGCGGTCAAGGTTTTTTTCAAATCCCCCCTCCTCCACTGTTTTGGCTGACAGCTGTTTTCTGGCCGATTTACCACATTAAAAGTGATCAATACCTGTTTTCCAACGGGTTTGGAGGCGGATCAGACCAAAAAGAGGCAGTTTGGTGTCGGCTCCAAAAACTGATATTTCCTTGACCCCGCGGTCAAGGTTTTTTTCAAATCCCCCCTCCTCCACTGTTTTGGCTGACAGCTGTTTTGGCTGACAGCTGTTTTCTGGCCGATTTACCACATTAAAAGTGATCAATACCTGTTTTCCAACGGGTTTGGAGGCGGATCAGACCAAAAAGAGGCAGTTTGGTGTCGGCTCCAAAAACTGAAATTTCCTTGACCACGCGGTCAAGGTTTTTTTCAAATCCCCCCTCCTCCACTGTTTTGGCTTACAGCTGTTTTCTGGCCGATTTACCACATTAAAAGTGATCAATACCTGTTTTCCAACGGGTTTGGAGGCGGATCAGACCAAAAAGAGGCAGTTTGGTGTCGGCTCCAAAAACTGAAATTTCCTTGACCACGCGGTCAAGGTTTTTTTCAAATCCCCCCTCCTCCACTGTTTTGGCTTACAGCTGTTTTCTGGCCGATTTACCACATTAAAAGTGATCAATACCTGTTTTCCAACGGGTTTGGAGGCGGATCAGACCAAAAAGAGGCAGTTTGGTGTCGGCTCCAAAATTGGAAATTTCCTTGACCCCGCGGTCAAGGTTTTTTTCAAATCCCCCCTCCTCCACTGTTTTGGCTGACAGCTGTTTTGGCTGACAGCTGTTTGCTGGCCGATTTACCACATTAAAAGTGATCAATACCTGTTTTCCAACGGGTTTGGAGGCGGATCAGACCAAAAAGAGACAGTTTGGTGTCGGATCCAAAAACGGAAATTTCCTTGACCCCGCGGTCAAGGTTTTTTTCAAATCCCCCCTCCTCCACTGTTTTGGCTGACAGCTGTTTGCTGGCCGATTTACCACATTAAAAGTGATCAATACCTGTTTTCCAACGGGTTTGGAGGCGGATCAGACCAAAAAGAGGCAGTTTGGTGTCGGCTCCACAAACGGAAATTTCCTTGACCCCGCGGTCAAGGTTTTTTTCAAATCCCCCCTCCTCCACTGTTTTGGCTGACAGCTGTTTTCTGGCCGATTTACCACATTAAAAGTGATCAATACCTGTTTTCCAACGGGTTTGGAGGCGGATCAGACCAAAAAGAGGCAGTTTGGTGTCGGCTCCAAAAACTGATATTTCCTTGACCCCGCGGTCAAGGTTTTTTTCAAATCCCCCCTCCTCCACTGTTTTGGCTGACAGCTGTTTTCTGGCCGATTTACCACATTAAAAGTGATCAATACCTGTTTTCCAACGGGTTTGGAGGCGGATCAGACCAAAAAGAGGCAGTTTGGTGTCGGCTCCAAAAACTGATATTTCCTTGACCCCGCGGTCAAGGTTTTTTTCAAATCCCCCCTCCTCCACTGTTTTGGCTGACAGCTGTTTTCTGGCCGATTTACCACATTAGAAGTGATCAATACCTGTTTTCCAACGGGTTAGGAGGCGGATCAGACCAAAAAGAGGCAGTTTGGTGTCGGCTCCACAAACGGAAATTTCCTTGACCCCGCGGTCAAGGTTTTTTTCAAATCCCCCCTCCTCCACTGTTTTGGCTGACAGCTGTTTTGGCTGACAGCTGTTTGCTGGCCGATTTACCACATTAAAAGTGATCAATACCTGTTTTCCAACGGGTTTGGAGGCGGATCAGACCAAAAAGAGACAGTTTGGTGTCGGATCCAAAAACGGAAATTTCCTTGACCCCGCGGTCAAGGTTTTTTTCAAATCCCCCCTCCTCCACTGTTTTGGCTGACAGCTGTTTGCTGGCCGATTTACCACATTAAAAGTGATCAATACCTGTTTTCCAACGGGTTTGGAGGCGGATCAGACCAAAAAGAGGCAGTTTGGTGTCGGCTCCACAAACGGAAATTTCCTTGACCCCGCGGTCAAGGTTTTTTTCAAATCCCCCCTCCTCCACTGTTTTGGCTGACAGCTGTTTTCTGGCCGATTTACCACATTAAAAGTGATCAATACCTGTTTTCCAACGGGTTTGGAGGCGGATCAGACCAAAAAGAGGCAGTTTGGTGTCGGCTCCAAAAACTGATATTTCCTTGGTCAAGGTTTTTTTCAAATCCCCCCTCCTCCACTGTTTTGGCTGACAGCTGTTTTCTGGCCGATTTACCACATTAAAAGTGATCAATACCTGTTTTCCAACGGGTTTGGAGGCGGATCAGACCAAAAAGAGGCAGTTTGGTGTCGGCTCCAAAAACTGATATTTCCTTGACCCCGTGGTCAAGGTTTTTTTCAAATCCCCCCTCCTCCACTGTTTTGGCTGACAGCTGTTTTCTGGCCGATTTACCACATTAAAAGTGATCAATACCTGTTTTCCAACGGGTTTGGAGGCGGATCAGACCAAAAAGAAGCAGTTTGGTGTCGGCTCCAAAAATTGAAATTTCCTTGACCCCGCGGTCAAGGTTTTTTTCAAATCCCCCCTCCTCCACTGTTTTGGCTGACAGCTGTTTGCTGGCCGATTTACCACATTAAAAGTGATCAATACCTGTTTTCCAACGGGTTTGGAGGCGGATCAGACCAAAAAGAGACAGTTTGGTGTCGGCTCCAAAAACTGATATTTCCTTGACCCCGCGGTCAAGGTTTTTTTCAAATCCCCCCTCCTCCACTGTTTTGGCTGACAGCTGTTTTCTGGCCGATTTACCACATTAAAAGTGATCAATACCTGTTTTCCAACGGGTTTGGAGGCGGATCAGACCAAAAAGAGGCAGTTTGGTGTCGGCTCCAAAAATGGAAATTTCCTTGACCCCGCAGTCAAGGTTTTTTTCAAATCCCCCCTCCTCCACTGTTTTGGCTGACAGCTGTTTGCTGGCCGATTTACCACATTAAAAGTGATCAATACCTGTTTTCCAACGGGTTTGGAGGCGGATCAGACCAAAAAGAGGCAGTTTGGTGTCGGCTCCAAAAACTGATATTTCCTTGACCCCGCGGTCAAGGTTTTTTTCAAATCCCCCCTCCTCCACTGTTTTGGCTGACAGCTGTTTTCTGGCCGATTTACCACATTAAAAGTGATCAATACCTGTTTTCCAACGGGTTTGGAGGCGGATCAGACCAAAAAGAGGCAGTTTGGTGTCGGCTCCAAAAACTGATATTTCCTTGACCCCGCGGTCAAGGTTTTTTTCAAATCCCCCCTCCTCCACTGTTTTGGCTGACAGCTGTTTGCTGGCCGATTTACCACATTAAAAGTGATCAATACCTGTTTTCCAACGGGTTTGGAGGCGGATCAGACCAAAAAGAGGCAGTTTGGTGTCGGCTCCACAAACGGAAATTTCCTTGACCCCGCGGTCAAGGTTTTTTTCAAATCCCCCCTCCTCCACTGTTTTGGCTGACAGCTGTTTGCTGGCCGATTTACCACATTAAAAGTGATCAATACCTGTTTTCCAACGGGTTTGGAGGCGGATCAGACCAAAAAGAGGCAGTTTGGTGTCGGCTCCAAAAACTGATATTTCCTTGACCCCGCGGTCAAGGTTTTTTTCAAATCCCCCCTCCTCCACTGTTTTGGCTGACAGCTGTTTTCTGGCCGATTTACCACATTAAAAGTGATCAATACCTGTTTTCCAACGGGTTTGGAGGCGGATCAGACCAAAAAGAGGCAGTTTGGTGTCGGCTCCAAAAACTGATATTTCCTTGACCCCGCGGTCAAGGTTTTTTTCAAATCCCCCCTCCTCCACTGTTTTGGCTGACAGCTGTTTGCTGGCCGATTTACCACATTAAAAGTGATCAATACCTGTTTTCCAACGGGTTTGGAGGCGGATCAGACCAAAAAGAGGCAGTTTGGTGTCGGCTCCAAAAACTGAAATTTCCTTGACCCCGCGGTCAAGGTTTTTTTCAAATCCCCCCTCCTCCACTGTTTTGGCTGACAGCTGTTTGCTGGCCGATTTACCACATTAAAAGTGATCAATACCTGTTTTCCAACGGGTTTGGAGGCGGATCAGACCAAAAAGAGGCAGTTTGGTGTCGGCTCCAAAAACTGATATTTCCTTGACCCCGCGGTCAAGGTTTTTTTCAAATCCCCCCTCCTCCACTGTTTTGGCTTACAGCTGTTTTGGCTGACAGCTGTTTTCTGGCCGATTTACCACATTAAAAGTGATCAATACCTGTTTTCCAACGGGTGTGGAGGCGGATCAGACCAAAAAGAGGCAGTTTGGTGTCGGCTCCAAAAACTGAAATTTCCTTGACCACGCGGTCAAGGTTTTTTTCAAATCCCCCCTCCTCCACTGTTTTGGCTGACAGCTGTTTGCTGGCCGATTTACCACATTAAAAGTGATCAATACCTGTTTTCCAACGGATTTGGAGGCGGATCAGACCAAAAAGAGGCAGTTTGGTGTCGGCTCCAAAAACGGAAATTTCCTTGACCCCGCGGTCAAGGTTTTTTTCAAATCCCCCCATCTCCACTGTTTTGGCTGACAGCTGTTTTCTGGCCGATTTACCACATTAGAAGTGATCAATACCTGTTTTCCAACGGGTTTGGAGGCGGATCAGACCAAAAAGAGGCAGTTTGGTGTCGGCTCCACAAACGGAAATTTCCTTGACCCCGCGGTCAAGGTTTTTTTCAAATCCCCCCTCCTCCACTGTTTTGGCTGACAGCTGTTTTCTGGCCAATTTACCACATTAAAAGTGATCAATACCTGTTTTCCAACGGGTTTGGAGGCGGATCAGACCAAAAAGAGGCAGTTTGGTGTCGGCTCCAAAAACGGAAATTTCCTTGACCCCGCGGTCAAGGTTTTTTTCAAATCCCCCCTCCTCCACTGTTTTGGCTGACAGCTGTTTTCTGGCCGATTTACCACATTAAAAGTGATCAATACCTGTTTTCCAACGGGTTTGGAGGCGGATCAGACCAAAAAGAGGCAGTTTGGTGTCGGCTCCAAAAACTGATATTTCCTTGACCCCGCGGTCAAGGTTTTTTTCAAATCCCCCCTCCTCCACTGTTTTGGCTGACAGCTGTTTTCTGGCCGATTTACCACATTAAAAGTGATCAATACCTGTTTTCCAACGGGTTTGGAGGCGGATCAGACCAAAAAGAGGCAGTTTGGTGTCGGCTCCAAAAACTCAAATTTCCTTGACCCCGCGGTCAAGGTTTTTTTCAAATCCCCCCTCCTCCACTGTTTTGGCTGACAGCTGTTTGCTGGCCGATTTACCACATTAAAAGTGATCAATACCTGTTTTCCAACGGGTTTGGAGGCGGATCAGACCAAAAAGAGGCAGTTTGGTGTCGGCTCCAAAAACTGATATTTCCTTGACCCCGCGGTCAAGGTTTTTTTCAAATCCCCCCTCCTCCACTGTTTTGGCTGACAGCTGTTTTGGCTGACAGCTGTTTTCTGGCCGATTTACCACATTAAAAGTGATCAATACCTGTTTTCCAACGGGTTTGGAGGCGGATCAGACCAAAAAGAGACAGTTTGGTGTCGGCTCCAAAAACTGATATTTCCTTGACCCCGCGGTCAAGGTTTTTTTCAAATCCCCCCTCCTCCACTGTTTTGGCTGACAGCTGTTTTCTGGCCGATTTACCACATTAAAAGTGATCAATACCTGTTTTCCAACGGGTTTGGAGGCGGATCAGACCAAAAAGAGGCAGTTTGGTGTCGGCTCCAAAAACTGATATTTCCTTGACCCCGCGGTCAAGGTTTTTTTCAAATCCCCCCTCCTCCACTGTTTTGGCTGACAGCTGTTTTCTGGCCGATTTACCACATTAAAAGTGATCAATACCTGTTTTCCAACGGGTTTGGAGGCGGATCAGACCAAAAAGAGACAGTTTGGTGTCGGATCCAAAAACGGAAATTTCCTTGACCCCGCGGTCAAGGTTTTTTTCAAATCCCCCCTCCTCCACTGTTTTGGCTGACAGCTGTTTGCTGGCCGATTTACCACATTAAAAGTGATCAATACCTGTTTTCCAACGGGTTTGGAGGCGGATCAGACCAAAAAGAGGCAGTTTGGTGTCGGCTCCACAAACGGAAATTTCCTTGACCCCGCGGTCAAGGTTTTTTTCAAATCCCCCCTCCTCCACTGTTTTGGCTGACAGCTGTTTTGGCTGACAGCTGTTTTCTGGCCGATTTACCACATTAAAAGTGATCAATACCTGTTTTCCAACGGGTTTGGAGGCGGATCAGACCAAAAAGAGGCAGTTTGGTGTCGGCTCCAAAAACGGAAATTTCCTTGACCCCGCGGTCAACGTTTTTTTCAAATCCCCCCATCTCCACTGTTTTGGCTGACAGCTGTTTTCTGGCCGATTTACCACATTAGAAGTGATCAATACCTGTTTTCCAACGGGTTTGGAGGCGGATCAGACCAAAAAGAGGCAGTTTGGTGTCGGCTCCACAAACGGAAATTTCCTTGACCCCGCGGTCAAGGTTTTTTTCAAATCCCCCCTCCTCCACTGTTTTGGCTGACAGCTGTTTTCTGGCCAATTTACCACATTAAAAGTGATCAATACCTGTTTTCCAACGGGTTTGTAGGCGGATCAGACCAAAAAGAGGCAGTTTGGTGTCGGCTCCAAAAACGGAAATTTCCTTGACCCCGCGGTCAAGGTTTTTTTCAAATCCCCCCTCCTCCACTGTTTTGGCTGACAGCTGTTTTCTGGCCGATTTACCACATTAAAAGTGATCAATCCCTGTTTTCCAACGGGTTTGGAGGCGGATCAGACCAAAAAGAGACAGTTTGGTGTCGGCTCCAAAAACTGATATTTCCTTGACCCCGCGGTCAAGGTTTTTTTCAAATCCCCCCTCCTCCACTGTTTTGGCTGACAGCTGTTTTCTGGCCGATTTACCACATTAAAAGTGATCAATACCTGTTTTCCAACGGGTTTGGAGACAGTTTTGGAGGCGGTTTTTTCAAGGTTTTTTTCAAATCCCCCCTCCTCCACTGTTTTGGCTGACAGCTGTTTTCTGGCCGATTTACCACATTAAAAGTGATCAATACCTGTTTTCCAACGGGTTTGGAGGCGGATCAGACCAAAAAGAGGCAGTTTGGTGTCGGCTCCAAAAACTGATATTTCCTTGACCCCGCGGTCAAGGTTTTTTTCAAATCCGCCCTCCTCCACTGTTTTGGCTGACAGCTGTTTTGGCTGACAGCTGTTTTCTGGCCGATTTACCACATTAAAAGTGATCAATACCTGTTTTCCAACGGGTTTGGAGGCGGATCAGACCAAAAAGAGGCAGTTTGGTGTCGGCTCCAAAAACTGATATTTCCTTGACCCCGCGGTCAAGGTTTTTTTCAAATCCCCCCTCCTCCACTGTTTTGGCTGACAGCTGTTTTCTGGCCGATTTACCACATTAAAAGTGATCAATACCTGTTTTCCAACGGGTTTGGAGGCGGATCAGACCAAAAAGAGGCAGTTTGGTGTCGGCTCCAAAAACTGATATTTCCTTGACCCCGCGGTCAAGGTTTTTTTCAAATCCCCCCTCCTCCACTGTTTTGGCTGACAGCTGTTTTCTGGCCGATTTACCACATTAAAAGTGATCAATACCTGTTTTCCAACGGGTTTGGAGGCGGATCAGACCAAAAAGAGGCAGTTTGGTGTCGGCTCCACAAACGGAAATTTCCTTGACCCCGCGGTCAAGGTTTTTTTCAAATCCCCCCTCCTCCACTGTTTTGGCTGACAGCTGTTTTGGCTGACAGCTGTTTTCTGGCCGATTTACCACATTAAAAGTGATCAATACCTGTTTTCCAACGGTTTTGGAGGCGGATCAGACCAAAAAGAGACAGTTTGGTGTCGGCTCCAAAAACTGATATTTCCTTGACCCCGCGGTCAAGGTTTTTTTCAAATCCCCCCTCCTCCACTGTTTTGGCTGACAGCTGTTTTCTGGCCGATTTACCACATTAAAAGTGATCAATACCTGTTTTCCAACGGGTTTGGAGGCGGATCAGACCAAAAAGAGGCAGTTTGGTGTCGGCTCCAAAAACTGAAATTTCCTTGACCCCGCGGTCAAGGTTTTTTTCAAATCCCCCCTCCTCCACTGTTTTGGCTGACAGCTGTTTGCTGGCCGATTTACCACATTAAAAGTGATCAATACCTGTTTTCCAACGGGTTTGGAGGCGGATCAGACCAAAAAGAGACAGTTTGGTGTCGGCTCCAAAAACTGATATTTCCTTGACCCCGCGGTCAAGGTTTTTTTCAAATCCCCCCTCCTCCACTGTTTTGGCTGACAGCTGTTTTCTGGCCGATTTACCACATTAAAAGTGATCAATACCTGTTTTCCAACGGGTTTGGAGGCGGATCAGACCAAAAAGAGGCAGTTTGGTGTCGGCTCCAAAAATGGAAATTTCCTTGACCCCGCAGTCAAGGTTTTTTTCAAATCCCCCCTCCTCCACTGTTTTGGCTGACAGCTGTTTGCTGGCCGATTTACCACATTAAAAGTGATCAATACCTGTTTTCCAACGGGTTTGGAGGCGGATCAGACCAAAAAGAGGCAGTTTGGTGTCGGCTCCAAAAACTGATATTTCCTTGACCCCGCGGTCAAGGTTTTTTTCAAATCCCCCCTCCTCCACTGTTTTGGCTGACAGCTGTTTTCTGGCCGATTTACCACATTAAAAGTGATCAATACCTGTTTTCCAACGGGTTTGGAGGCGGATCAGACCAAAAAGAGGCAGTTTGGTGTCGGCTCCAAAAACTGAAATTTCCTTGACCCCGCGGTCAAGGTTTTTTTCAAATCCCCCCTCCTCCACTGTTTTGGCTGACAGCTGTTTGCTGGCCGATTTACCACATTAAAAGTGATCAATACCTGTTTTCCAACGGGTTTGGAGGCGGACCAGACCAAAAAGAGGCAGTTTGGTGTCGGCTCCAAAAACGGAAATTTCCTTGACCCCGCGGTCAAGGTTTTTTTCAAATCCCCCCTCCTCCACTGTTTTGGCTGACAGCTGTTTTGGCTGACAGCTGTTTTCTGGCCGATTTACCACATTAAAAGTGATCAATACCTGTTTTCCAACGGGTTTGGAGGCGGATCAGACCAAAAAGAGGCAGTTTGGTGTCGGCTCCAAAAACGGAAATTTCCTTGACCCCGCGGTCAAGGTTTTTTTCAAATCCCCCCATCTCCACTGTTTTGGCTGACAGCTGTTTTCTGGCCGATTTACCACATTAGAAGTGATCAATACCTGTTTTCCAACGGGTTTGGAGGCGGATCAGACCAAAAAGAGGCAGTTTGGTGTCGGCTCCACAAACGGAAATTTCCTTGACCCCGCGGTCAAGGTTTTTTTCAAATCCCCCCTCCTCCACTGTTTTGGCTGACAGCTGTTTTCTGGCCGATTTACCGCATTAAAAGTGATCAATACCTGTTTTCCAACGGGTTTGGAGGCGGATCAGACCAAAAAGAGGCAGTTTGGTGTCGGCTCCAAAAACTGATATTTCCTTGACCCCGCGGTCAAGGTTTTTTTCAAATCCCCCCTCCTCCACTGTTTTGGCTGACAGCTGTTTTGGCTGACAGCTGTTTTCTGGCCGATTTACCACATTAAAAGTGATCAATACCTGTTTTCCAACGGGTTTGGAGGCGGATCAGACCAAAAAGAGACAGTTTGGTGTCGGCTCCAAAAACTGATATTTCCTTGACCCCGCGGTCAAGGTTTTTTTCAAATCCCCCCTCCTCCACTGTTTTGGCTGACAGCTGTTTTCTGGCCGATTTACCACATTAAAAGTGATCAATACCTGTTTTCCAACGGGTTTGGAGGCGGATCAGACCAAAAAGAGGCAGTTTGGTGTCGGCTCCAAAAACTGATATTTCCTTGACCCCGCGGTCAAGGTTTTTTTCAAATCCCCCCTCCTCCACTGTTTTGGCTGACAGCTGTTTTCTGGCCGATTTACCACATTAAAAGTGATCAATACCTGTTTTCCAACGGGTTTGGAGGCGGATCAGACCAAAAAGAGACAGTTTGGTGTCGGATCCAAAAACGGAAATTTCCTTGACCCCGCGGTCAAGGTTTTTTTCAAATCCCCCCTCCTCCACTGTTTTGGCTGACAGCTGTTTGCTGGCCGATTTACCACATTAAAAGTGATCAATACCTGTTTTCCAACGGGTTTGGAGGCGGATCAGACCAAAAAGAGGCAGTTTGGTGTCGGCTCCACAAACGGAAATTTCCTTGACCCCGCGGTCAAGGTTTTTTTCAAATCCCCCCTCCTCCACTGTTTTGGCTGACAGCTGTTTTGGCTGACAGCTGTTTTCTGGCCGATTTACCACATTAAAAGTGATCAATACCTGTTTTCCAACGGGTTTGGAGGCGGATCAGACCAAAAAGAGGCAGTTTGGTGTCGGCTCCAAAAACGGAAATTTCCTTGACCCCGCGGTCAACGTTTTTTTCAAATCCCCCCATCTCCACTGTTTTGGCTGACAGCTGTTTTCTGGCCGATTTACCACATTAGAAGTGATCAATACCTGTTTTCCAACGGGTTTGGAGGCGGATCAGACCAAAAAGAGGCAGTTTGGTGTCGGCTCCACAAACGGAAATTTCCTTGACCCCGCGGTCAAGGTTTTTTTCAAATCCCCCCTCCTCCACTGTTTTGGCTGACAGCTGTTTTCTGGCCAATTTACCACATTAAAAGTGATCAATCCCTGTTTTCCAACGGGTTTGGAGGCGGATCAGACCAAAAAGAGGCAGTTTGGTGTCGGCTCCAAAAACGGAAATTTCCTTGACCCCGCGGTCAAGGTTTTTTTCAAATCCCCCCTCCTCCACTGTTTTGGCTGACAGCTGTTTTCTGGCCGATTTACCACATTAAAAGTGATCAATACCTGTTTTCCAACGGGTTTGGAGACAGTTTTGGAGGCGGTTTTTTCAAGGTTTTTTTCAAATCCCCCCTCCTCCACTGTTTTGGCTGACAGCTGTTTTCTGGCCGATTTACCACATTAAAAGTGATCAATACCTGTTTTCCAACGGGTTTGGAGGCGGATCAGACCAAAAAGAGGCAGTTTGGTGTCGGCTCCAAAAACTGATATTTCCTTGACCCCGCGGTCAAGGTTTTTTTCAAATCCGCCCTCCTCCACTGTTTTGGCTGACAGCTGTTTTGGCTGACAGCTGTTTTCTGGCCGATTTACCACATTAAAAGTGATCAATACCTGTTTTCCAACGGGTTTGGAGGCGGATCAGACCAAAAAGAGGCAGTTTGGTGTCGGCTCCAAAAACTGATATTTCCTTGACCCCGCGGTCAAGGTTTTTTTCAAATCCCCCCTCCTCCACTGTTTTGGCTGACAGCTGTTTTCTGGCCGATTTACCACATTAAAAGTGATCAATACCTGTTTTCCAACGGGTTTGGAGGCGGATCAGACCAAAAAGAGGCAGTTTGGTGTCGGCTCCAAAAACTGATATTTCCTTGACCCCGCGGTCAAGGTTTTTTTCAAATCCCCCCTCCTCCACTGTTTTGGCTGACAGCTGTTTTCTGGCCGATTTACCACATTAAAAGTGATCAATACCTGTTTTCCAACGGGTTTGGAGGCGGATCAGACCAAAAAGAGGCAGTTTGGTGTCGGCTCCACAAACGGAAATTTCCTTGACCCCGCGGTCAAGGTTTTTTTCAAATCCCCCCTCCTCCACTGTTTTGGCTGACAGCTGTTTTGGCTGACAGCTGTTTTCTGGCCGATTTACCACATTAAAAGTGATCAATACCTGTTTTCCAACGGTTTTGGAGGCGGATCAGACCAAAAAGAGACAGTTTGGTGTCGGCTCCAAAAACTGATATTTCCTTGACCCCGCGGTCAAGGTTTTTTTCAAATCCCCCCTCCTCCACTGTTTTGGCTGACAGCTGTTTTCTGGCCGATTTACCACATTAAAAGTGATCAATACCTGTTTTCCAACGGGTTTGGAGGCGGATCAGACCAAAAAGAGGCAGTTTGGTGTCGGCTCCAAAAACTGAAATTTCCTTGACCCCGCGGTCAAGGTTTTTTTCAAATCCCCCCTCCTCCACTGTTTTGGCTGACAGCTGTTTGCTGGCCGATTTACCACATTAAAAGTGATCAATACCTGTTTTCCAACGGGTTTGGAGGCGGATCAGACCAAAAAGAGACAGTTTGGTGTCGGCTCCAAAAACTGATATTTCCTTGACCCCGCGGTCAAGGTTTTTTTCAAATCCCCCCTCCTCCACTGTTTTGGCTGACAGCTGTTTTCTGGCCGATTTACCACATTAAAAGTGATCAATACCTGTTTTCCAACGGGTTTGGAGGCGGATCAGACCAAAAAGAGGCAGTTTGGTGTCGGCTCCAAAAATGGAAATTTCCTTGACCCCGCAGTCAAGGTTTTTTTCAAATCCCCCCTCCTCCACTGTTTTGGCTGACAGCTGTTTGCTGGCCGATTTACCACATTAAAAGTGATCAATACCTGTTTTCCAACGGGTTTGGAGGCGGATCAGACCAAAAAGAGGCAGTTTGGTGTCGGCTCCAAAAACTGATATTTCCTTGACCCCGCGGTCAAGGTTTTTTTCAAATCCCCCCTCCTCCACTGTTTTGGCTGACAGCTGTTTTCTGGCCGATTTACCACATTAAAAGTGATCAATCCCTGTTTTCCAACGGGTTTGGAGGCGGATCAGACCAAAAAGAGACAGTTTGGTGTCGGCTCCAAAAACTGATATTTCCTTGACCCCGCGGTCAAGGTTTTTTTCAAATCCCCCCTCCTCCACTGTTTTGGCTGACAGCTGTTTTCTGGCCGATTTACCACATTAAAAGTGATCAATACCTGTTTTCCAACGGGTTTGGAGACAGTTTTGGAGGCGGTTTTTTCAAGGTTTTTTTCAAATCCCCCCTCCTCCACTGTTTTGGCTGACAGCTGTTTTCTGGCCGATTTACCACATTAAAAGTGATCAATACCTGTTTTCCAACGGGTTTGGAGGCGGATCAGACCAAAAAGAGGCAGTTTGGTGTCGGCTCCAAAAACTGATATTTCCTTGACCCCGCGGTCAAGGTTTTTTTCAAATCCGCCCTCCTCCACTGTTTTGGCTGACAGCTGTTTTGGCTGACAGCTGTTTTCTGGCCGATTTACCACATTAAAAGTGATCAATACCTGTTTTCCAACGGGTTTGGAGGCGGATCAGACCAAAAAGAGGCAGTTTGGTGTCGGCTCCAAAAACTGATATTTCCTTGACCCCGCGGTCAAGGTTTTTTTCAAATCCCCCCTCCTCCACTGTTTTGGCTGACAGCTGTTTTCTGGCCGATTTACCACATTAAAAGTGATCAATACCTGTTTTCCAACGGGTTTGGAGGCGGATCAGACCAAAAAGAGGCAGTTTGGTGTCGGCTCCAAAAACTGATATTTCCTTGACCCCGCGGTCAAGGTTTTTTTCAAATCCCCCCTCCTCCACTGTTTTGGCTGACAGCTGTTTTCTGGCCGATTTACCACATTAAAAGTGATCAATACCTGTTTTCCAACGGGTTTGGAGGCGGATCAGACCAAAAAGAGGCAGTTTGGTGTCGGCTCCACAAACGGAAATTTCCTTGACCCCGCGGTCAAGGTTTTTTTCAAATCCCCCCTCCTCCACTGTTTTGGCTGACAGCTGTTTTGGCTGACAGCTGTTTTCTGGCCGATTTACCACATTAAAAGTGATCAATACCTGTTTTCCAACGGTTTTGGAGGCGGATCAGACCAAAAAGAGACAGTTTGGTGTCGGCTCCAAAAACTGATATTTCCTTGACCCCGCGGTCAAGGTTTTTTTCAAATCCCCCCTCCTCCACTGTTTTGGCTGACAGCTGTTTTCTGGCCGATTTACCACATTAAAAGTGATCAATACCTGTTTTCCAACGGGTTTGGAGGCGGATCAGACCAAAAAGAGGCAGTTTGGTGTCGGCTCCAAAAACTGAAATTTCCTTGACCCCGCGGTCAAGGTTTTTTTCAAATCCCCCCTCCTCCACTGTTTTGGCTGACAGCTGTTTGCTGGCCGATTTACCACATTAAAAGTGATCAATACCTGTTTTCCAACGGGTTTGGAGGCGGATCAGACCAAAAAGAGACAGTTTGGTGTCGGCTCCAAAAACTGATATTTCCTTGACCCCGCGGTCAAGGTTTTTTTCAAATCCCCCCTCCTCCACTGTTTTGGCTGACAGCTGTTTTCTGGCCGATTTACCACATTAAAAGTGATCAATACCTGTTTTCCAACGGGTTTGGAGGCGGATCAGACCAAAAAGAGGCAGTTTGGTGTCGGCTCCAAAAATGGAAATTTCCTTGACCCCGCAGTCAAGGTTTTTTTCAAATCCCCCCTCCTCCACTGTTTTGGCTGACAGCTGTTTGCTGGCCGATTTACCACATTAAAAGTGATCAATACCTGTTTTCCAACGGGTTTGGAGGCGGATCAGACCAAAAAGAGGCAGTTTGGTGTCGGCTCCAAAAACTGATATTTCCTTGACCCCGCGGTCAAGGTTTTTTTCAAATCCCCCCTCCTCCACTGTTTTGGCTGACAGCTGTTTTCTGGCCGATTTACCACATTAAAAGTGATCAATACCTGTTTTCCAACGGGTTTCGAGGCGGATCAGACCAAAAAGAGGCAGTTTGGTGTCGGCTCCAAAAACTGAAATTTCCTTGACCCCGCGGTCAAGGTTTTTTTCAAATCCCCCCTCCTCCACTGTTTTGGCTGACAGCTGTTTGCTGGCCGATTTACCACATTAAAAGTGATCAATACCTGTTTTCCAACGGGTTTGGAGGCGGACCAGACCAAAAAGAGGCAGTTTGGTGTCGGCTCCAAAAACGGAAATTTCCTTGACCCCGCGGTCAAGGTTTTTTTCAAATCCCCCCTCCTCCACTGTTTTGGCTGACAGCTGTTTTGGCTGACAGCTGTTTTCTGGCCGATTTACCACATTAAAAGTGATCAATACCTGTTTTCCAACGGGTTTGGAGGCGGATCAGACCAAAAAGAGGCAGTTTGGTGTCGGCTCCAAAAACGGAAATTTCCTTGACCCCGCGGTCAAGGTTTTTTTCAAATCCCCCCATCTCCACTGTTTTGGCTGACAGCTGTTTTCTGGCCGATTTACCACATTAGAAGTGATCAATACCTGTTTTCCAACGGGTTTGGAGGCGGATCAGACCAAAAAGAGGCAGTTTGGTGTCGGCTCCACAAACGGAAATTTCCTTGACCCCGCGGTCAAGGTTTTTTTCAAATCCCCCCTCCTCCACTGTTTTGGCTGACAGCTGTTTTCTGGCCGATTTACCGCATTAAAAGTGATCAATACCTGTTTTCCAACGGGTTTGGAGGCGGATCAGACCAAAAAGAGGCAGTTTGGTGTCGGCTCCAAAAACTGATATTTCCTTGACCCCGTGGTCAAGGTTTTTTTCAAATCCCCCCTCCTCCACTGTTTTGGCTGACAGCTGTTTGCTGGCCGATTTACCACATTAAAAGTGATCAATACCTGTTTTCCAACGGGTTTGGAGGCGGATCAGACCAAAAAGAGGCAGTTTGGTGTCGGCTCCAAAAACTGATATTTCCTTGACCCCGCGGTCAAGGTTTTTTTCAAATCCCCCCTCCTCCACTGTTTTGGCTGACAGCTGTTTTCTGGCCGATTTACCACATTAAAAGTGATCAATACCTGTTTTCCAACGGGTTTGGAGGCGGATCAGACCAAAAAGAGGCAGTTTGGTGTCGGCTCCACAAACGGAAATTTCCTTGACCCCGCGGTCAAGGTTTTTTTCAAATCCCCCCTCCTCCACTGTTTTGGCTGACAGCTGTTTTGGCTGACAGCTGTTTTCTGGCCGATTTACCACATTAAAAGTGATCAATACCTGTTTTCCAACGGGTTTGGAGGCGGATCAGACCAAAAAGAGGCAGTTTGGTGTCGGCTCCAAAAACGGAAATTTCCTTGACCCCGCGGTCAACGTTTTTTTCAAATCCCCCCATCTCCACTGTTTTGGCTGACAGCTGTTTTCTGGCCGATTTACCACATTAGAAGTGATCAATACCTGTTTTCCAACGGGTTTGGAGGCGGATCAGACCAAAAAGAGGCAGTTTGGTGTCGGCTCCACAAACGGAAATTTCCTTGACCCCGCGGTCAAGGTTTTTTTCAAATCCCCCCTCCTCCACTGTTTTGGCTGACAGCTGTTTTCTGGCCAATTTACCACATTAAAAGTGATCAATACCTGTTTTCCAACGGGTTTGGAGGCGGATCAGACCAAAAAGAGGCAGTTTGGTGTCGGCTCCAAAAACGGAAATTTCCTTGACCCCGCGGTCAAGGTTTTTTTCAAATCCCCCCTCCTCCACTGTTTTGGCTGACAGCTGTTTTCTGGCCGATTTACCACATTAAAAGTGATCAATACCTGTTTTCCAACGGGTTTGGAGGCGGATCAGACCAAAAAGAGACAGTTTGGTGTCGGCTCCAAAAACTGATATTTCCTTGACCCCGCGGTCAAGGTTTTTTTCAAATCCCCCCTCCTCCACTGTTTTGGCTGACAGCTGTTTTCTGGCCGATTTACCACATTAAAAGTGATCAATACCTGTTTTCCAACGGGTTTGGAGACAGTTTTGGAGGCGGTTTTTTCAAGGTTTTTTTCAAATCCCCCCTCCTCCACTGTTTTGGCTGACAGCTGTTTTGGCTGACAGCTTTTTTCTGGCCGATTTACCACATTAAAAGTGATCAATACCTGTTTTCCAACGGGTTTGGAGGCGGATCAGACCAAAAAGAGGCAGTTTGGTGTCGGCTCCAAAAACTGATATTTCCTTGACCCCGCGGTCAAGGTTTTTTTCAAATCCCCCCTCCTCCACTGTTTTGGCTTACAGCTGTTTTGGCTGACAGCTGTTTTCTGGCCGATTTACCACATTAAAAGTGATCAATACCTGTTTTCCAATGGGTTTGGAGGCGGATCAGACCAAAAAGAGGCAGTTTGGTGTCGGCTCCAAAAACTGATATTTCCTTGACCCCGCGGTCAAGGTTTTTTTTAAATCCCCCCTCCTCCACTGTTTTGGCTGACAGCTGTTTGCTGGCCGATTTACCACATTAAAAGTGATCAATACCTGTTTTCCAACGGATTTGGAGGCGGATCAGACCAAAAAGAGGCAGTTTGGTGTCGGCTCCAAAAACGGAAATTTCCTTGACCCCGCGGTCAAGGTTTTTTTCAAATCCCCCCTCCTCCACTGTTTTGGCTGACAGCTGTTTTGGCTGACAACTGTTTTCTGGCCGATTTACCACATTAAAAGTGATCAATACCTGTTTTCCAACGGGTTTGGAGGCGGATCAGACCAAAAAGAGACAGTTTGGTGTCGGCTCCAAAAACTGATATTTCCTTGACCCCGCGGTCAAGGTTTTTTTCAAATCCCCCCTCCTCCACTGTTTTGGCTGACAGCTGTTTTCTGGCCGATTTACCACATTAAAAGTGATCAATACCTGTTTTCCAACGGGTTTGGAGGCGGATCAGACCAAAAAGAGGCAGTTTGGTGTCGGCTCCAAAAACTGAAATTTCCTTGACCCCGCGGTCAAGGGTTTTTTCAAATCCCCCCTCCTCCACTGTTTTGGCTGACAGCTGTTTGCTGGCCGATTTACCACATTAAAAGTGATCAATACCTGTTTTCCAACGGGTTTGGAGGCGGATCAGACCAAAAAGAGGCAGTTTGGTGTCGGCTCCAAAAACTGATATTTCCTTGACCCCGCGGTCAAGGTTTTTTTCAAATCCCCCCTCCTCCACTGTTTTGGCTGACAGCTGTTTTCTGGCCGATTTACCACATTAAAAGTGATCAATACCTGTTTTCCAACGGGTTTGGAGGCGGATCAGACCAAAAAGAGGCAGTTTGGTGTCGGCTCCAAAAACTGAAATTTCCTTGACCCCGCGGTCAAGGTTTTTTTCAAATCCCCCCTCCTCCACTGTTTTGGCTGACAGCTGTTTGCTGGCCGATTTACCACATTAAAAGTGATCAATACCTGTTTTCCAACGGGTTTGGAGGCGGACCAGACCAAAAAGAGGCAGTTTGGTGTCGGCTCCAAAAACGGAAATTTCCTTGACCCCGCGGTCAAGGTTTTTTTCAAATCCCCCCTCCTCCACTGTTTTGGCTGACAGCTGTTTTGGCTGACAGCTGTTTTCTGGCCGATTTACCACATTAAAAGTGATCAATACCTGTTTTCCAACGGGTTTGGAGGCGGATCAGACCAAAAAGAGGCAGTTTGGTGTCGGCTCCAAAAACGGAAATTTCCTTGACCCCGCGGTCAAGGTTTTTTTCAAATCCCCCCTCCTCCACTGTTTTGGCTGACAGCTGTTTTCTGGCCGATTTACCACATTAGAAGTGATCAATACCTGTTTTCCAACGGGTTTGGAGGCGGATCAGACCAAAAAGAGGCAGTTTGGTGTCGGCTCCACAAACGGAAATTTCCTTGACCCCGCGGTCAAGGTTTTTTTCAAATCCCCCCTCCTCCACTGTTTTGGCTGACAGCTGTTTTCTGGCCGATTTACCGCATTAAAAGTGATCAATACCTGTTTTCCAACGGGTTTGGAGGCGGATCAGACCAAAAAGAGGCAGTTTGGTGTCGGCTCCAAAAACTGATATTTCCTTGACCCCGTGGTCAAGGTTTTTTTCAAATCCCCCCTCCTCCACTGTTTTGGCTGACAGCTGTTTGCTGGCCGATTTACCACATTAAAAGTGATCAATACCTGTTTTCCAACGGGTTTGGAGGCGGATCAGACCAAAAAGAGGCAGTTTGGTGTCGGCTCCAAAAACTGATATTTCCTTGACCCCGCGGTCAAGGTTTTTTTCAAATCCCCCCTCCTCCACTGTTTTGGCTGACAGCTGTTTTCTGGCCGATTTACCACATTAAAAGTGATCAATACCTGTTTTCCAACGGGTTTGGAGGCGGATCAGACCAAAAAGAGGCAGTTTGGTGTCGGCTCCACAAACGGAAATTTCCTTGACCCCGCGGTCAAGGTTTTTTTCAAATCCCCCCTCCTCCACTGTTTTGGCTGACAGCTGTTTTGGCTGACAGCTGTTTTCTGGCCGATTTACCACATTAAAAGTGATCAATACCTGTTTTCCAACGGGTTTGGAGGCGGATCAGACCAAAAAGAGGCAGTTTGGTGTCGGCTCCAAAAACGGAAATTTCCTTGACCCCGCGGTCAACGTTTTTTTCAAATCCCCCCATCTCCACTGTTTTGGCTGACAGCTGTTTTCTGGCCGATTTACCACATTAGAAGTGATCAATACCTGTTTTCCAACGGGTTTGGAGGCGGATCAGACCAAAAAGAGGCAGTTTGGTGTCGGCTCCACAAACGGAAATTTCCTTGACCCCGCGGTCAAGGTTTTTTTCAAATCCCCCCTCCTCCACTGTTTTGGCTGACAGCTGTTTTCTGGCCAATTTACCACATTAAAAGTGATCAATACCTGTTTTCCAACGGGTTTGGAGGCGGATCAGACCAAAAAGAGGCAGTTTGGTGTCGGCTCCAAAAACGGAAATTTCCTTGACCCCGCGGTCAAGGTTTTTTTCAAATCCCCCCTCCTCCACTGTTTTGGCTGACAGCTGTTTTCTGGCCGATTTACCACATTAAAAGTGATCAATACCTGTTTTCCAACGGGTTTGGAGGCGGATCAGACCAAAAAGAGACAGTTTGGTGTCGGCTCCAAAAACTGATATTTCCTTGACCCCGCGGTCAAGGTTTTTTTCAAATCCCCCCTCCTCCACTGTTTTGGCTGACAGCTGTTTTCTGGCCGATTTACCACATTAAAAGTGATCAATACCTGTTTTCCAACGGGTTTGGAGACAGTTTTGGAGGCGGTTTTTTCAAGGTTTTTTTCAAATCCCCCCTCCTCCACTGTTTTGGCTGACAGCTGTTTTGGCTGACAGCTGTTTTCTGGCCGATTTACCACATTAAAAGTGATCAATACCTGTTTTCCAACGGGTTTGGAGGCGGATCAGACCAAAAAGAGGCAGTTTGGTGTCGGCTCCAAAAACTGATATTTCCTTGACCCCGCGGTCAAGGTTTTTTTCAAATCCCCCCTCCTCCACTGTTTTGGCTTACAGCTGTTTTGGCTGACAGCTGTTTTCTGGCCGATTTACCACATTAAAAGTGATCAATACCTGTTTTCCAATGGGTTTGGAGGCGGATCAGACCAAAAAGAGGCAGTTTGGTGTCGGCTCCAAAAACTGATATTTCCTTGACCCCGCGGTCAAGGTTTTTTTTAAATCCCCCCTCCTCCACTGTTTTGGCTGACAGCTGTTTGCTGGCCGATTTACCACATTAAAAGTGATCAATACCTGTTTTCCAACGGATTTGGAGGCGGATCAGACCAAAAAGAGGAAGTTTGGTGTCGGCTCCAAAAACGGAAATTTCCTTGACCCCGCGGTCAAGGTTTTTTTCAAATCCCCCCTCCTCCACTGTTTTGGCTGACAGCTGTTTTGGCTGACAGCTGTTTTCTGGCCGATTTACCACATTAAAAGTGATCAATACCTGTTTTCCAACGGGTTTGGAGGCGGATCAGACCAAAAAGAGACAGTTTGGTGTCGGCTCCAAAAACTGATATTTCCTTGACCCCGCGGTCAAGGTTTTTTTCAAATCCCCCCTCCTCCACTGTTTTGGCTGACAGCTGTTTGCTGGCCGATTTACCACATTAAAAGTGATCAATACCTGTTTTCCAACGGGTTTGGAGGCGGATCAGACCAAAAAGAGGCAGTTTGGTGTCGGCTCCACAAACGGAAATTTCCTTGACCCCGCGGTCAAGGTTTTTTTCAAATCCCCCCCCTCCACTGTTTTGGCTGACAGCTGTTTGCTGGCCGATTTACCACATTAAAAGTGATCAATACCTGTTTTCCAACGGGTTTGGAGGCGGATCAGACCAAAAAGAGGCAGTTTGGTGTCGGCTCCACAAACGGAAATTTCCTTGACCCCGCGGTCAAGGTTTTTTTCAAATCCCCCCTCCTCCACTGTTTTGGCTGACAGCTGTTTTCTGGCCGATTTACCACATTAAAAGTGATCAATACCTGTTTTCCAACGGGTTTGGAGGCGGATCAGACCAAAAAGAGACAGTTTGGTGTCGGCTCCAAAAACTGATATTTCCTTGACCCCGCGGTCAAGGTTTTTTTCAAATCCCCCCTCCTCCACTGTTTTGGCTGACAGCTGTTTGCTGGCCGATTTACCACATTAAAAGTGATCAATACCTGTTTTCCAACGGGTTTGGAGGCGGATCAGACCAAAAAGAGGCAGTTTGGTGTCGGCTCCACAAACGGAAATTTCCTTGACCCCGCGGTCAAGGTTTTTTTCAAATCCCCCCCCTCCACTGTTTTGGCTGACAGCTGTTTGCTGGCCGATTTACCACATTAAAAGTGATCAATACCTGTTTTCCAACGGGTTTGGAGGCGGATCAGACCAAAAAGAGGCAGTTTGGTGTCGGCTCCACAAACGGAAATTTCCTTGACCCCGCGGTCAAGGTTTTTTTCAAATCCCCCCTCCTCCACTGTTTTGGCTGACAGCTGTTTGCTGGCCGATTTACCACATTAAAAGTGATCAATACCTGTTTTCCAACGGGTTTGGAGGCGGATCAGACCAAAAAGAGGCAGTTTGGTGTCGGCTCCAAAAACTGATATTTCCTTGACCCCGCGGTCAAGGTTTTTTTCAAATCCCCCCTCCTCCACTGTTTTGGCTGACAGCTGTTTTCTGGCCGATTTACCACATTAAAAGTGATCAATACCTGTTTTCCAACGGGTTTGGAGGCGGATCAGACCAAAAAGAGGCAGTTTGGTGTCGGCTCCAAAAACTGATATTTCCTTGACCCCGCGGTCAAGGTTTTTTTCAAATCCCCCCTCCTCCACTGTTTTGGCTGACAGCTGTTTTCTGGCCGATTTACCACATTAAAAGTGATCAATACCTGTTTTCCAACGGGTTTGGAGGCGGATCAGACCAAAAAGAGGCAGTTTGGTGTCGGCTCCAAAAACTGATATTTCCTTGACCCCGCGGTCAAGGTTTTTTTCAAATCCCCCCTCCTCCACTGTTTTGGCTGACAGCTGTTTTCTGGCCGATTTACCACATTAAAAGTGATCAATACCTGTTTTCCAACGGGTTTGGAGGCGGATCAGACCAAAAAGAGGCAGTTTGGTGTCGGCTCCAAAAACTGATATTTCCTTGACCCCGCGGTCAAGGTTTTTTTCAAATCCCCCCTCCTCCACTGTTTTGGCTGACAGCTGTTTTCTGGCCGATTTACCACATTAAAAGTGATCAATACCTGTTTTCCAACGGGTTTGGAGGCGGATCAGACCAAAAAGAGGCAGTTTGGTGTCGGCTCCAAAAACTGATATTTCCTTGACCCCGCGGTCAAGGTTTTTTTCAAATCCCCCCTCCTCCACTGTTTTGGCTGACAGCTGTTTTGGCTGACAGCTGTTTTCTGGCCGATTTACCACATTAAAAGTGATCAATACCTGTTTTCCAACGGGTTTGGAGGCGGATCAGACCAAAAAGAGGCAGTTTGGTGTCGGCTCCAAAAACTGATATTTCCTTGACCCCGCGGTCAAGGTTTTTTTCAAATCCCCCCTCCTCCACTGTTTTGGCTGACAGCTGTTTTCTGGCCGATTTACCACATTAAAAGTGATCAATACCTGTTTTCCAACGGGTTTGGAGGCGGATCAGACCAAAAAGAGGCAGTTTGGTGTCGGCTCCAAAAACTGATATTTCCTTGACCCCGCGGTCAAGGTTTTTTTCAAATCCCCCCTCCTCCACTGTTTTGGCTGACAGCTGTTTTGGCTGACAGCTGTTTTCTGGCCGATTTACCACATTAAAAGTGATCAATACCTGTTTTCCAACGGGTTTGTAGGCGGATCAGACCAAAAAGAGACAGTTTGGTGTCGGCTCCAAAAACTGATATTTCCTTGACCCCGCGGTCAAGGTTTTCTTCAAATCCCCCCTCCTCCACTGTTTTGGCTGACAGCTGTTTTCTGGCCGATTTACCACATTAAAAGTGATCAATACCTGTTTTCCAACGGGTTTGGAGGCGGATCAGACCAAAAAGAGGCAGTTTGGTGTCGGCTCCAAAAACGGAAATTTCCTTGACCCCGCGGTCAAGGTTTTTTTCAAATCCCCCCTCCTCCACTGTTTTGGCTGACAGCTGTTTGCTGGCCGATTTACCACATTAAAAGTGATCAATACCTGTTTTCCAACGGGTTTGGAGGCGGATCAGACCAAAAAGAGACAGTTTGGTGTCGGCTCCAAAAACTGATATTTCCTTGACCCCGCGGTCAAGGTTTTTTTCAAATCCCCCCTCCTCCACTGTTTTGGCTGACAGCTGTTTGCTGGCCGATTTACCACATTAAAAGTGATCAATACCTGTTTTCCAACGGGTTTGGAGGCGGATCAGACCAAAAAGAGGCAGTTTGGTGTCGGCTCCACAAACGGAAATTTCCTTGACCCCGCGGTCAAGGTTTTTTTCAAATCCCCCCCCTCCACTGTTTTGGCTGACAGCTGTTTGCTGGCCGATTTACCACATTAAAAGTGATCAATACCTGTTTTCCAACGGGTTTGGAGGCGGATCAGACCAAAAAGAGACAGTTTGGTGTCAGCTCCAAAAACTGATATTTCCTTGACCCCGCGGTCAAGGTTTTTTTCAAATCCCCCCTCCTCCACTGTTTTGGCTGACAGCTGTTTGCTGGCCGATTTACCACATTAAAAGTGATCAATACCTGTTTTCCAACGGGTTTGGAGGCGGATCAGACCAAAAAGAGGCAGTTTTGTGTCGGCTCCACAAACGGAAATTTCCTTGACCCCGCGGTCAAGGTTTTTTTTCAAATCCCCCCTCCTCCACTGTTTTGGCTGACAGCTGTTTTCTGGCCGATTTACCACATTAAAAGTGATCAATACCTGTTTTCCAACGGGTTTGGAGGCGGATCAGACCAAAAAGAGGCAGTTTGGTGTCGGCTCCACAAACGGAAATTTCCTTGACCCCGCGGTCAAGGTTTTTTTCAAATCCCCCCTCCTCCACTGTTTTGGCTGACAGCTGTTTTCTGGCCGATTTACCACATTAAAAGTGATCAATACCTGTTTTCCAACGGGTTTGGAGGCGGATCAGACCAAAAAGAGGCAGTTTGGTGTCGGCTCCACAAACGGAAATTTCCTTGACCCCGCGGTCAAGGTTTTTTTCAAATCCCCCCTCCTCCACTGTTTTGGCTGACAGCTGTTTTCTGGCCGATTTACCACATTAAAAGTGATCAATACCTGTTTTCCAACGGGTTTGGAGGCGGATCAGACCAAAAAGAGGCAGTTTGGTGTCGGCTCCAAAAACTGATATTTCCTTGACCCCGCGGTCAAGGTTTTTTTCAAATCCCCCCTCCTCCACTGTTTTGGCTGACAGCTGTTTTCTGGCCGATTTACCACATTAAAAGTGATCAATACCTGTTTTCCAACGGGTTTGGAGGCGGATCAGACCAAAAAGAGACAGTTTGGTGTCGGCTCCAAAAACTGATATTTCCTTGACCCCGCGGTCAAGGTTTTTTTCAAATCCCCCCTCCTCCACTGTTTTGGCTGACAGCTGTTTGCTGGCCGATTTACCACATTAAAAGTGATCAATACCTGTTTTCCAACGGGTTTGGAGGCGGATCAGACCAAAAAGAGGCAGTTTGGTGTCGGCTCCACAAACGGAAATTTCCTTGACCCCGCGGTCAAGGTTTTTTTCAAATCCCCCCTCCTCCACTGTTTTGGCTGACAGCTGTTTTGGCTGACAGCTGTTTTCTGGCCGATTTACCACATTAAAAGTGATCAATACCTGTTTTCCAACGGGTTTGGAGGCGGATCAGACCAAAAAGAGACAGTTTGGTGTCGGCTCCAAAAACTGATATTTCCTTGACCCCGCGGTCAAGGTTTTTTTCAAATCCCCCCTCCTCCACTGTTTTGGCTGACAGCTGTTTGCTGGCCGATTTACCACATTAAAAGTGATCAATACCTGTTTTCCAACGGGTTTGGAGGCGGATCAGACCAAAAAGAGGCAGTTTGGTGTCGGCTCCAAAAACTGATATTTCCTTGACCCCGCGGTCAAGGTTTTTTTCAAATCCCCCCTCCTCCACTGTTTTGGCTGACAGCTGTTTTGGCTGACAGCTGTTTTCTGGCCGATTTACCACATTAAAAGTGATCAATACCTGTTTTCCAACGGGTTTGGAGGCGGATCAGACCAAAAAGAGGCAGTTTGGTGTCGGCTCCAAAAACTGATATTTCCTTGACCCCGCGGTCAAGGTTTTTTTCAAATCCCCCCTCCTCCACTGTTTTGGCTGACAGCTGTTTTGGCTGACAGCTGTTTTCTGGCCGATTTACCACATTAAAAGTGATCAATACCTGTTTTCCAACGGGTTTGTAGGCGGATCAGACCAAAAAGAGACAGTTTGGTGTCGGCTCCAAAAACTGATATTTCCTTGACCCCGCGGTCAAGGTTTTCTTCAAATCCCCCCTCCTCCACTGTTTTGGCTGACAGCTGTTTTCTGGCCGATTTACCACATTAAAAGTGATCAATACCTGTTTTCCAACGGGTTTGGAGGCGGATCAGACCAAAAAGAGGCAGTTTGGTGTCGGCTCCAAAAACGGAAATTTCCTTGACCCCGCGGTCAAGGTTTTTTTCAAATCCCCCCTCCTCCACTGTTTTGGCTGACAGCTGTTTGCTGGCCGATTTACCACATTAAAAGTGATCAATACCTGTTTTCCAACGGGTTTGGAGGCGGATCAGACCAAAAAGAGACAGTTTGGTGTCGGCTCCAAAAACTGATATTTCCTTGACCCCGCGGTCAAGGTTTTTTTCAAATCCCCCCTCCTCCACTGTTTTGGCTGACAGCTGTTTGCTGGCCGATTTACCACATTAAAAGTGATCAATACCTGTTTTCCAACGGGTTTGGAGGCGGATCAGACCAAAAAGAGGCAGTTTGGTGTCGGCTCCACAAACGGAAATTTCCTTGACCCCGCGGTCAAGGTTTTTTTCAAATCCCCCCCCTCCACTGTTTTGGCTGACAGCTGTTTGCTGGCCGATTTACCACATTAAAAGTGATCAATACCTGTTTTCCAACGGGTTTGGAGGCGGATCAGACCAAAAAGAGACAGTTTGGTGTCAGCTCCAAAAACTGATATTTCCTTGACCCCGCGGTCAAGGTTTTTTTCAAATCCCCCCTCCTCCACTGTTTTGGCTGACAGCTGTTTGCTGGCCGATTTACCACATTAAAAGTGATCAATACCTGTTTTCCAACGGGTTTGGAGGCGGATCAGACCAAAAAGAGGCAGTTTGGTGTCGGCTCCACAAACGGAAATTTCCTTGACCCCGCGGTCAAGGTTTTTTTCAAATCCCCCCCCTCCACTGTTTTGGCTGACAGCTGTTTGCTGGCCGATTTACCACATTAAAAGTGATCAATACCTGTTTTCCAACGGGTTTGGAGGCGGATCAGACCAAAAAGAGACAGTTTGGTGTCGGCTCCACAAACGGAAATTTCCTTGACCCCGCGGTCAAGGTTTTTTTCAAATCCCCCCTCCTCCACTGTTTTGGCTGACAGCTGTTTTCTGGCCGATTTACCACATTAAAAGTGATCAATACCTGTTTTCCAACGGGTTTGGAGGCGGATCAGACCAAAAAGAGGCAGTTTGGTGTCGGCTCCAAAAACTGATATTTCCTTGACCCCACGGTCAAGGTTTTTTTCAAATCCCCCCACCTCCACTGTTTTGGCTGACAGCTGTTTTGGCTGACAGCTGTTTTCTGGCCGATTTACCACATTAAAAGTGATCAATACCTGTTTTCCAACGGGTTTGGAGGCGGATCAGACCAAAAAGAGGCAGTTTGGTGTCGGCTCCAAAAACTGATATTTCCTTGACCCCGCGGTCAAGGTTTTTTTCAAATCCCCCCTCCTCCACTGTTTTGGCTGACAGCTGTTTTCTGGCCGATTTACCACATTAAAAGTGATCAATACCTGTTTTCCAACGGGTTTGGAGGCGGATCAGACCAAAAAGAGGCAGTTTGGTGTCGGCTCCAAAAACTGAAATTTCCTTGACCCCGCGGTCAAGGTTTTTTTCAAATCCCCCCTCCTCCACTGTTTTGGCTGACAGCTGTTTGCTGGCCGATTTACCACATTAAAAGTGATCAATACCTGTTTTCCAACGGGTTTGGAGGCGGATCAGACCAAAAAGAGGCAGTTTGGTGTCGGCTCCAAAAACGGAAATTTCCTTGACCCCGCGGTCAAGGTTTTTTTCAAATCCCCCCTCCTCCACTGTTTTGGCTGACAGCTGTTTGCTGGCCGATTTACCACATTAAAAGTGATCAATACCTGTTTTCCAACGGGTTTGGAGGCGGATCAGACCAAAAAGAGGCAGTTTGGTGTCGGCTCCACAAACGGAAATTTCCTTGACCCCGCGGTCAAGGTTTTTTTCAAATCCCCCCTCCTCCACTGTTTTGGCTGACAGCTGTTTGCTGGCCGATTTACCACATTAAAAGTGATCAATACCTGTTTTCCAACGGGTTTGGAGGCGGATCAGACCAAAAAGAGGCAGTTTGGTGTCGGCTCCAAAAACTGATATTTCCTTGACCCCGCGGTCAAGGTTTTTTTCAAATCCCCCCTCCTCCACTGTTTTGGCTGACAGCTGTTTTCTGGCCGATTTACCACATTAAAAGTGATCAATACCTGTTTTCCAACGGGTTTGGAGACGGATCAGACCAAAAAGAGGCAGTTTGGTGTCGGCTCCAAAAACTGATATTTCCTTGACCCCGCGGTCAAGGTTTTTTTCAAATCCCCCCACCTCCACTGTTTTGGCTGACAGCTGTTTTCTGGCCGATTTACCACATTAAAAGTGATCAATACCTGTTTTCCAACGGGTTTGGAGGCGGATCAGACCAAATAGAGGCAGTTTGTTGTCGGCTCCAAAAACGGAAATTTCCTTGACCCCGCGGTCAAGGTTTTTTTCAAATCCCCCCATCTCCACTGTTTTGGCTGACAGCTGTTTTCTGGCCGATTTACCACATTAAAAGTGATCAATACCTGTTTTCCAACGGGTTTGGAGGCGGATCAGACCAAAAAGAGGCAGTTTGGTGTCGGCTCCAAAAACGGAAATTTCCTTGACCCCGCGGTCAAGGTTTTTTTCAAATCCCCCCTCCTCCACTGTTTTGGCTGACAGCTGTTTTCTGGCCGATTTACCACATTAAAAGTGATCAATACCTGTTTTCCAACGGGTTTGGAGGCGGATCAGACCAAAAAGAGGCAGTTTGGTGTCGGCTCCAAAAACGGAAATTTCCTTGACCCCGCGGTCAAGGTTTTTTTCAAATCCCCCCTCCTCCACTGTTTTGGCTGACAGCTGTTTGCTGGCCGATTTACCACATTAAAAGTGATCAATACCTGTTTTCCAACGGGTTTGGAGGCGGATCAGACCAAAAAGAGGCAGTTTGGTGTCGGCTCCAAAAACTGAAATTTCCTTGACCCCGCGGTCAAGGTTTTTTTCAAATCCCCCCTCCTCCACTGTTTTGGCTGACAGCTGTTTTGGCTGACAGCTGTTTTCTGGCCGATTTACCACATTAAAAGTGATCAATACCTGTTTTCCAACGGGTTTGGAGGCGGATCAGACCAAAAAGAGACAGTTTGGTGTCGGCTCCAAAAACTGATATTTCCTTGACCCCGCGGTCAAGGTTTTTTTCAAATCCCCCCTCCTCCACTGTTTTGGCTGACAGCTGTTTTCTGGCCGATTTACCACATTAAAAGTGATCAATACCTGTTTTCCAACGGGTTTGGAGACGGTTTTGGAGGCGGTTTTTTCAAGGTTTTTTTCAAATCCCCCCTCCTCCACTGTTTTGGCTGACAGCTGTTTGCTGGCCGATTTACCACATTAAAAGTGATCAATACCTGTTTTCCAACGGGTTTGGAGGCGGATCAGACCAAAAAGAGGCAGTTTGGTGTCGGCTCCAAAAACTGATATTTCCTTGACCCCGCGGTCAAGGTTTTTTTCAAATCCCCCCTCCTCCACTGTTTTGGCTGACAGCTGTTTTCTGGCCGATTTACCACATTAAAAGTGATCAATACCTGTTTTCCAACGGGTTTGGAGGCGGATCAGACCAAAAAGAGACAGTTTGGTGTCGGCTCCAAAAACTGATATTTCCTTGACCCCGCGGTCAAGGTTTTTTTCAAATCCCCCCTCCTCCACTGTTTTGGCTGACAGCTGTTTTCTGGCCGATTTACCACATTAAAAGTGATCAATACCTGTTTTCCAACGGGTTTGGAGGCAGATCAGACCAAAAAGAGGCAGTTTGGTGTCGGCTCCACAAACGGAAATTTCCTTGACCCCGCGGTCAAGGTTTTTTTCAAATCCCCCCTCCTCCACTGTTTTGGCTGACAGCTGTTTTCTGGCCGATTTACCACATTAAAAGTGATCAATACCTGTTTTCCAACGGGTTTGGAGGCGGATCAGACCAAAAAGAGGCAGTTTGGTGTCGGCTCCACAAACGGAAATTTCCTTGACCCCACGGTCAAGGTTTTTTTCAAATCCCCCCTCCTCCACTTTTTTGGCTGACAGCTGTTTGCTGGCCGATTTACCACATTAAAAGTGATCAATACCTGTTTTCCAACGGGTTTGGAGGCGGATCAGACCAAAAAGAGGCAGTTTGGTGTCGGCTCCACAAACGGAAATTTCCTTGACCACGCGGTCAAGGTTTTTTTCAAATCCCCCCTCCTCCACTGTTTTGGCTGACAGCTGTTTTCTGGCCGATTTACCACATTAAAAGTGATCAATACCTGTTTTCCAACGGGTTTGGAGGCGGATCAGACCAAAAAGAGGCAGTTTGGTGTCGGCTCCAAAAACGGAAATTTCCTTGACCCCGCGGTCAAGGTTTTTTTCAAATCCCCCCTCCTCCACTGTTTTGGCTGACAGCTGTTTGCTGGCCGATTTACCACATTAAAAGTGATCAATACCTGTTTTCCAACGGGTTTGGAGGCGGATCAGACCAAAAAGAGGCAGTTTGGTGTCGGCTCCAAAAACTGATATTTCCTTGACCCCGCGGTCAAGGTTTTTTTCAAATCCCCCCTCCTCCACTGTTTTGGCTGACAGCTGTTTTGGCTGACAGCTGTTTTCTGGCCGATTTACCACATTAAAAGTGATCAATACCTGTTTTCCAACGGGTTTGGAGGCGGATCAGACCAAAAAGAGACAGTTTGGTGTCGGCTCCAAAAACTGATATTTCCTTGACCCCGCGGTCAAGGTTTTTTTCAAATCCCCCCTCCTCCACTGTTTTGGCTGACAGCTGTTTTCTGGCCGATTTACCACATTAAAAGTGATCAATACCTGTTTTCCAACGGGTTTGGAGACGGTTTTGGAGGCGGTTTTTTCAAGGTTTTTTTCAAATCCCCCCTCCTCCACTGTTTTGGCTGACAGCTGTTTTCTGGCCGATTTACCACATTAAAAGTGATCAATACCTGTTTTCCAACGGGTTTGGAGGCGGATCAGACCAAAAAGAGGCAGTTTGGTGTCGGCTCCAAAAACTGATATTTCCTTGACCCCGCGGTCAAGGTTTTTTTCAAATCCCCCCTCCTCCACTGTTTTGGCTGACAGCTGTTTTCTGGCCGATTTACCACATTAAAAGTGATCAATACCTGTTTTCCAACGGGTTTGGAGGCGGATCAGACCAAAAAGAGGCAGTTTGGTGTCGGCTCCAAAAACGGATATTTCCTTGACCCCGCGGTCAAGGTTTTTTTCAAATCCCCCCTCCTCCACTGTTTTGGCTGACAGCTGTTTTCTGGCCGATTTACCACATTAAAAGTGATCAATACCTGTTTTCCAACGGGTTTGGAGACGGTTTTGGAGGCGGTTTTTTCAAGGTTTTTTTCAAATCCCCCCTCCTCCACTGTTTTGGCTGACAGCTTTTTTCTGGCCGATTTACCACATTAAAAGTGATCAATACCTGTTTTCCAACGGGTTTGGAGGCGGATCAGACCAAAAAGAGGCAGTTTGGTGTCGGCTCCAAAAACTGATATTTCCTTGACCCCGCGGTCAAGGTTTTTTTCAAATCCCCCCTCCTCCACTGTTTTGGCTGACAGCTGTTTTGGCTGACAGCTGTTTTCTGGCCGATTTACCACATTAAAAGTGATCAATACCTGTTTTCCAACGGGTTTGGAGGCGGATCAGACCAAAAAGAGACAGTTTGGTGTCGGCTCCAAAAACTGATATTTCCTTGACCCCGCGGTCAAGGTTTTTTTCAAATCCCCCCTCCTCCACTGTTTTGGCTGACAGCTGTTTTCTGGCCGATTTACCACATTAAAAGTGATCAATACCTGTTTTCCAACGGGTTTGGAGGCGGATCAGACCAAAAAGAGGCAGTTTGGTGTCGGCTCCAAAAACTGATATTTCCTTGACCCCGCGGTCAAGGTTTTTTTCAAATCCCCCCTCCTCCACTGTTTTGGCTGACAGCTGTTTTCTGGCCGATTTACCACATTAAAAGTGATCAATACCTGTTTTCCAACGGGTTTGGAGGCGGATCAGACCAAAAAGAGGCAGTTTGGTGTCGGCTCCACAAACGGAAATTTCCTTGACCCCACGGTCAAGGTTTTTTTCAAATCCCCCCTCCTCCACTGTTTTGGCTGACAGCTGTTTGCTGGCCGATTTACCACATTAAAAGTGATCAATACCTGTTTTCCAACGGGTTTGGAGGCGGATCAGACCAAAAAGAGGCAGTTTGGTGTCGGCTCCACAAACGGAAATTTCCTTGACCCCACGGTCAAGGTTTTTTTCAAATCCCCCCTCCTCCACTGTTTTGGCTGACAGCTGTTTTGGCTGACAGCTGTTTTCTGGCCGATTTACCACATTAAAAGTGATCAATACCTGTTTTCCAACGGGTTTGGAGGCGGATCAGACCAAAAAGAGGCAGTTTGGTGTCGGCTCCAAAAACTGATATTTCCTTGACCCCGCGGTCAAGGTTTTTTTCAAATCCCCCCTCCTCCACTGTTTTGGCTGACAGCTGTTTTGGCTGACAGCTGTTTTCTGGCCGATTTACCACATTAAAAGTGATCAATACCTGTTTTCCAACGGGTTTGGAGGCGGATCAGACCAAAAAGAGGCAGTTTGGTGTCGGCTCCAAAAACGGAAATTTCCTTGACCCCGCGGTCAAGGTTTTTTTCAAATCCCCCCTCCTCCACTGTTTTGGCTGACAGCTGTTTGCTGGCCGATTTACCACATTAAAAGTGATCAATACCTGTTTTCCAACGGGTTTGGAGGCGGATCAGACCAAAAAGAGGCAGTTTGGTGTCGGCTCCAAAAACTGATATTTCCTTGACCCCGCGGTCAAGGTTTTTTTCAAATCCCCCCTCCTCCACTGTTTTGGCTGACAGCTGTTTTGGCTGACAGCTGTTTTCTGGCCGATTTACCACATTAAAAGTGATCAATACCTGTTTTCCAACGGGTTTGGAGGCGGATCAGACCAAAAAGAGACAGTTTGGTGTCGGCTCCAAAAACTGATATTTCCTTGACCCCGCGGTCAAGGTTTTTTTCAAATCCCCCCTCCTCCACTGTTTTGGCTGACAGCTGTTTTCTGGCCGATTTACCACATTAAAAGTGATCAATACCTGTTTTCCAACGGGTTTGGAGGCGGATCAGACCAAAAAGAGACAGTTTGGTGTCGGCTCCAAAAACTGATATTTCCTTGACCCCGCGGTCAAGGTTTTTTTCAAATCCCCCCTCCTCCACTGTTTTGGCTGACAGCTGTTTTCTGGCCGATTTACCACATTAAAAGTGATCAATACCTGTTTTCCAACGGGTTTGGAGGCGGATCAGACCAAAAAGAGGCAGTTTGGTGTCGGCTCCAAAAACTGATATTTCCTTGACCCCGCGGTCAAGGTTTTTTTCAAATCCCCCCTCCTCCACTGTTTTGGCTGACAGCTGTTTTCTGGCCGATTTACCACATTAAAAGTGATCAATACCTGTTTTCCAACGGGTTTGGAGGCGGATCAGACCAAAAAGAGGCAGTTTGGTGTCGGCTCCAAAAACGGAAATTTCCTTGACCCCGCGGTCAAGGTTTTTTTCAAATCCCCCCTCCTCCACTGTTTTGGCTGACAGCTGTTTGCTGGCCGATTTACCACATTAAAAGTGATCAATACCTGTTTTCCAACGGGTTTGGAGGCGGATCAGACCAAAAAGAGGCAGTTTGGTGTCGGCTCCACAAACGGAAATTTCCTTGACCCCGCGGTCAAGGTTTTTTTCAAATCCCCCCTCCTCCACTGTTTTGGCTGACAGCTGTTTTCTGGCCGATTTACCACATTAAAAGTGATCAATACCTGTTTTCCAACGGGTTTGGAGGCGGATCAGACCAAAAAGAGGCAGTTTGGTGTCGGCTCCAAAAACGGAAATTTCCTTGACCCCGCGGTCAAGGTTTTTTTCAAATCCCCCCTCCTCCGCTGTTTTGGCTGACAGCTGTTTGCTGGCCGATTTACCACATTAAAAGTGATCAATACCTGTTTTCCAACGGGTTTGGAGGCGGATCAGACCAAAAAGAGGCAGTTTGGTGTCGGCTCCACAAACGGAAATTTCCTTGACCCCGCGGTCAAGGTTTTTTTCAAATCCCCCCTCCTCCACTGTTTTGGCTGACAGCTGTTTTCTGGCCGATTTACCACATTAAAAGTGATCAATACCTGTTTTCCAACGGGTTTGGAGGCGGATCAGACCAAAAAGAGGCAGTTTGGTGTCGGCTCCAAAAACTGATATTTCCTTGACCCCGCGGTCAAGGTTTTTTTCAAATCCCCCCTCCTCCACTGTTTTGGCTGACAGCTGTTTTCTGGCCGATTTACCACATTAAAAGTGATCAATACCTGTTTTCCAACGGGTTTGGAGGCAGATCAGACCAAAAAGAGGCAGTTTGGTGTCGGCTCCACAAACGGAAATTTCCTTGACCCCGCGGTCAAGGTTTTTTTCAAATCCCCCCTCCTCCACTGTTTTGGCTGACAGCTGTTTTCTGGCCGATTTACCACATTAAAAGTGATCAATACCTGTTTTCCAACGGGTTTGGAGGCGGATCAGACCAAAAAGAGGCAGTTTGGTGTCGGCTCCAAAAACGGAAATTTCCTTGACCCCGCGGTCAAGGTTTTTTTCAAATCCCCCCTCCTCCACTGTTTTGGCTGACAGCTGTTTGCTGGCCGATTTACCACATTAAAAGTGATCAATACCTGTTTTCCAACGGGTTTGGAGGCGGATCAGACCAAAAAGAGGCAGTTTGGTGTCGGCTCCACAAACGGAAATTTCCTTGACCCCGCGGTCAAGGTTTTTTTCAAATCCCCCCTCCTCCACTGTTTTGGCTGACAGCTGTTTTCTGGCCGATTTACCACATTAAAAGTGATCAATACCTGTTTTCCAACGGGTTTGGAGGCGGATCAGACCAAAAAGAGGCAGTTTGGTGTCGGCTCCAAAAACGGAAATTTCCTTGACCCCGCGGTCAAGGTTTTTTTCAAATCCCCCCTCCTCCGCTGTTTTGGCTGACAGCTGTTTGCTGGCCGATTTACCACATTAAAAGTGATCAATACCTGTTTTCCAACGGGTTTGGAGGCGGATCAGACCAAAAAGAGGCAGTTTGGTGTCGGCTCCACAAACGGAAATTTCCTTGACCCCGCGGTCAAGGTTTTTTTCAAATCCCCCCTCCTCCACTGTTTTGGCTGACAGCTGTTTTCTGGCCGATTTACCACATTAAAAGTGATCAATACCTGTTTTCCAACGGGTTTGGAGGCGGATCAGACCAAAAAGAGGCAGTTTGGTGTCGGCTCCAAAAACTGATATTTCCTTGACCCCGCGGTCAAGGTTTTTTTCAAATCCCCCCTCCTCCACTGTTTTGGCTGACAGCTGTTTTCTGGCCGATTTACCACATTAAAAGTGATCAATACCTGTTTTCCAACGGGTTTGGAGGCAGATCAGACCAAAAAGAGGCAGTTTGGTGTCGGCTCCACAAACGGAAATTTCCTTGACCCCGCGGTCAAGGTTTTTTTCAAATCCCCCCTCCTCCACTGTTTTGGCTGACAGCTGTTTTCTGGCCGATTTACCACATTAAAAGTGATCAATACCTGTTTTCCAACGGGTTTGGAGGCGGATCAGACCAAAAAGAGGCAGTTTGGTGTCGGCTCCAAAAACTGATATTTCCTTGACCCCGCGGTCAAGGTTTTTTTCAAATCCCCCCTCCTCCACTGTTTTGGCTGACAGCTGTTTTCTGGCCGATTTACCACATTAAAAGTGATCAATACCTGTTTTCCAACGGGTTTGGAGGCGGATCAGACCAAAAAGAGGCAGTTTGGTGTCGGCTCCAAAAACTGATATTTCCTTGACCCCGCGGTCAAGGTTTTTTTCAAATCCCCCCTCCTCCACTGTTTTGGCTGACAGCTGTTTTCTGGCCGATTTACCACATTAAAAGTGATCAATACCTGTTTTCCAACGGGTTTGGAGGCAGATCAGACCAAAAAGAGGCAGTTTGGTGTCGGCTCCACAAACGGAAATTTCCTTGACCCCGCGGTCAAGGTTTTTTTCAAATCCCCCCTCCTCCACTGTTTTGGCTGACAGCTGTTTTCTGGCCGATTTACCACATTAAAAGTGATCAATACCTGTTTTCCAACGGGTTTGGAGGCGGATCAGACCAAAAAGAGGCAGTTTGGTGTCGGCTCCAAAAACTGATATTTCCTTGACCCCGCGGTCAAGGTTTTTTTCAAATCCCCCCTCCTCCACTGTTTTGGCTGACAGCTGTTTTCTGGCCGATTTACCACATTAAAAGTGATCAATACCTGTTTTCCAACGGGTTTGGAGGCGGATCAGACCAAAAAGAGGCAGTTTGGTGTCGGCTCCAAAAACTGATATTTCCTTGACCCCGCGGTCAAGGTTTTTTTCAAATCCCCCCTCCTCCACTGTTTTGGCTGACAGCTGTTTTCTGGCCGATTTACCACATTAAAAGTGATCAATACCTGTTTTCCAACGGGTTTGGAGGCGGATCAGACCAAAAAGAGGCAGTTTGGTGTCGGCTCCACAAACGGAAATTTCCTTGACCCCACGGTCAAGGTTTTTTTCAAATCCCCCCTCCTCCACTGTTTTGGCTGACAGCTGTTTGCTGGCCGATTTACCACATTAAAAGTGATCAATACCTGTTTTCCAACGGGTTTGGAGGCGGATCAGACCAAAAAGAGGCAGTTTGGTGTCGGCTCCACAAACGGAAATTTCCTTGACCCCGCGGTCAAGGTTTTTTTCAAATCCCCCCTCCTCCACTGTTTTGGCTGACAGCTGTTTTGGCTGACAGCTGTTTTCTGGCCGATTTACCACATTAAAAGTGATCAATACCTGTTTTCCAACGGGTTTGGAGGCGGATCAGACCAAAAAGAGGCAGTTTGGTGTCGGCTCCAAAAACTGATATTTCCTTGACCCCGCGGTCAAGGTTTTTTTCAAATCCCCCCTCCTCCACTGTTTTGGCTGACAGCTGTTTTGGCTGACAGCTGTTTTCTGGCCGATTTACCACATTAAAAGTGATCAATACCTGTTTTCCAACGGGTTTGGAGGCGGATCAGACCAAAAAGAGGCAGTTTGGTGTCGGCTCCAAAAACGGAAATTTCCTTGACCCCGCGGTCAAGGTTTTTTTCAAATCCCCCCTCCTCCACTGTTTTGGCTGACAGCTGTTTGCTGGCCGATTTACCACATTAAAAGTGATCAATACCTGTTTTCCAACGGGTTTGGAGGCGGATCAGACCAAAAAGAGACAGTTTGGTGTCGGCTCCAAAAACTGATATTTCCTTGACCCCGCGGTCAAGGTTTTTTTCAAATCCCCCCTCCTCCACTGTTTTGGCTGACAGCTGTTTTCTGGCCGATTTACCACATTAAAAGTGATCAATACCTGTTTTCCAACGGGTTTGGAGGCGGATCAGACCAAAAAGAGACAGTTTGGTGTCGGCTCCAAAAACTGATATTTCCTTGACCCCGCGGTCAAGGTTTTTTTCAAATCCCCCCTCCTCCACTGTTTTGGCTGACAGCTGTTTTCTGGCCGATTTACCACATTAAAAGTGATCAATACCTGTTTTCCAACGGGTTTGGAGGCGGATCAGACCAAAAAGAGGCAGTTTGGTGTCGGCTCCAAAAACTGATATTTCCTTGACCCCGCGGTCAAGGTTTTTTTCAAATCCCCCCTCCTCCACTGTTTTGGCTGACAGCTGTTTTCTGGCCGATTTACCACATTAAAAGTGATCAATACCTGTTTTCCAACGGGTTTGGAGGCGGATCAGACCAAAAAGAGGCAGTTTGGTGTCGGCTCCAAAAACGGAAATTTCCTTGACCCCGCGGTCAAGGTTTTTTTCAAATCCCCCCTCCTCCACTGTTTTGGCTGACAGCTGTTTGCTGGCCGATTTACCACATTAAAAGTGATCAATACCTGTTTTCCAACGGGTTTGGAGGCGGATCAGACCAAAAAGAGGCAGTTTGGTGTCGGCTCCACAAACGGAAATTTCCTTGACCCCGCGGTCAAGGTTTTTTTCAAATCCCCCCTCCTCCACTGTTTTGGCTGACAGCTGTTTTCTGGCCGATTTACCACATTAAAAGTGATCAATACCTGTTTTCCAACGGGTTTGGAGGCGGATCAGACCAAAAAGAGGCAGTTTGGTGTCGGCTCCAAAAACGGAAATTTCCTTGACCCCGCGGTCAAGGTTTTTTTCAAATCCCCCCTCCTCCGCTGTTTTGGCTGACAGCTGTTTGCTGGCCGATTTACCACATTAAAAGTGATCAATACCTGTTTTCCAACGGGTTTGGAGGCGGATCAGACCAAAAAGAGGCAGTTTGGTGTCGGCTCCACAAACGGAAATTTCCTTGACCCCGCGGTCAAGGTTTTTTTCAAATCCCCCCTCCTCCACTGTTTTGGCTGACAGCTGTTTTCTGGCCGATTTACCACATTAAAAGTGATCAATACCTGTTTTCCAACGGGTTTGGAGGCGGATCAGACCAAAAAGAGGCAGTTTGGTGTCGGCTCCAAAAACTGATATTTCCTTGACCCCGCGGTCAAGGTTTTTTTCAAATCCCCCCTCCTCCACTGTTTTGGCTGACAGCTGTTTTCTGGCCGATTTACCACATTAAAAGTGATCAATACCTGTTTTCCAACGGGTTTGGAGGCAGATCAGACCAAAAAGAGGCAGTTTGGTGTCGGCTCCACAAACGGAAATTTCCTTGACCCCGCGGTCAAGGTTTTTTTCAAATCCCCCCTCCTCCACTGTTTTGGCTGACAGCTGTTTTCTGGCCGATTTACCACATTAAAAGTGATCAATACCTGTTTTCCAACGGGTTTGGAGGCGGATCAGACCAAAAAGAGGCAGTTTGGTGTCGGCTCCAAAAACTGATATTTCCTTGACCCCGCGGTCAAGGTTTTTTTCAAATCCCCCCTCCTCCACTGTTTTGGCTGACAGCTGTTTTCTGGCCGATTTACCACATTAAAAGTGATCAATACCTGTTTTCCAACGGGTTTGGAGGCGGATCAGACCAAAAAGAGGCAGTTTGGTGTCGGCTCCAAAAACTGATATTTCCTTGACCCCGCGGTCAAGGTTTTTTTCAAATCCCCCCTCCTCCACTGTTTTGGCTGACAGCTGTTTTCTGGCCGATTTACCACATTAAAAGTGATCAATACCTGTTTTCCAACGGGTTTGGAGGCAGATCAGACCAAAAAGAGGCAGTTTGGTGTCGGCTCCACAAACGGAAATTTCCTTGACCCCGCGGTCAAGGTTTTTTTCAAATCCCCCCTCCTCCACTGTTTTGGCTGACAGCTGTTTTCTGGCCGATTTACCACATTAAAAGTGATCAATACCTGTTTTCCAACGGGTTTGGAGGCGGATCAGACCAAAAAGAGGCAGTTTGGTGTCGGCTCCAAAAACTGATATTTCCTTGACCCCGCGGTCAAGGTTTTTTTCAAATCCCCCCTCCTCCACTGTTTTGGCTGACAGCTGTTTTGGCTGACAGCTGTTTTCTGGCCGATTTACCACATTAAAAGTGATCAATACCTGTTTTCCAACGGGTTTGGAGGCGGATCAGACCAAAAAGAGACAGTTTGGTGTCGGCTCCAAAAACTGATATTTCCTTGACCCCGCGGTCAAGGTTTTTTTCAAATCCCCCCTCCTCCACTGTTTTGGCTGACAGCTGTTTTCTGGCCGATTTACCACATTAAAAGTGATCAATACCTGTTTTCCAACGGGTTTGGAGGCGGATCAGACCAAAAAGAGGCAGTTTGGTGTCGGCTCCAAAAACTGATATTTCCTTGACCCCGCGGTCAAGGTTTTTTTCAAATCCCCCCTCCTCCACTGTTTTGGCTGACAGCTGTTTTCTGGCCGATTTACCACATTAAAAGTGATCAATACCTGTTTTCCAACGGGTTTGGAGGCGGATCAGACCAAAAAGAGGCAGTTTGGTGTCGGCTCCACAAACGGAAATTTCCTTGACCCCACGGTCAAGGTTTTTTTCAAATCCCCCCTCCTCCACTGTTTTGGCTGACAGCTGTTTGCTGGCCGATTTACCACATTAAAAGTGATCAATACCTGTTTTCCAACGGGTTTGGAGGCGGATCAGACCAAAAAGAGGCAGTTTGGTGTCGGCTCCACAAACGGAAATTTCCTTGACCCCGCGGTCAAGGTTTTTTTCAAATCCCCCCTCCTCCACTGTTTTGGCTGACAGCTGTTTTGGCTGACAGCTGTTTTCTGGCCGATTTACCACATTAAAAGTGATCAATACCTGTTTTCCAACGGGTTTGGAGGCGGATCAGACCAAAAAGAGGCAGTTTGGTGTCGGCTCCAAAAACTGATATTTCCTTGACCCCGCGGTCAAGGTTTTTTTCAAATCCCCCCTCCTCCACTGTTTTGGCTGACAGCTGTTTTGGCTGACAGCTGTTTTCTGGCCGATTTACCACATTAAAAGTGATCAATACCTGTTTTCCAACGGGTTTGGAGGCGGATCAGACCAAAAAGAGGCAGTTTGGTGTCGGCTCCAAAAACGGAAATTTCCTTGACCCCGCGGTCAAGGTTTTTTTCAAATCCCCCCTCCTCCACTGTTTTGGCTGACAGCTGTTTGCTGGCCGATTTACCACATTAAAAGTGATCAATACCTGTTTTCCAACGGGTTTGGAGGCGGATCAGACCAAAAAGAGACAGTTTGGTGTCGGCTCCAAAAACTGATATTTCCTTGACCCCGCGGTCAAGGTTTTTTTCAAATCCCCCCTCCTCCACTGTTTTGGCTGACAGCTGTTTTCTGGCCGATTTACCACATTAAAAGTGATCAATACCTGTTTTCCAACGGATTTGGAGACGGTTTTGGAGGCGGTTTTTTCAAGGTTTTTTTCAAATCCCCCCTCCTCCACTGTTTTGGCTGACAGCTTTTTTCTGGCCGATTTACCACATTAAAAGTGATCAATACCTGTTTTCCAACGGGTTTGGAGGCGGATCAGACCAAAAAGAGGCAGTTTGGTGTCGGCTCCAAAAACTGATATTTCCTTGACCCCGCGGTCAAGGTTTTTTTCAAATCCCCCCTCCTCCACTGTTTTGGCTGACAGCTGTTTTGGCTGACAGCTGTTTTCTGGCCGATTTACCACATTAAAAGTGATCAATACCTGTTTTCCAACGGGTTTGGAGGCGGATCAGACCAAAAAGAGACAGTTTGGTGTCGGCTCCAAAAACTGATATTTCCTTGACCCCGCGGTCAAGGTTTTTTTCAAATCCCCCCTCCTCCACTGTTTTGGCTGACAGCTGTTTTCTGGCCGATTTACCACATTAAAAGTGATCAATACCTGTTTTCCAACGGGTTTGGAGGCGGATCAGACCAAAAAGAGGCAGTTTGGTGTCGGCTCCAAAAACTGATATTTCCTTGACCCCGCGGTCAAGGTTTTTTTCAAATCCCCCCTCCTCCACTGTTTTGGCTGACAGCTGTTTTCTGGCCGATTTACCACATTAAAAGTGATCAATACCTGTTTTCCAACGGGTTTGGAGGCGGATCAGACCAAAAAGAGGCAGTTTGGTGTCGGCTCCACAAACGGAAAT
The DNA here is from genome assembly GCF_042242105.1 of Pempheris klunzingeri. Lineage (NCBI taxonomy): Eukaryota > Metazoa > Chordata > Actinopteri > Acropomatiformes > Pempheridae > Pempheris > Pempheris klunzingeri. The sequence goes on along the minus strand of NC_092019.1, from coordinate 28,049,533 downwards.
TTCCTTGACCCCACGGTCAAGGTTTTTTTCAAATCCCCCCTCCTCCACTGTTTTGGCTGACAGCTGTTTGCTGGCCGATTTACCACATTAAAAGTGATCAATACCTGTTTTCCAACGGGTTTGGAGGCGGATCAGACCAAAAAGAGGCAGTTTGGTGTCGGCTCCACAAACGGAAATTTACTTGACCCCACGGTCAAGGTTTTTTTCAAATCCCCCCTCCTCCACTGTTTTGGCTGACAGCTGTTTTGGCTGACAGCTGTTTTCTGGCCGATTTACCACATTAAAAGTGATCAATACCTGTTTTCCAACGGGTTTGGAGGCGGATCAGACCAAAAAGAGGCAGTTTGGTGTCGGCTCCAAAAACTGATATTTCCTTGACCCCGCGGTCAAGGTTTTTTTCAAATCCCCCCTCCTCCACTGTTGTGGCTGACAGCTGTTTTGGCTGACAGCTGTTTTCTGGCCGATTTACCACATTAAAAGTGATCAATACCTGTTTTCCAACGGGTTTGGAGGCGGATCAGACCAAAAAGAGGCAGTTTGGTGTCGGCTCCACAAACGGAAATTTCCTTGACCCCGCGGTCAAGGTTTTTTTCAAATCCCCCCTCCTCCACTGTTTTGGCTGACAGCTGTTTGCTGGCCGATTTACCACATTAAAAGTGATCAATACCTGTTTTCCAACGGGTTTGGAGGCGGATCAGACCAAAAAGAGACAGTTTGGTGTCGGCTCCAAAAACTGATATTTCCTTGACCCCGCGGTCAAGGTTTTTTTCAAATCCCCCGTCCTCCACTGTTTTGGCTGACAGCTGTTTTCTGGCCGATTTACCACATTAAAAGTGATCAATACCTGTTTTCCAACGGGTTTGGAGACGGTTTTGGAGGCGGTTTTTTCAAGGTTTTTTTCAAATCCCCCCTCCTCCACTGTTTTAGCTGACAGCTTTTTTCTGGCCGATTTACCACATTAAAAGTGATCAATACCTGTTTTCCAACGGGTTTGGAGGCGGATCAGACCAAAAAGAGGCAGTTTGGTGTCGGCTCCAAAAACTGATATTTCCTTGACCCCGCGGTCAAGGTTTTTTTCAAATCCCCCCTCCTCCACTGTTTTGGCTGACAGCTGTTTTGGCTGACAGCTGTTTTCTGGCCGATTTACCACATTAAAAGTGATCAATACCTGTTTTCCAACGGGTTTGGAGGCGGATCAGACCAAAAAGAGACAGTTTGGTGTCGGCTCCAAAAACTGATATTTCCTTGACCCCGCGGTCAAGGTTTTTTTCAAATCCCCCCTCCTCCACTGTTTTGGCTGACAGCTGTTTTGGCTGACAGCTGTTTTCTGGCCGATTTACCACATTAAAAGTGATCAATACCTGTTTTCCAACGGGTTTGGAGGCGGATCAGACCAAAAAGAGACAGTTTGGTGTCGGCTCCAAAAACTGATATTTCCTTGACCCCGCGGTCAAGGTTTTTTTCAAATCCCCCCTCCTCCACTGTTTTGGCTGACAGCTGTTTTCTGGCCGATTTACCACATTAAAAGTGATCAATACCTGTTTTCCAACGGGTTTGGAGGCGGATCAGACCAAAAAGAGGCAGTTTGGTGTCGGCTCCACAAACGGAAATTTCCTTGACCCCGCGGTCAAGGTTTTTTTCAAATCCCCCCTCCTCCACTGTTTTGGCTGACAGCTGTTTGCTGGCCGATTTACCACATTAAAAGTGATCAATACCTGTTTTCCAACGGGTTTGGAGGCGGATCAGACCAAAAAGAGACAGTTTGGTGTCGGCTCCAAAAACTGATATTTCCTTGACCCCGCGGTCAAGGTTTTTTTCAAATCCCCCGTCCTCCACTGTTTTGGCTGACAGCTGTTTTCTGGCCGATTTACCACATTAAAAGTGATCAATACCTGTTTTCCAACGGGTTTGGAGACGGTTTTGGAGGCGGTTTTTTCAAGGTTTTTTTCAAATCCCCCCTCCTCCACTGTTTTAGCTGACAGCTTTTTTCTGGCCGATTTACCACATTAAAAGTGATCAATACCTGTTTTCCAACGGGTTTGGAGGCGGATCAGACCAAAAAGAGGCAGTTTGGTGTCGGCTCCAAAAACTGATATTTCCTTGACCCCGCGGTCAAGGTTTTTTTCAAATCCCCCCTCCTCCACTGTTTTGGCTGACAGCTGTTTTGGCTGACAGCTGTTTTCTGGCCGATTTACCACATTAAAAGTGATCAATACCTGTTTTCCAACGGGTTTGGAGGCGGATCAGACCAAAAAGAGACAGTTTGGTGTCGGCTCCAAAAACTGATATTTCCTTGACCCCGCGGTCAAGGTTTTTTTCAAATCCCCCCTCCTCCACTGTTTTGGCTGACAGCTGTTTTGGCTGACAGCTGTTTTCTGGCCGATTTACCACATTAAAAGTGATCAATACCTGTTTTCCAACGGGTTTGGAGGCGGATCAGACCAAAAAGAGACAGTTTGGTGTCGGCTCCAAAAACTGATATTTCCTTGACCCCGCGGTCAAGGTTTTTTTCAAATCCCCCCTCCTCCACTGTTTTGGCTGACAGCTGTTTTCTGGCCGATTTACCACATTAAAAGTGATCAATACCTGTTTTCCAACGGGTTTGGAGGCGGATCAGACCAAAAAGAGGCAGTTTGGTGTCGGCTCCAAAAACTGATATTTCCTTGACCCCGCGGTCAAGGTTTTTTTCAAATCCCCCCTCCTCCACTGTTTTGGCTGACAGCTGTTTTGGCTGACAGCTGTTTTCTGGCCGATTTACCACATTAAAAGTGATCAATACCTGTTTTCCAACGGGTTTGGAGGCGGATCAGACCAAAAAGAGGCAGTTTGGTGTCGGCTCCACAAACGGAAATTTCCTTGACCCCGCGGTCAAGGTTTTTTTCAAATCCCCCCTCCTCCACTGTTTTGGCTGACAGCTGTTTGCTGGCCGATTTACCACATTAAAAGTGATCAATACCTGTTTTCCAACGGGTTTGGAGGCGGATCAGACCAAAAAGAGACAGTTTGGTGTCGGCTCCAAAAACTGATATTTCCTTGACCCCGCGGTCAAGGTTTTTTTCAAATCCCCCGTCCTCCACTGTTTTGGCTGACAGCTGTTTTCTGGCCGATTTACCACATTAAAAGTGATCAATACCTGTTTTCCAACGGGTTTGGAGACGGTTTTGGAGGCGGTTTTTTCAAGGTTTTTTTCAAATCCCCCCTCCTCCACTGTTTTGGCTGACAGCTTTTTTCTGGCCGATTTACCACATTAAAAGTGATCAATACCTGTTTTCCAACGGGTTTGGAGGCGGATCAGACCAAAAAGAGGCAGTTTGGTGTCGGCTCCAAAAACTGATATTTCCTTGACCCCGCGGTCAAGGTTTTTTTCAAATCCCCCCTCCTCCACTGTTTTGGCTGACAGCTGTTTTGGCTGACAGCTGTTTTCTGGCCGATTTACCACATTAAAAGTGATCAATACCTGTTTTCCAACGGGTTTGGAGGCGGATCAGACCAAAAAGAGACAGTTTGGTGTCGGCTCCAAAAACTGATATTTCCTTGACCCCGCGGTCAAGGTTTTTTTCAAATCCCCCCTCCTCCACTGTTTTGGCTGACAGCTGTTTTCTGGCCGATTTACCACATTAAAAGTGATCAATACCTGTTTTCCAACGGGTTTGGAGGCGGATCAGACCAAAAAGAGGCAGTTTGGTGTCGGCTCCAAAAACTGATATTTCCTTGACCCCGCGGTCAAGGTTTTTTTCAAATCCCCCCTCCTCCACTGTTTTGGCTGACAGCTGTTTTCTGGCCGATTTACCACATTAAAAGTGATCAATACCTGTTTTCCAACGGGTTTGGAGGCGGATCAGACCAAAAAGAGGCAGTTTGGTGTCGGCTCCACAAACGGAAATTTCCTTGACCCCACGGTCAAGGTTTTTTTAAAATCCCCCCTCCTCCACTGTTTTGGCTGACAGCTGTTTTGGCTGACAGCTGTTTTCTGGCCGATTTACCACATTAAAAGTGATCAATACCTGTTTTCCAACGGGTTTGGAGGCGGATCAGACCAAAAAGAGGCAGTTTGGTGTCGGCTCCACAAACGGAAATTTCCTTGACCCCGCGGTCAAGGTTTTTTTCAAATCCCCCCTCCTCCACTGTTTTGGCTGACAGCTGTTTTGGCTGACAGCTGTTTTCTGGCCGATTTACCACATTAAAAGTGATCAATACCTGTTTTCCAACGGGTTTGGAGGCGGATCAGACCAAAAAGAGGCAGTTTGGTGTCGGCTCCAAAAACTGATATTTCCTTGACCCCGCGGTCAAGGTTTTTTTCAAATCCCCCCTCCTCCACTGTTTTGGCTGACAGCTGTTTTGGCTGACAGCTGTTTTCTGGCCGATTTACCACATTAAAAGTGATCAATACCTGTTTTCCAACGGGTTTGGAGACGGTTTTGGAGGCGGTTTTTTCAAGGTTTTTTTCAAATCCCCCCTCCTCCACTGTTTTGGCTGACAGCTTTTTTCTGGCCGATTTACCACATTAAAAGTGATCAATACCTGTTTTCCAACGGGTTTGGAGGCGGATCAGACCAAAAAGAGGCAGTTTGGTGTCGGCTCCAAAAACTGATATTTCCTTGACCCCGCGGTCAAGGTTTTTTTCAAATCCCCCCTCCTCCACTGTTTTGGCTGACAGCTGTTTTGGCTGACAGCTGTTTTCTGGCCGATTTACCACATTAAAAGTGATCAATACCTGTTTTCCAACGGGTTTGGAGGCGGATCAGACCAAAAAGAGACAGTTTGGTGTCGGCTCCAAAAACTGATATTTCCTTGACCCCGCGGTCAAGGTTTTTTTCAAATCCCCCCTCCTCCACTGTTTTGGCTGACAGCTGTTTTCTGGCCGATTTACCACATTAAAAGTGATCAATACCTGTTTTCCAACGGGTTTGGAGGCGGATCAGACCAAAAAGAGGCAGTTTGGTGTCGGCTCCAAAAACTGATATTTCCTTGACCCCGCGGTCAAGGTTTTTTTCAAATCCCCCCTCCTCCACTGTTTTGGCTGACAGCTGTTTTCTGGCCGATTTACCACATTAAAAGTGATCAATACCTGTTTTCCAACGGGTTTGGAGGCGGATCAGACCAAAAAGAGGCAGTTTGGTGTCGGCTCCACAAACGGAAATTTCCTTGACCCCACGGTCAAGGTTTTTTTAAAATCCCCCCTCCTCCACTGTTTTGGCTGACAGCTGTTTTGGCTGACAGCTGTTTTCTGGCCGATTTACCACATTAAAAGTGATCAATACCTGTTTTCCAACGGGTTTGGAGGCGGATCAGACCAAAAAGAGGCAGTTTGGTGTCGGCTCCACAAACGGAAATTTCCTTGACCCCGCGGTCAAGGTTTTTTTCAAATCCCCCCTCCTCCACTGTTTTGGCTGACAGCTGTTTTGGCTGACAGCTGTTTTCTGGCCGATTTACCACATTAAAAGTGATCAATACCTGTTTTCCAACGGGTTTGGAGGCGGATCAGACCAAAAAGAGGCAGTTTGGTGTCGGCTCCAAAAACTGATATTTCCTTGACCCCGCGGTCAAGGTTTTTTTCAAATCCCCCCTCCTCCACTGTTTTGGCTGACAGCTGTTTTGGCTGACAGCTGTTTTCTGGCCGATTTACCACATTAAAAGTGATCAATACCTGTTTTCCAACGGGTTTGGAGGCGGATCAGACCAAAAAGAGGCAGTTTGGTGTCGGCTCCAAAAACGGAAATTTCCTTGACCCCGCGGTCAAGGTTTTTTTCAAATCCCCCCTCCTCCACTGTTTTGGCTGACAGCTGTTTGCTGGCCGATTTACCACATTAAAAGTGATCAATACCTGTTTTCCAACGGGTTTGGAGGCGGATCAGACCAAAAAGAGACAGTTTGGTGTCGGCTCCAAAAACTGATATTTCCTTGACCCCGCGGTCAAGGTTTTTTTCAAATCCCCCCTCCTCCACTGTTTTGGCTGACAGCTGTTTTCTGGCCGATTTACCACATTAAAAGTGATCAATACCTGTTTTCCAACGGATTTGGAGACGGTTTTGGAGGCGGTTTTTTCAAGGTTTTTTTCAAATCCCCCCTCCTCCACTGTTTTGGCTGACAGCTTTTTTCTGGCCGATTTACCACATTAAAAGTGATCAATACCTGTTTTCCAACGGGTTTGGAGGCGGATCAGACCAAAAAGAGGCAGTTTGGTGTCGGCTCCAAAAACTGATATTTCCTTGACCCCGCGGTCAAGGTTTTTTTCAAATCCCCCCTCCTCCACTGTTTTGGCTGACAGCTGTTTTGGCTGACAGCTGTTTTCTGGCCGATTTACCACATTAAAAGTGATCAATACCTGTTTTCCAACGGGTTTGGAGGCGGATCAGACCAAAAAGAGACAGTTTGGTGTCGGCTCCAAAAACTGATATTTCCTTGACCCCGCGGTCAAGGTTTTTTTCAAATCCCCCCTCCTCCACTGTTTTGGCTGACAGCTGTTTTGGCTGACAGCTGTTTTCTGGCCGATTTACCACATTAAAAGTGATCAATACCTGTTTTCCAACGGGTTTGGAGGCGGATCAGACCAAAAAGAGGCAGTTTGGTGTCGGCTCCACAAACGGAAATTTCCTTGACCCCGCGGTCAAGGTTTTTTTCAAATCCCCCCTCCTCCACTGTTTTGGCTGACAGCTGTTTGCTGGCCGATTTACCACATTAAAAGTGATCAATACCTGTTTTCCAACGGGTTTGGAGGCGGATCAGACCAAAAAGAGACAGTTTGGTGTCGGCTCCAAAAACTGATATTTCCTTGACCCCGCGGTCAAGGTTTTTTTCAAATCCCCCGTCCTCCACTGTTTTGGCTGACAGCTGTTTTCTGGCCGATTTACCACATTAAAAGTGATCAATACCTGTTTTCCAACGGGTTTGGAGACGGTTTTGGAGGCGGTTTTTTCAAGGTTTTTTTCAAATCCCCCCTCCTCCACTGTTTTGGCTGACAGCTTTTTTCTGGCCGATTTACCACATTAAAAGTGATCAATACCTGTTTTCCAACGGGTTTGGAGGCGGATCAGACCAAAAAGAGGCAGTTTGGTGTCGGCTCCAAAAACTGATATTTCCTTGACCCCGCGGTCAAGGTTTTTTTCAAATCCCCCCTCCTCCACTGTTTTGGCTGACAGCTGTTTTGGCTGACAGCTGTTTTCTGGCCGATTTACCACATTAAAAGTGATCAATACCTGTTTTCCAACGGGTTTGGAGGCGGATCAGACCAAAAAGAGACAGTTTGGTGTCGGCTCCAAAAACTGATATTTCCTTGACCCCGCGGTCAAGGTTTTTTTCAAATCCCCCCTCCTCCACTGTTTTGGCTGACAGCTGTTTTCTGGCCGATTTACCACATTAAAAGTGATCAATACCTGTTTTCCAACGGGTTTGGAGGCGGATCAGACCAAAAAGAGGCAGTTTGGTGTCGGCTCCAAAAACTGATATTTCCTTGACCCCGCGGTCAAGGTTTTTTTCAAATCCCCCCTCCTCCACTGTTTTGGCTGACAGCTGTTTTCTGGCCGATTTACCACATTAAAAGTGATCAATACCTGTTTTCCAACGGGTTTGGAGGCGGATCAGACCAAAAAGAGGCAGTTTGGTGTCGGCTCCACAAACGGAAATTTCCTTGACCCCACGGTCAAGGTTTTTTTAAAATCCCCCCTCCTCCACTGTTTTGGCTGACAGCTGTTTTGGCTGACAGCTGTTTTCTGGCCGATTTACCACATTAAAAGTGATCAATACCTGTTTTCCAACGGGTTTGGAGGCGGATCAGACCAAAAAGAGGCAGTTTGGTGTCGGCTCCACAAACGGAAATTTCCTTGACCCCGCGGTCAAGGTTTTTTTCAAATCCCCCCTCCTCCACTGTTTTGGCTGACAGCTGTTTTGGCTGACAGCTGTTTTCTGGCCGATTTACCACATTAAAAGTGATCAATACCTGTTTTCCAACGGGTTTGGAGGCGGATCAGACCAAAAAGAGGCAGTTTGGTGTCGGCTCCAAAAACTGATATTTCCTTGACCCCGCGGTCAAGGTTTTTTTCAAATCCCCCCTCCTCCACTGTTTTGGCTGACAGCTGTTTTGGCTGACAGCTGTTTTCTGGCCGATTTACCACATTAAAAGTGATCAATACCTGTTTTCCAACGGGTTTGGAGGCGGATCAGACCAAAAAGAGGCAGTTTGGTGTCGGCTCCAAAAACGGAAATTTCCTTGACCCCGCGGTCAAGGTTTTTTTCAAATCCCCCCTCCTCCACTGTTTTGGCTGACAGCTGTTTGCTGGCCGATTTACCACATTAAAAGTGATCAATACCTGTTTTCCAACGGGTTTGGAGGCGGATCAGACCAAAAAGAGACAGTTTGGTGTCGGCTCCAAAAACTGATATTTCCTTGACCCCGCGGTCAAGGTTTTTTTCAAATCCCCCCTCCTCCACTGTTTTGGCTGACAGCTGTTTTCTGGCCGATTTACCACATTAAAAGTGATCAATACCTGTTTTCCAACGGATTTGGAGACGGTTTTGGAGGCGGTTTTTTCAAGGTTTTTTTCAAATCCCCCCTCCTCCACTGTTTTGGCTGACAGCTTTTTTCTGGCCGATTTACCACATTAAAAGTGATCAATACCTGTTTTCCAACGGGTTTGGAGGCGGATCAGACCAAAAAGAGGCAGTTTGGTGTCGGCTCCAAAAACTGATATTTCCTTGACCCCGCGGTCAAGGTTTTTTTCAAATCCCCCCTCCTCCACTGTTTTGGCTGACAGCTGTTTTGGCTGACAGCTGTTTTCTGGCCGATTTACCACATTAAAAGTGATCAATACCTGTTTTCCAACGGGTTTGGAGGCGGATCAGACCAAAAAGAGACAGTTTGGTGTCGGCTCCAAAAACTGATATTTCCTTGACCCCGCGGTCAAGGTTTTTTTCAAATCCCCCCTCCTCCACTGTTTTGGCTGACAGCTGTTTTCTGGCCGATTTACCACATTAAAAGTGATCAATACCTGTTTTCCAACGGGTTTGGAGGCGGATCAGACCAAAAAGAGGCAGTTTGGTGTCGGCTCCAAAAACTGATATTTCCTTGACCCCGCGGTCAAGGTTTTTTTCAAATCCCCCCTCCTCCACTGTTTTGGCTGACAGCTGTTTTCTGGCCGATTTACCACATTAAAAGTGATCAATACCTGTTTTCCAACGGGTTTGGAGGCGGATCAGACCAAAAAGAGGCAGTTTGGTGTCGGCTCCACAAACGGAAATTTCCTTGACCCCGCGGTCAAGGTTTTTTTCAAATCCCCCCTCCTCCACTGTTTTGGCTGACAGCTGTTTGCTGGCCGATTTACCACATTAAAAGTGATCAATACCTGTTTTCCAACGGGTTTGGAGGCGGATCAGACCAAAAAGAGACAGTTTGGTGTCGGCTCCAAAAACTGATATTTCCTTGACCCCGCGGTCAAGGTTTTTTTCAAATCCCCCGTCCTCCACTGTTTTGGCTGACAGCTGTTTTCTGGCCGATTTACCACATTAAAAGTGATCAATACCTGTTTTCCAACGGGTTTGGAGACGGTTTTGGAGGCGGTTTTTTCAAGGTTTTTTTCAAATCCCCCCTCCTCCACTGTTTTGGCTGACAGCTTTTTTCTGGCCGATTTACCACATTAAAAGTGATCAATACCTGTTTTCCAACGGGTTTGGAGGCGGATCAGACCAAAAAGAGGCAGTTTGGTGTCGGCTCCAAAAACTGATATTTCCTTGACCCCGCGGTCAAGGTTTTTTTCAAATCCCCCCTCCTCCACTGTTTTGGCTGACAGCTGTTTTGGCTGACAGCTGTTTTCTGGCCGATTTACCACATTAAAAGTGATCAATACCTGTTTTCCAACGGGTTTGGAGGCGGATCAGACCAAAAAGAGACAGTTTGGTGTCGGCTCCAAAAACTGATATTTCCTTGACCCCGCGGTCAAGGTTTTTTTCAAATCCCCCCTCCTCCACTGTTTTGGCTGACAGCTGTTTTGGCTGACAGCTGTTTTCTGGCCGATTTACCACATTAAAAGTGATCAATACCTGTTTTCCAACGGGTTTGGAGGCGGATCAGACCAAAAAGAGACAGTTTGGTGTCGGCTCCAAAAACTGATATTTCCTTGACCCCGCGGTCAAGGTTTTTTTCAAATCCCCCCTCCTCCACTGTTTTGGCTGACAGCTGTTTTCTGGCCGATTTACCACATTAAAAGTGATCAATACCTGTTTTCCAACGGGTTTGGAGGCGGATCAGACCAAAAAGAGGCAGTTTGGTGTCGGCTCCAAAAACTGATATTTCCTTGACCCCGCGGTCAAGGTTTTTTTCAAATCCCCCCTCCTCCACTGTTTTGGCTGACAGCTGTTTTGGCTGACAGCTGTTTTCTGGCCGATTTACCACATTAAAAGTGATCAATACCTGTTTTCCAACGGGTTTGGAGGCGGATCAGACCAAAAAGAGGCAGTTTGGTGTCGGCTCCACAAACGGAAATTTCCTTGACCCCGCGGTCAAGGTTTTTTTCAAATCCCCCCTCCTCCACTGTTTTGGCTGACAGCTGTTTGCTGGCCGATTTACCACATTAAAAGTGATCAATACCTGTTTTCCAACGGGTTTGGAGGCGGATCAGACCAAAAAGAGACAGTTTGGTGTCGGCTCCAAAAACTGATATTTCCTTGACCCCGCGGTCAAGGTTTTTTTCAAATCCCCCCTCCTCCACTGTTTTGGCTGACAGCTGTTTTCTGGCCGATTTACCACATTAAAAGTGATCAATACCTGTTTTCCAACGGGTTTGGAGACAGTTTTGGAGGCGGTTTTTTCAAGGTTTTTTTCAAATCCCCCCTCCTCCACTGTTTTGGCTGACAGCTGTTTTGGCTGACAGCTTTTTTCTGGCCGATTTACCACATTAAAAGTGATCAATACCTGTTTTCCAACGGGTTTGGAGGCGGATCAGACCAAAAAGAGGCAGTTTGGTGTCGGCTCCAAAAACTGATATTTCCTTGACCCCGCGGTCAAGGTTTTTTTCAAATCCCCCCTCCTCCACTGTTTTGGCTGACAGCTGTTTTCTGGCCGATTTACCACATTAAAAGTGATCAATACCTGTTTTCCAACGGGTTTGGAGACGGTTTTGGAGGCGGTTTTTTCAAGGTTTTTTTCAAATCCCCCCTCCTCCACTGTTTTGGCTGACAGCTTTTTTCTGGCCGATTTACCACATTAAAAGTGATCAATACCTGTTTTCCAACGGGTTTGGAGGCGGATCAGACCAAAAAGAGGCAGTTTGGTGTCGGCTCCAAAAACTGATATTTCCTTGACCCCGCGGTCAAGGTTTTTTTCAAATCCCCCCTCCTCCACTGTTTTGGCTGACAGCTGTTTTGGCTGACAGCTGTTTTCTGGCCGATTTACCACATTAAAAGTGATCAATACCTGTTTTCCAACGGGTTTGGAGGCGGATCAGACCAAAAAGAGACAGTTTGGTGTCGGCTCCAAAAACTGATATTTCCTTGACCCCGCGGTCAAGGTTTTTTTCAAATCCCCCCTCCTCCACTGTTTTGGCTGACAGCTGTTTTCTGGCCGATTTACCACATTAAAAGTGATCAATACCTGTTTTCCAACGGGTTTGGAGGCGGATCAGACCAAAAAGAGGCAGTTTGGTGTCGGCTCCAAAAACGGAAATTTCCTTGACCCCGCGGTCAAGGTTTTTTTCAAATCCCCCCTCCTCCACTGTTTTGGCTGACAGCTGTTTTCTGGCCGATTTACCACATTAAAAGTGATCAATACCTGTTTTCCAACGGGTTTGGAGGCGGATCAGACCAAAAAGAGACAGTTTGGTGTCGGCTCCAAAAACTGATATTTCCTTGACCCCGCGGTCAAGGTTTTTTTCAAATCCCCCCTCCTCCACTGTTTTGGCTGACAGCTGTTTTCTGGCCGATTTACCACATTAAAAGTGATCAATACCTGTTTTCCAACGGGTTTGGAGGCGGATCAGACCAAAAAGAGGCAGTTTGGTGTCGGCTCCACAAACGGAAATTTCCTTGACCCCGCGGTCAAGGTTTTTTTCAAATCCCCCCTCCTCCACTGTTTTGGCTGACAGCTGTTTTCTGGCCGATTTACCACATTAAAAGTGATCAATACCTGTTTTCCAACGGGTTTGGAGGCGGATCAGACCAAAAAGAGGCAGTTTGGTGTCGGCTCCAAAAACTGATATTTCCTTGACCCCGCGGTCAAGGTTTTTTTCAAATCCCCCCTCCTCCACTGTTTTGGCTGACAGCTGTTTTCTGGCCGATTTACCACATTAAAAGTGATCAATACCTGTTTTCCAACGGGTTTGGAGGCGGATCAGACCAAAAAGAGACAGTTTGGTGTCGGCTCCAAAAACTGATATTTCCTTGACCCCGCGGTCAAGGTTTTTTTCAAATCCCCCCTCCTCCACTGTTTTGGCTGACAGCTGTTTGCTGGCCGATTTACCACATTAAAAGTGATCAATACCTGTTTTCCAACGGGTTTGGAGGCGGATCAGACCAAAAAGAGGCAGTTTGGTGTCGGCTCCACAAACGGAAATTTCCTTGACCCCGCGGTCAAGGTTTTTTTCAAATCCCCCCTCCTCCACTGTTTTGGCTGACAGCTGTTTGCTGGCCGATTTACCACATTAAAAGTGATCAATACCTGTTTTCCAACGGGTTTGGAGGCGGATCAGACCAAAAAGAGGCAGTTTGGTGTCGGCTCCACAAACGGAAATTTCCTTGACCACGCGGTCAAGGTTTTTTTCAAATCCCCCCTCCTCCACTGTTTTGGCTGACAGCTGTTTTCTGGCCGATTTACCACATTAAAAGTGATCAATACCTGTTTTCCAACGGGTTTGGAGGCGGATCAGACCAAAAAGAGGCAGTTTGGTGTCGGCTCCACAAACGGAAATTTCCTTGACCCCGCGGTCAAGGTTTTTTTCAAATCCCCCCTCCTCCACTGTTTTGGCTGACAGCTGTTTTCTGGCTGATTTACCACATTAAAAGTGATCAATACCTGTTTTCCAACGGGTTTGGAGGCGGATCAGACCAAAAAGAGGCAGTTTGGTGTCGGCTCCACAAACGGAAATTTCCTTGACCCCGCGGTCAAGGTTTTTTTCAAATCCCCCCTCCTCCACTGTTTTGGCTGACAGCTGTTTTCTGGCCAATTTACCACATTAAAAGTGATCAATACCTGTTTTCCAACGGGTTTGGAGGCGGATCAGACCAAAAAGAGGCAGTTTGGTGTCGGCTCCAAAAACTGATATTTCCTTGACCCCGCGGTCAAGGTTTTTTTCAAATCCCCCCTCCTCCACTGTTTTGGCTGACAGCTGTTTTCTGGCCGATTTACCACATTAAAAGTGATCAATACCTGTTTTCCAACGGGTTTGGAGGCGGATCAGACCAAAAAGAGGCAGTTTGGTGTCGGCTCCACAAACTGATATTTCCTTGACCCCGCGGTCAAGGTTTTTTTCAAATCCCCCCTCCTCCACTGTTTTGGCTGACAGCTGTTTTCTGGCTGACAGCTGTTTTCTGGCCGATTTACCACATTAAAAGTGATCAATACCTGTTTTCCAACGGGTTTGGAGGCGGATCAGACCAAAAAGAGACAGTTTGGTGTCGGCTCCAAAAACTGATATTTCCTTGACCCCGCGGTCAAGGTTTTTTTCAAATCCCCCCTCCTCCACTGTTTTGGCTGACAGCTGTTTTCTGGCCGATTTACCACATTAAAAGTGATCAATACCTGTTTTCCAACGGGTTTGGAGGCGGATCAGACCAAAAAGAGGCAGTTTGGTGTCGGCTCCACAAACGGAAATTTCCTTGACCCCGCGGTCAAGGTTTTTTTCAAATCCCCCCTCCTCCACTGTTTTGGCTGACAGCTGTTTTCTGGCCGATTTACCACATTAAAAGTGATCAATACCTGTTTTCCAACGGGTTTGGAGGCGGATCAGACCAAAAAGAGGCAGTTTGGTGTCGGCTCCAAAAACGGAAATTTCCTTGACCCCGCGGTCAAGGTTTTTTTCAAATCCCCCCTCCTCCACTGTTTTGGCTGACAGCTGTTTGCTGGCCGATTTACCACATTAAAAGTGATCAATACCTGTTTTCCAACGGGTTTGGAGGCGGATCAGACCAAAAAGAGGCAGTTTGGTGTCGGCTCCACAAACGGAAATTTCCTTGACCCCGCGGTCAAGGTTTTTTTCAAATCCCCCCTCCTCCACTGTTTTGGCTGACAGCTGTTTTCTGGCCGATTTACCACATTAAAAGTGATCAATACCTGTTTTCCAACGGGTTTGGAGGCGGATCAGACCAAAAAGAGGCAGTTTGGTGTCGGCTCCACAAACTGATATTTCCTTGACCCCGCGGTCAAGGTTTTTTTCAAATCCCCCCTCCTCCACTGTTTTGGCTGACAGCTGTTTTGGCTGACAGCTGTTTTCTGGCCGATTTACCACATTAAAAGTGATCAATACCTGTTTTCCAACGGGTTTGGAGGCGGATCAGACCAAAAAGAGACAGTTTGGTGTCGGCTCCAAAAACTGATATTTCCTTGACCCCGCGGTCAAGGTTTTTTTCAAATCCCCCCTCCTCCACTGTTTTGGCTGACAGCTGTTTTCTGGCCGATTTACCACATTAAAAGTGATCAATACCTGTTTTCCAACGGGTTTGGAGGCGGATCAGACCAAAAAGAGGCAGTTTGGTGTCTGCTCCAAAAACGGAAATTTCCTTGACCCCGCGGTCAAGGTTTTTTTCAAATCCCCCCTCCTCCACTGTTTTGGCTGACAGCTGTTTGCTGGCCGATTTACCACATTAAAAGTGATCAATACCTGTTTTCCAACGGGTTTGGAGGCGGATCAGACCAAAAAGAGGCAGTTTGGTGTCGGCTCCACAAACGGAAATTTCCTTGACCCCGCGGTCAAGGTTTTTTTCAAATCCCCCCTCCTCCACTGTTTTGGCTGACAGCTGTTTTCTGGCCGATTTACCACATTAAAAGTGATCAATACCTGTTTTCCAACGGGTTTGGAGGCGGATCAGACCAAAAAGAGGCAGTTTGGTGTCGGCTCCAAAAACGGAAATTTCCTTGACCCCGCGGTCAAGGTTTTTTTCAAATCCCCCCTCCTCCACTGTTTTGGCTGACAGCTGTTTGCTGGCCGATTTACCACATTAAAAGTGATCAATACCTGTTTTCCAACGGGTTTGGAGGCGGATCAGACCAAAAAGAGGCAGTTTGGTGTCGGCTCCAAAAACTGAAATTTTGTCTTGTCCGCGCGTGGAGCGTGCTGAGCAGCAGCACATCCTTGGGCAGGTAGGACACCAGCGCGGTGTCGTGCGTGAAGGCGAATTTGGAGGAGAGGAGCCGTCTCCCTCGGAGTGCGAGCAGGGCGTCCGGGAGCTCGGGTTTGTTTTTTCTGATCGTGCCGAGCATGGTGTTGTTCCTCTCGCGGAGGAGCCGCTGCGCGAGTTTGTAGGAAGTGAAGTAATTGACGCAGGTGACGTTGTGACCCATCAGGCCCTCCGTCACCTCGAGCACCACGCGCGCTCCCTGTCCCTTTACTCCTCCTGCGCCACTGGCGGCGGCACTGGCGTGCTTCCCCGTGTAAACCTGCATTTTCCAAGCGTAGCTGGATCTGGCATCGCAGGCCACCCGCGACTTGATCCCATATTTGGCAGGTTTGCTCGGCATATACTGTCGAAAGGGACAACGGCCTTGGGTATTGGTGGATCGGACCCCAGTGTGTCTGTGAAGAGAGAGATTCTAATGAGTACTCTAATGGAGTACTCTAATGGAGGTCCTGTGGCCCTAGTACAGAAGGTTACGGGACTTTCCAGAACATTCCAGAACATATGACTGTGGGCTTGTTGGTCTGTGTGTGTGTGTGTGTGTGTGTGTGTGTGTGTGTGTGTGTGTGTGTGGTTTATTGGTATACAGTTACAGTAGTGACGGGGTGAAACACACACACATACACACACACACACACACATACATACATACATGCATACATACATGCCAGAACATTCCAGAACCCTTTGGCTTGGTACGTGGCAGCAAGCCCGGTTTCTGTTGGTGCTGTGAGACAAGAGGAGGTGGTGGTGCCCAGACAGCAAATACTGAAATGGTGGTTTTCTTGCTTTTCTCACTAAACTAAGGCCGTTTGTGACACTTGACTTGAAAACTACTCTGCCTCAGTTGCCAAGTTGAAATTTCTTCATTGTGTCCTTTCATCATGTTAAAACAAACACCTCAGGGCACTTTGAAGCACGCTTCTGAAATGGTGGTTTTCCTCTTCTCTCGCTAAACTAAGGCCGTTTGTGACAGTTGACTTGAAAACTACTCTGCCTCAGCTGCCAAGTTGAAATTGCTTCATTGTGTCCTTTCATCATGTTAAAACAAACACCTCAGGGCACTTTGAAGCACGCTTCACCAAGTATTTCTTCCCAGACAGCAAATACTGAAATGGTGGTTTTCTTGCTTTTCTCACTAAACTAAGGCCGTTTGTGACATTTGACTTGAAAACTACTCTGCCTCAGCTGCCAAGTTGAAATTTCTTCATTGTGTCCTTTCATCATGTTAAAACAAACACCTCAGGGCAGTTTGAAGCACGCTTCACCAAGTATGAGCTGCCCAGACAGCAAATGGTGGTTCTCCTGTTCTCTCGCTAAACGAAGGCCGTTTGTGACATTTGACTTGAAAACTACTCTGCCTCAGCTGCCAAGTTGAAATTTCATCATTGTGTCCTTTCATCATGTTAAAACAAACACCTCAGGGCACTTTGAAGCACGCTTCACCAAGTATGAGCTGCCCAGACAGCAAATGGTGGTTCTCCTGTTCTCTCGCTAAACTAAGGCCGTTTGTGACATTTGACTTGAAAATTGGCACGTCCTTTGTTGTTGTCGTTGCTGCTGCTGCTGCTGTGGGCCCCTCGCAGGATCTCGCTGGGCCAGGACGTGTCGGGAGTCAAAGTGGATGAAATTGGAAGTAGACCAATGTTCACCAGTGTGTCTCTGTCATATTTGATACGACGAGGGCACAACATGGTGAAGTATATACAAAAAGTTAAAGAAAAAGTTGAATAAAACTAAACTTGTCAATCTTTGTGGCAGGGAGGCAACTGCTGTGATCAAGCTCTTCTCCAGGCACAGTCTGTTTCTTGGCTTTGTTTTGATCACAGCCATTGCAGAGAAGGAGGCTTCACATACATATGTGAAGGCAAATGGTAGTAGCTGCTCCAAAGCTTTCTGCCCCAGGTCAGGGTGCTCCTGCTTCATACAAACCCAAAACTGTGTGAGTGTGGACATGGTTTTGCTGTTCAGTTTGTTGATGGTGCAAGGGAGATATGCTTCGCCCTGCAGAGAAAAGGATTCTGGGCTGACTTTATCGATCCATCCTCAGGCCTTGCGGTAAGATACAGACAATCCCCATACAGACAATCCCCATAAGAAGGAGTAAGCAACTAAGACTAAATCTAAATTTGAAATTCTTGTCAAGAATTGAACAGATGCACTTGACAAGAAAGCAATGAAATGATATTAAACCAAAACTGACAGGTTGAAAGTTTTGAAGTCTTTTATCACAGGCATGCAGGACTTATTTGTTTATTAAATTGTGTTAAACTGACTAATTTCAAAGCTACTCACAAGCTGGTTTCAGACTCTTGAAAATGTAATAATAACAAATGTTTAACATAAGTTGTGCTTAAAACCATTGCTGTTTTACCGGAGATGGATGTCATCAGAAACCTTTATGATAAATCTGTTAGTTCCTCCCCAGTTCTTTGGCTCCTACACCAACAACACACTGTTTGAGACAGATGACAGGTACCGTCATCTGGGCTTTTACATTGAAGACCTGGGCTGCTGCAGAGTAATCTGGCACTCTCTGTGGGGGACACATGTTTTTGTGGGGACAGTTTTCACTAACACGCCACCAAACAGTCTTGTCATGATGAAGTTGCAGGGCAGCTGAACAAAAGCTCAGGGACACAGGGTTGCCCAATAAACTTTGTAAAAACATGTATGGAATGTTAAGTGATAGTATCCTTGACTTGACATCATAAACTGTGTCACCTGTTGTCTGTGCAACATGTATGTTTAAATATTTGCTTTATATTGATTTATTTGATTTAATTTGATTTATATTTATAGATTCCAAACTCATAGACTGCAATGAGTGCTGTTATCACAAGAACATGTGTCTTGACTAAACAGTCACATCTTTCTCACTACTATGATTGAATTGTCTGGGTTGTGTGTTTTTTTTTTATGGAAGCATACATTATACTGCCACTGTGACTGTGCCATGACAATGTAATACTAATACAGTATAAGCAGGGGAAGACTAAAAATATTTTGTATCTACACCCTATCACCTCAAAGGATCTCTATACAACATTCACTAATAAGGCTTTAAACAACTATTTGCTATGTGAAGATTTAGTGGAGTTATGGCAACCTGGACTGAGAATAAAGTCACATAGTTGATCAGGGATCAATGTAGGAAGGAGCGATATAGTGTTAAATAATATCAACAGTATTTACCTGTGGCATAGTTAATATGATTGAATGATAGTAAATAATGAATAATAGTAAAAGAAATTGCAGGGGGTCGCACAAGTTTTGGACATATCAATCCATTAACCCTCATTATTTACCATTCTGAGCATGTCACAAAAAAGTCACTGAAACTTAATTCATCCTTTAACATTCTCAGTGCAGTGCAGGGATTTGTAAGTGACAGCTTGTGGCACAACCGTTTCCACCACAAAAAGAAACAATTTCAGCGAGAGAAGCTCACAATGCACATGTGCTATTGGGACACACCAGTACACCTTCATCTAAACTATGTGAGCCTCCTTCCTTTACCAGTCTCATAGTATATAATTCTGAAATTTATATCTGACTGCTTGTTTGTTTCACATCAACTGTCACAGACTTATCTCACCAAGAAGGCTCGAAATGAACATTTGCTATTCAGAGAAAAATGATGCAGTAAAAGTTGATCATAAAACTATGTTAACATTAAGTATTTACATTATTTACCATTCTTTGAGTGAACAGTGCAAAATGTTATATCTGAAAGATTGTGGCAACAGTCTCAAATCTGCTGAAAATAAGCTTATTTCACAAGCTCAAGCTCATGAGTCAACTCTTCGGGCATAATCAATGTTCAAGATTCGACTGCTGGCTTACATCTTAGATATGTAAATTAGACCTCATGTAAAGATGTTTCTTAAAGAAGTGCAAGATTTCAACATCCTTCTAATGACCCACTGTCTAATTTGCAATTGCAGACATCGGAAAATATCTTAATTTTTAACAATTTATTATGAGATTTAGTAATTAAATTCCCAAATGTTATTAGGCTTGACATGCCAAGTGTTCAAATTCAAACTTAAACATCTAGCACTTGACATGGGGAAAAAGTATCTCAAAGCACACAACCACAAGCGAAAAGAATTGAGAAAATAAATAATCCATCCATACATCCACTGACTATATAATTTATCCTTAAGGGATAATTCATTCTTAATTCAAAGAGAGGAGATCAAACTGCATTTAAGCTATCAGCACACAAACTCATCAGTAAAACTTGATCCAAATTATTATTAAATGTTATTTTCCATGATTTAAAGCACTTTTACATTACATCCTCATTCAGGAGGAATCTAAATTGGAAGAGACTATTCTGTCTCATTCACAGGTTCAGTGTCTTGCCTAAGGACACTTCGACATGCAGACTCATAGGGCCGGGGATCGAACCAGTGACCTTCCGATTGATGGATGACCCACTCTACCTCTGAGCCACAGCCGCCCTAACTAACAATAGGGAGAGTACATGTTTGAGGGGGGGGTGTACAAGTGAATATGCAAAGGAATGTAGCATGGAAGACTACAAAAGGTGGGAGAACCAAATGGTGACCCCCTACAAAATGGCCACGAAACTCCTTGGTGTGTGGGTGGGAGGCAGACAAAGGAAAGCTATGTGCTGTAGCTGTAAGCTTAACTCTCTCTCTTGGTTGAGGCCTATCTGTAAAACTGCAAGACCCGGTGTCTGTGTGAGCAAACTCAGCTTAATCTTAGGGCTGCACAGTTAACTACAACACATCACAATAATCAAACTCAATGAACATTAAAGCAAATCAAAATCAATACATTCACAAGGTTAAACCATCCCAGGTCTGTGGAATTTTGGGAGAAAATACTTTTGATTAATATCTCGATCACCTATCTTATTGTACATGTGTCACACACTTGTAGGTGAGGACAGTAAATTACAAGTGAAAACTATATTCCTATTCATTGAAGTCACTGACTGAGAATAACTGTTTTGCTGTCCAGTTTGTTGATGGTGCGAAGGAGATCTGCTTCGCCCTGCAGAGAGAAGGATTCTGGGCAGACTTTATCGATCCTTCCTCAGGCCTTGCGGTAAGATACCACTGTCTCTCAGTGTAGTAACAGACAATCCCCACAAGAAGGAGGAACAATACACAAAGACTAAACTGTGACTTAAAGACAACTACAATTTTCAGGAAGCAACTAAGACTAAATCTAAATTTGAAATTCTTGTCAAAAATTGAACAGATGCACTTGACAAGAAAGCAATGATATAATAATAAACCAAAGAATAAACCAAAACTAACAGGTTTACAGTTAGTTTTATCACAGGCATGCAGGCTTTATTTGTTTATTAAATTGTGTTAAACTGACTAATTTCAGTTCAGAGTTTTGAAAATGGAGTTCACTAACGTGCCACCAAACAGTCTTGTCATGATGAAGTTGCAGGGCAGCTAAACAAAAGCTGCACTGCTATGCTAGTGCACACAGATGAAGGAGGAAATCCGACACGAATGTGAATCCAGGTCCACCATGGTGGTGGCTGACATCCAGTTCATGCAGGGAGTCCTAACTAAGGTGGGCATGTTCATAAAAAAGCCAATCCTGATAAATGACGATAGCATGTTGTGTGCTGCCCTAGATTCAAATTTTAGTGCAGAAGGCAATGAAGATGACAACATGACAATTCCAAGTTCAGAAAAATCAAGAAGCTGAGACTAGTGTGGTATCAAATATTGAGATATCACATTGTGTGAATATTACATAATGTATTGATTAATAATGTGTTGATTCGAATGCGTAACCTAATACTCTGGTTAACCTAATATGAATTGATTAAGATATGAAACACAATGACTAAGGCTGACATAAGGTGTTCTAATCAACTAACAGGTGTGGTGGAATATGTAACCAACCAAAATTAGTGTGTTAGAACATGAGTGTAACCAAATATATCATTTTACACTTTGTTTTTAAAAAATGCAGTAAGAAGAAACCAGAATCTAATGGTGTGAACTGGAGTGAATACTTGAGATGGAATTAGAACCTAATGGTGTCAGCAGGGTGTGCTGCAGATTAAAAATAAATAATAACAAGGAGGGCATGCCAGGGCAGTGTAAAGGAGATGTGACTCTGAGAAGCAAACTGTGCCTGGACCTCTGAGTAGATTGTGAAGAATATGCTTTAATGGTGGATAAACAATATGTTAATGACTCAAGATAAGGGGACAGGCAAATGTCATCATCCTGCCAAGATTTAGGGCTATAAAAAGAATGACCTTGTATTATGTGTTGGAGCTGTTCAAGATTTGATCTTGTAGAACTGTTCAAGGTTTGATCTTGTTCAGGTCTCTGGCTTTGTTGTCGACAATAAATCTGTACTGCACTGAATTCTGAAGTCTCCTGGTGCCTTTTTGAATAATGTGATTTTTGAAGACTTTGAAAAACTTTGAACCAAGAAAAAAGAAGACAAACACGCAGTCTATGGTCCATGCTGGGGGGTCTCCATCCCGCAACACTAGTTCATTGAGATAGGAGGAGAGAGAAATGGTTTCAGTGGATAAGGATAAGGAACAAATATAGAACATCCCCACAAATAATTGGTCGTTTGAAAACATTTACTTGACAAGGATTCTAGACTGGGAAGTAAAATGGCAGACCTTCGGATACAACACAAAGCTAACAGTTCAAAGAACAAAAAGTACAATAAAAAACTCTGGCCTGTGTTAGGTCATATGCATCTATATCATCATACACATCCCAAAGTAACTAAGTCAGTCAAATGTATAAAAAATTACTTTGTGTTGAGCAAGTGCGTATGCATATTATGCGTAATTGCAAATTGATCTCTACACAACATAAATAGAAAAACACATGTCAGTGGAAAGAAAAAGGGTTAATTTAAGGGAAATTTGTGGATCATGGTACTCATTGTGGATTATCTTCTATGGGTTACAATTGAATTGAATTGAAGTCTAATAAAAACGTACATACTTCCCAACCCACACCAGCCATTTGATGCCATGAAGTCAGTTTTCCAAACTGGAATGTGCTGCAGTTGTCCTGCCTCCCATATTTCCTTGCATAATCAAGACTGCATATATTGTACATCATGACGTCATCCCAAGAGGACCCTAGCTAGTTTTTCTGACTTTTAGAAGCTGGGCATAAGCACTGTGATCTGTCATGAGTTTTGGACATTACAGAATGCCCATAGCTACAATAAACACAAAGAAGTGCTTATACAGGTCATCATCAAGAATATCTCTCATTGCAAGTTTTCCTCCACTAGCTTACCCTTGCAAAAGTGTGATGTGATCTTGTCTTGGAGATTCTGAATCTGAAGATATTTGAATTCTGAAGATAGATAGATAGATAGATAGATAGATAGATAGATAGATAGATAGATAGATAGATAGATAGATAGATAGATAGATAGATAGATTACATTTCATTGATCTTTACCTCTTATTTTTATATTTTTATAAGTGTCATTTTGATGACCAATGAAGACTACGCATACTTCTTGCATCTTCTTCTTGCAATAACTGAGAATAGTTGGGGATGACAAATAACATGTTTTGAATAAAGTTTCTGACTAGGTTGTCTCTAGATAGCAAATGGGCATTCGATCATTTTTGGAACGGGCTGCCTGCTTTGTTATTGGACTTCTGTGCTCGGCATGGTTTGGCCATAACAAACACCATGTTCGAGCATAGGGAGGTTCATAAGTATACATAGTACCAGACCACCTTAGGCCACTTTGTGGTCGTGTCATCAGATCTGTGGCCGTATGTCTTGGACATGTGGTGTCTGATATGTAGTGTCTGGTATGTGCCTTTAGGGCATATGATTATAGCTGTGTTCATTGTTTCCTTTCATCAACTGCACATCATTGGCATCAGAGAAGATACAACAGACACTCGGGTGTAGAGAGGTGCAGAGCTGTCAACTGATCACCACCTGGTGGTGAGTTGGATCAGATGGCGGGTGAGGCTGCCAGACAGACACAGTACACCCAAACCTATAGTGAGGGTTTGCTGAGGTTTGACAGAACACTTTGAGGAACTCCTGAACCCAACCAACACGTCCTCTGTGGAGGAGGCAGAGTCTGAAGCTTGACCTGTTTCCACCTCGGATAAGCAGAAGATAATGGATGGATGGATGGATGGATGGAGAATATAGACTTCTTTTTTATGTGAAATTTATCCTCACAAGCTGACAGATGCAAATGTCTCACTCCACCTCTCAGCCACATCCACCCTACATATATGTATGAATATAGATGAATAGAATATAGACAGATTTTTTACAATTGAGGTGAAATTTCCACTGACAATCTGTTAAATGCTAATTTCTACATTGTGCACATTGAGAATAGGTGGGAACAGCATTTAAGCTGAGTCCCCTCCCCTATCCCTCCCTGTGCCACTCATGCTCTATCCACGTGAACTGCGTGTGGTCACAATACAGCAGTGATGCGCAGATGAGGCAGGGCCATACCTACCTCAGACCAGCCTATGTATCTGTGAGTCCTCTGACAGTTTCTCTGACTAGTTTGTCTCTACATAGCAAATGCTGATTCTGAGCTCTCACATGCTGTCTGATACAAATGTCTGTATTGTAAGAAGGTCAAAAGTTCAAAGATCAAAAAGTCTGTATTGTCATTATACTGCTGCAACAATACAACGAAATTGAGATTACACTCCCTGAGATTTAAATATGACTATACAGATATAAACAAATATTAGAAAATGTATAAAATAAATACAATATAATAGAACACAATAGAACACAGAATAGAACACAATGAAAACTATATTCATACATGTGACAGTGCAAATTATCAGTAGCTGCAAATGAGTCAATTGAGTGGGGCGAGGGGGCAATCAGCTTTGGGGAAGAAGCTGTTCTTCACTCTTGTGATGTGTGCACGAACTGTCCTGTATCTCCTGCCTGGTGGTGTGAAGATCTGGTGGGTCGGGTGTGTTGGGTCACAGGTGATGATTATGGTCCTGCTGAGACATCAGGCCAAGTAAATGTCCTCAATGCCAGGGAGTTGAGTTCCTATGATGCATTGGGCCGTCTTTATGACCCTCTGCAACCCATTCTGATCTTTCCTGGTGCAGCTACCATACCATGCTGTGATGCAGTACACAAGCAAATGTTCACCAGAAGGTTTTGGGGCAGTCTCGCTCGCCTGAGCTTACTCAGGAAATAGAGCCGTTGTTGTGCCCTGCTGATGACAGGGGAGATGTGTGTAGTCCAGGAGAGGTCTGCGGAGATGTGTGTCCCAAGGAACTTGAAACTGGGGACTCTCTCTGGACATGATGATTTACATAATTTAAATGATGTTTCTCTTGCTAACAAGTCTTTTTTTAATGTTAATTTTAGGCTTCTTTCATCAAAAGAAGGTAATTTTTGACATAGTGGGTGGAAAGGCTTCCCAAAAGCTGGCAGATGACAACTTATTCACTGGAAACACTTAGAATAGGTAATAGACCAAATGTTCAGTTTGGGCTTATTTTGTCAAAACACGCTCATTTTTGACACAAGAGGCTGGCAAATGTAAACTTCTTCACTGGAAACTCTTTACATTGATGTTGCGAGAGAATAATTGACATGGAACAGGAATGTGAATTTCAAGGCCATCTTGTGAGCATAAAGTAATTGCAGTAAGCTCATGGCCTAATAAAGACATTAGTGTTGTAGCACTCACAACATATGGATTTTGGAGTTTAACATCATATAATTCAATGTGTAATGGAATAGACAATGGTTCTGTTTGTGGGACATCACTGTTATAGACAGACTGGATGAATTGTCTACTAATTTCAAATCCTTTTGTCTTATACATGAAAGTGTTGTTGTATCAATTAGAAATGGGACCGTTTTTCCTGAGACACAAACTTAATTGTGGTATCTCAGATGGTTATGGAATTGAGGGGTATTTATTATTATTTTGAAATATTGACCTTTATCAATGTCCCACTGTCGGTCTCCCTATTGCCTCCATAGCAGATTAGCAGGTCTTTGCTCAGCAGCTGCCTCTTGCTGTTGATTGCTTCCAGACATCTGCTGCTGTGTGTATGGTGGATGAAAGAGTGGCTGCTGGTGGAGGAGAGGGGTAAGTTTGCAGTTGAGCTTCTCTCATGTTTTGATATTTGTCCTGTCAGGCAGTCTTTGGCCCAATGTCCTGGTCTCTAACTATAGTGACAAATGCCACTATATACCCATGTACTGACCTTGCAGCGCATTCTCTTATGCAAAGCTAGACAGCCAGTTAACAGTCAGAAGTCCTCCAATAAACACACGAGGCTTGACTTTTCTTGCATTTTACTGAAGTCCACTTTTAGATCGTACTTAGATTTTACCTCTTTTTTCTTTTGACTTCTTTTTTGGTTTATTTTACTTTACTGTAAAACTGAAACATTACAGAGTGTATTTTCTACTGTGGTACATGAAATCACAGCTAAATCCTCACACAGTTTCAAGTCACGGGCTGTGTACTTTTTTAACTAACTTATATCTCAAAATACTGACATTAAAGGTAGCACAACCTGAATAGTTTTGGACATGTCATCCACTTCTACATCTTATCCTTTCTTTATCACAGCAAAGGTCTTCTTAAATTCACATGCCATCACTCCATACCATATTTGATCTGCTCAGAACTATGAACTATGTCCTCTATGTATGGAATCAAAACCTTACTTGCAATTTTCTATCCACTCAAAAGCACACCGTTTCCTCCATGCTTGAATTTGCTAAGATACATTATCAACATCTGGGAAGATAGTTGTGAGGGTGATTTTAGGCAGTGTATGAGAATAAAATGTCTTATCAGAACAGAAACATCCAATCAATTAGTTCTTCATCTGATTCATATTCAGGGGGGTTAGCGTATTGAGAGAGGGATACAACGAGGCTGGGGACTTAGTATTACTCTTTTGATTAATGTCCTTTCATGTTTGTTCTGTTTTAACTGTTTCCATTGCCATGTTGAGATGGACTTTATTGATTCCCCATGGGGGGAAATTCATATATTTCTCATTCTCTCATACTCATTCTCATATTAAGCTTCTTCTATTTCTTTTCTGTTTTTACAGTGTTTACTCATCAGTTCCCAAGATTTAAAGACTTTTAGACTTTTTAGACTTTTCTTTATTTGATCCCCCATAGGGGGAAATTCTCATGTTACAGCAGCAACAACTGAACAGGGAGAGTGAAAAGAAGCAATAGTAAAAGAAAAAATAGCAATAGCAAAATAAATATAAATATAAATATATGGCTGTGATGAAATAAATATTTACACTATGGGATATTTACACTTTGGTTCAGAAATGTACAGGTATGGACAGGAATGAAGGAATGGAATGACATGGATGGAAAAACAGTGTATTAACATCAGCCAGTGATGCTGCTGTTAAAGAGTCTGATGGCTGATGGGAGAAATGACCTGCGGTAGCGTTCCTTCTTGCAGGGTGGGTGCCTCAGCCTGCTGTTGAATGAGCTGCTGAGGGCCCCCACAGTCTCGTGCAGGGGGTGAGAGGGGTTGTCCATGATGGACTTGAGTTTTGTTAATGTCCTCCTCTCACACACTTCCTCTATGGAGTCCAGGGAGCAGTCCAGGACAGAAGCGGCCCTCCTGACCAGCCTGTTCAGTCTCTTTCTGTCCCTCTCCGTGCTCCCTCCTCCCCAGCAGACCACTGCATAGAGGACTGCAGACGCCACCACAGAGTCATTAAAAGTCCAGAGCAGAGTCCTGCACACTCCAAAGGACCTCAGTCTCCTCAGCAGGTGGAGATGACTTTGGCCCTTCTTGTACAGGACGTCTGTGTTGTGAGACCAGTCCAGTTTGTTGTTGAGGTGAACACCCAGGTATTTGAGGGTCTCCACCCTCTCGATGTCCAGTCCCTGGCCGACCGGTACTCCTGTTCGTCCCCCTCTGACACCCCCCCTACGATGGCTGTGTCATTGGAGAACTTCTGGAGGTGACAGCTCCCAGAGTTGTAGCTGAAGTCCGAGGTGTACAGGGTGAAGAGGAAGGGGGAGAGTACTGTCCCCTGTGGGGTCCCTGTGCTGCAGACCACCATGTCAGACACACAGTCCTGGAGCCTCACGTACTGCGGTCTGTTGGTGAGATAGTCTGTTGTCCATGCAGCCAGGTGACAGTCCACTCCCGCTCTTTCCAGCTTCACCCTGAGCAGTGACGGCTGGATGGTGTTGAAGGCACTGGAGAAGTCAAAGAACATGACCCTAAATACATCAATCATGGAATCTTTATCTCTGTCTGGATTAGGAGCTGCTGCTGCCAAGTGTTGGTTGAATCAATTATCTAGGGGTTATTTTATCAACTGGTTTGGTTGACACTTTTTTAAATGAGGTTTTGTTTACAATCATTCCTTCATAGCTTAAATAAAATAAATGATTTTGGATCATTATATCCAAAATAAATCAGAATATGACTTGTGACCCGATGATTAATATGTCATACACTTGGATTATAAACATAAACTGTATATGCACATGCCTTCAAGTCAAGCAAAACTAAGTCAAGTAAAATCAGTTTTATTAACATAGCCCAACATCATAAATCCCAAATAAAGGCCTTTACAATCTCTACAATATATATGTGGATTTTCCTTGGGTGGAGAAAAAATACCTCCTAAAGAAACCTCTGGAAAAGCATAGCCTATATGGAAATGTAATGCATGTTCCATGCAGAGATTAGCCCAGCGTACAGTGTGAGAAAATTATGTATAGTTACAGTAAGTAACTATGTTTACTATCCTTATACCTTAAGAGTAGTTAACACATATGAAAAATATAGATTGAGGTGTTGGATAGTCAACACGAATGTTGACTGTGATGTAATAACATGTCAATACGTCAGTAGATATTGACAGTTAAGAACAGGACAATATTTATTTGTTAAATGGGAGCAATAATTATGTGAGTAGGTACATGAAATATGTGAATTTGAGGGCAGACTATATATAGCCTGTAAAGGCCAACATGCTGGTGATTATGGCAACTAATGTTAACAGTATGCTGCATATTGATGATGCTGAGATGAGAATCCTACATGAAATAACATAGATACAATATACACAGACCACTGGCATATAGGCTGTGTGATGGCATAAGAGATGTGTGCGTGTACAGTTATATGAGGTGATATTTTCAGTCAGTTGTAGGCCTACTAAATTAAAAATGATCCACTATATTCAAGATAATGTCAATGGCTTTAAAATATTTTTTCAAATACCCGCGTCGAATCACACGGAGTCAAGTATTTAAAATGAATCTAAAAGCCTGTGCGAAAGTAACTCATCAAAACATGATACAGTGTTCAAATTATCCTGTCATTTATTATACATAACATGTAGCCTAACATAATGTATAGATAGTACATAGAAATCTGTTATTTTTCAAAAGTTCAAGTTTCAGGCAGACGCCATCGGTAAACGAAGACGCTGACGATGTGCTTTGATCCTACCGCCGCCAGCCAATCAAAGCCAGCGACACGATCTCTATCGTCCTTCTACCGATGTCGGCACCCGACTCAGTTTTAATGGACTACGCCAGAGGCTCGCACCGCGGTGGTAAGGTTACAACAATTATGTTTTAAATGAAGAAAATTTTACTTTCTCGACCAGAAGGGCCGAACATGTGTTGTTCTGCGTTGTTAGCTAGCAAGCAGATGCGTAGATTGAAGATACAGATATCACACGAAACTAGACGAATTAACGCATCGGTACCGTCAACCTTATCATGCTAGCTTGTCTAGGGGGAGTAATAACATTTCAAAATTGTGCTAAATTTTTGGCGAAGGGAAAACAGGCATGCCATTTTTAAAGTTTCAGGAGTCTCCCTTTTACAGACGTGCATTGGATGCTCATCCCATCCAATTTGGGTCAAAAAGTACGCAGTTTTTGCATGCAGGTCAAATGTGTTATTTTTTCCTGTGATTAAAATTGCGTATTTGTATATTTCTGTATTCTGGGGTACCTAAAAATTCTTGGAAATGAATTAAAGCAGGCGTTGATGTGATTGCTGCCCATCTGATCTTCGGTCCCCGTGAACCAAGCTCCGCAGCTGGAGGGGCGATGTCCTCGGGAGGAGAGGAGAGAAAGCCATGATAAGAGCTAAAAAGTACCAAAAGTACTGAATCAGCTCACACAAAACAACAAGCTACTGACAGTCTGTGTGCTGTATCTTGCTTCATTCCAGGCGCCTGACTTTTGTCAGTCAGCGTCATTACATCTAGCACTTTCATGTGATGTACTGAATATAGTATTCACAGCAAACATGGATTGGGCATAACTGAATTTCCAGACAATGAGTTAGTGTTGTAGTTATTTGGATCTTCGGGGACACCAATATCAAAGGATGTATAGAAGTGTCATGATGACACATATAATGGTAGTTTACATGTATAATGAACATAGATCAACAGTGAAGAGAGAAAGAATAGTCAAATATTGCATATTTACAAGGATAATCATGTCTCTTAATAAGCGTGAAAACTGATTCTAGTGATCACGTTGACTTGCGCAGTCACAACACTGTTTACAGTGACAGGAGGTGCAGTGACAGTCTTGCTGCAGCTTCGCCACATGCCTCCATTCAGTGACCATAACGTGCAGAGGTTTACAAAAGACTGAGATATTATTTTTGCCGTGCTTTTGATGAGAAGGGGTGGTGACTGAAGACAATTGTATTTGTCATGTTTTCACAGAACACCAACACCTGAGAGTCAGCTGTATGCTGCATTGGATCAACACACAGAGCATTTGCTTCCTGTAGTGAGGGAGATGTGGGGAAACTCTGCTCATAGTCACCTGGATATCTCTTCCATCTGACGGGTATGTCAGGTAAGTTATACACATGGGCAAGCAATATTAGGCTTGGTATTTGATAGAAAATGTATCCAAACCAATATTATAACTCTCTAACTGATTTGGCCTCATTTATGCCATATTGATACGTGGAAAATGAGAAATAACTTTGTTTAAGCACCAAAAGTACTGAAACAAATATCAGCTCACCCTAAACAAGGAGCTACAGGCAGTCTGTGTGCTGTATCTTGCTTCGTTCCAGTGATGTTGGTGGAAGGGAAACCCCCCCCAACTTGGGCCATAGACTAAGTGTCAATCCTCTCCCCGTCCAGGTTCTAAGTTTTACCAAGTTCCAAGTTAGTCCAGAGTGTCAAAGTTGTTTCCAGATTCAGAGCTTTTTTCAGAGTCTAAGTTTTTCTCAGAGTCTAAGTTTTCCAAACAGGCACCGGGAGACTTCAGAGTTCAGCACAGTAGAGATTTATTGTCGACAACAAAGCCCGAGATCTGAACGAGGCCAAAACTTGAACAGTTCTGACTAAACAATGCACGGGTTCCATCTTTTATAACCCAAAATCAGCATCTGCCTGCCCCCTAGCATCGGTCCCTAACCAATTCAATTATACCACCTTTTATAAGGAGGAGTTTGTCCCTTTGAACTTAATTTGACCTGATGACTTTGTCCTACCTTGTGAGCTTCCACTGAGCAGCTATTATTTATCCCTTATCCTATAGCGCCATCTCCTGACCCTATTAGGTTCCAACTCCTCCTTAACACTTTTTAAACAATACTTTCACTCCAAATTACAGCATTAGGTTCTGGTTTCTTAGGTTTGGGTTTCCTCTTACTGCATTTTTTTAAATAAAGTATAAAAGATGATATATTTAAAACACAGTATAAAATGTGATATTTGGTTACATTTTGGTTACATTGTTTCATGCTTATTGAGAGGTTACATTTTCCATTACCTTGGATATTTGATCAACACACCTGTCATACTAATCATTGAATATCAGTTGCTTCTACATCTTATTCAGCATTTAATCAGTACATTATATTTACATCATGTGATATCCCAATATTTTATAGCACACCAGGCGCCTGACTTTTGTCAGTCAGCGTCATTACATTTAGCACTTTCATGTGATATACTGAATATAGTATTCACAGCCAACATGGATTGAATATAGTATTCACAGCAAACATGGATTGGGCATAACTGAATTTCCAGACAATAAGTTAGTGTTGTAGTTATTTGGATCTTCAGGGATACCAATATCAAAGGATGTATAGAAGTGTCATGATGACTTCTCTCACATATAATGGTAGTTTACATGTATAATGAACATAGATCAACAGTGAAGAAAGAAAGAATAGTCAAATATTGCATATTTACGAGGATAATCATGTCTCTTAATAAGTGTGAAAACTGATTCTAGTGATCACGTTGACTTGCGCAGTCACGACACTGTTTACAGTGACAGGAGGTGCAGTGACAGTCTTGCTGCAGCTTCGCCACATGCCTCCATTCAGTGACCATAACGTGCAGAGGTTTACAAAAGACTGAGATATTATTATTGCCGTGCTTTTGATGAGAAGGGGTGGTGACTGAAGACAATTGTATTTGTCATGTTTTCACAGAACACCAACACCTGAGAGTCAGCTGTATGCTGCATTGGATCAACACACAGAGCATTTGCTTCCTGTAGTGAGGGAGATGTGGGGAAACTCTGCTCATAGTCACCTGGATATCTCTTCCATCTGACGGGTATGTCAGGTAAGTTATACACATGGGCAAGCAATATTAGGCTTGGTATTTGATAGAAAATGTATCCAAAGCAATATTATAACTCTCTAACTGATTTGGCCTCATTTATGTCATATTGATACGTGGAAAATGAGAAATAACTTTGTTTAAGCACCAAAAGTACTGAAACAAATATCAGCTCACCCTAAACAAGGAGCTACAGGCAGTCTGTGTGCTGTATCTTGCTTCGTTCCAGTGATGTTGGTGGAAGGGAAACCCCCCCCAACTTGGGCCATAGACTAAGTGTCAATCCTCTCCCCGTCCAGGCTCTAAGTTTTACCAAGTTCCAAGTTAGTCCAGAGTGTCAAAGTTGTTTCCAGATTCAGAGCTTTTTTCAGAGTCTAAGTTTTTCTCAGAGTCTAAGTTTTCCAAACAGGCACCGGGAGACTTCAGAGTTCAGCACAGTAGAGATTTATTGTCGACAACAAAGCCCGAGATCTGAACGAGGCCAAAACTTGAACAGTTCTGACTAAACAATGCACGGGTTCCATCTTTTATAACCCAAAATCAGCATCTGCCTGCCCCCTAGCATCGGTCCCTAACCAATTCAATTATACCACCTTTTATAAGGAGGAGTTTGTCCCTTTGAACTTAATTTGACCTGATGACTTTGTCCTACCTTGTGAGCTTCCACTGAGCAGCTATTATTTATCCCTTATCCTATAGCGCCATCTCCTGACCCTATTAGGTTCCAACTCCTCCTTAACAC
Organism: Pempheris klunzingeri; assembly: GCF_042242105.1. Lineage (NCBI taxonomy): Eukaryota > Metazoa > Chordata > Actinopteri > Acropomatiformes > Pempheridae > Pempheris > Pempheris klunzingeri. The sequence continues at coordinate 28,016,871 of NC_092019.1, read as the reverse complement.
TTTTTAAACAATACTTTCACTCCAAATTACAGCATTAGGTTCTGATTTCTTAGATTTGGGTTTCCTCTTACTGCATTTTTTTAAATAAAGTATAAAAGATGATATATTTAAAACACAGTATAAAATGTGATATTTGGTTACATTTTGGTTACATTGTTTCATGCTTATTGAGAGGTTACATTTTCCATTACCTTGGATATTTGATCAACACACCTGTCATACTAATCATTGAATATCAGTTGCTTCTACATCTTATTCAGCATTTAATCAGTACATTATATTTACATCATGTGATATCCCAATATTTTATAGCACACCAGGCGCCTGACTTTTGTCAGTCAGCGTCATTACATTTAGCACTTTCATGTGATATACTGAATATAGTATTCACAGCCAACATGGATTGGGCATAACTGAATTTCCAGACAATAAGTTAGTGTTGTAGTTATTTGGATCTTCAGGGATACCAATATCAAAGGATGTATAGAAGTGTCATGATGACTTCTCTCACATATAATGGTAGTTTACATGTATAATGAACATAGATCAACAGTGAAGAGAGAAAGAATAGTCAAATATTGCATATTTACAAGGATAATCATGTCTCTTAATAAGTGTGAAAACTGATTCTAGTGATCACGTTGACTTGCGCAGTCACGACACTGTTTACAGTGACAGGAGGTGCAGTGACAGTCTTGCTGCAGCTTCGCCACATGCCTCCATTCAGTGACCATAACGTGCAGAGGTTTACAAAAGACTGAGATATTATTATTGCTGTGCTTTTGATGAGAAGGGGTGGTGACTGAAGACAATTGTATTTGTCATGTTTTCACAGAACACCAACACCTGAGAGTCAGCTGTATGCTGCATTGGATCAACACACAGAGCATTTGCTTCCTGTAGTGAGGGAGATGTGGGGAAACTCTGCTCATAGTCACCTGGATATCTCTTCCATCTGACGGGTATGTCAGGTAAGTTATACACATGGGCAAGCAATATTAGGCTTGGTATTTGATAGAAAATGTATCCAAACCAATATTATAACTCTCTAACTGATTTGGCCTCATTTAAGTCATATTGATACGTGGAAAATGAGAAATAACTTTGTTTAAGCACCAAAAGTACTGAAACAAATATCAGCTCACTCTAAACAAGGAGCTACAGGCAGTCTGTGTGCTGTATCTTGCTTCGTTCCAGTGATGTTGGTGGAAGGGAAACTCCCCAACTTGGGCCATAGACTAAGTGTCAATCCTCTCCCCGTCCAGGCTCTAAGTTTTACCAAGTTCCAAGTTAGTCCAAAGTGTCAAAGTTTTTTCCAGATTCAGAGCTTTTATCCCTTATCCTATAGCGCCATCTCCTGACCCTATTAGGTTCCAACTCCTCCTTAACACTTTTTAAACAATACTTTCACTCCCAATTACAGCATTAGGTTCTGGTTTCTTAGATTTGGGTTTCCTCTTACTGCATTTTTTAAAATAAAGTATAAAAGATTATATATTTAAAACACAGTATAAAATGTGATATTTGGTTACATCTTGGTTACATTGTTTCATGCTTATTGAGAGGTTACATTTTCCATTACCTTGGATATTTGATCAACACACCTGTCATACTAATCATTGAATATCAGTTGCGTCTACATCTTATTCAGCATTTAATCAGTACATTATATTTACATCATGTGATATCCCAATATTTTATAGCACACCAGGCGCCTGACTTTTGTCAGTCAGCGTCATTACATTTAGCACTTTCATGTGATATACTGAATATAGTATTCACAGCAAACATGGATTGGGCATAACTGAATTTCCAGACAATAAGTTAGTGTTGTAGTTATTTAGATCTTCAGGGATACCAATATCAAAGGATGTATAGAAGTGTCATGATGACACATATAATGGTAGTTTACATGTATAATGAACATAGATCAACAGTGAAGAAAGAAAGAATAGTCAAATATTGCATATTTACGAGGATAATCATGTCTCTTAATAAGTGTGAAAACTGATTCTAGTGATCACGTTGACTTGCGCAGTCACGACACTGTTTACAGTGACAGGAGGTGCAGTGACAGTCTTGCTGCAGCTTCGCCACATGCCTCCATTCAGTGACCATAACGTGCAGAGGTTTACAAAAGACTGAGATATTATTATTGCCGTGCTTTTGATGAGAAGGGGTGGTGACTGAAGACAATTGTATTTGTCATGTTTTCACAGAACACCAACACCTGAGAGTCAGCTGTATGCTGCATTGGATCAACACACAGAGCATTTGCTTCCTGTAGTGAGGGAGATGTGGGGAAACTCTGCTCATAGTCACCTGGATATCTCTTCCATCTGACGGGTATGTCAGGTAAGTTATACACATGGGCAAGCAATATTAGGCTTGGTATTTGATAGAAAATGTATCCAAACCAATATTATAACTCTCTAACTGATTTGGCCTCATTTATGTCATATTGATACGTGGAAAATGAGAAATAACTTTGTTTAAGCACCAAAAGTACTGAAACAAATATCAGCTCACCCTAAACAAGGAGCTACAGGCAGTCTGTGTGCTGTATCTTGCTTCGTTCCAGTGATGTTGGTGGAAGGGAAACCCCCCCCAACTTGGGCCATAGACTAAGTGTCAATCCTCTCCCCGTCCAGGCTCTAAGTTTTACCAAGTTCCAAGTTAGTCCAGAGTGTCAAAGTTGTTTCCAGATTCAGAGCTTTTTTCAGAGTCTAAGTTTTTCTCAGAGTCTAAGTTTTCCAAACAGGCACCGGGAGACTTCAGAGTTCAGCACAGTAGAGATTTATTGTCGACAACAAAGCCCGAGATCTGAACGAGGCCAAAACTTGAACAGTTCTGACTAAACAATGCACGGGTTCCATCTTTTATAACCCAAAATCAGCATCTGCCTGCCCCCTAGCATCGGTCCCTAACCAATTCAATTATACCACCTTTTATAAGGAGGAGTTTGTCCCTTTGAACTTAATTTGACCTGATGACTTTGTCCTACCTTGTGAGCTTCCACTGAGCAGCTATTATTTATCCCTTATCCTATAGCGCCATCTCCTGACCCTATTAGGTTCCAACTCCTCCTTAACACTTTTTAAACAATACTTTCACTCCAAATTACAGCATTAGGTTCTGATTTCTTAGATTTGGGTTTCCTCTTACTGCATTTTTTTAAATAAAGTATAAAAGATGATATATTTAAAACACAGTATAAAATGTGATATTTGGTTACATTTTGGTTACATTGTTTCATGCTTATTGAGAGGTTACATTTTCCATTACCTTGGATATTTGATCAACACACCTGTCATACTAATCATTGAATATCAGTTGCTTCTACATCTTATTCAGCATTTAATCAGTACATTATATTTACATCATGTGATATCCCAATATTTTATAGCACACCAGGCGCCTGACTTTTGTCAGTCAGCGTCATTACATTTAGCACTTTCATGTGATATACTGAATATAGTATTCACAGCCAACATGGATTGGGCATAACTGAATTTCCAGACAATAAGTTAGTGTTGTAGTTATTTGGATCTTCAGGGATACCAATATCAAAGGATGTATAGAAGTGTCATGATGACTTCTCTCACATATAATGGTAGTTTACATGTATAATGAACATAGATCAACAGTGAAGAGAGAAAGAATAGTCAAATATTGCATATTTACAAGGATAATCATGTCTCTTAATAAGTGTGAAAACTGATTCTAGTGATCACGTTGACTTGCGCAGTCACGACACTGTTTACAGTGACAGGAGGTGCAGTGACAGTCTTGCTGCAGCTTCGCCACATGCCTCCATTCAGTGACCATAACGTGCAGAGGTTTACAAAAGACTGAGATATTATTATTGCTGTGCTTTTGATGAGAAGGGGTGGTGACTGAAGACAATTGTATTTGTCATGTTTTCACAGAACACCAACACCTGAGAGTCAGCTGTATGCTGCATTGGATCAACACACAGAGCATTTGCTTCCTGTAGTGAGGGAGATGTGGGGAAACTCTGCTCATAGTCACCTGGATATCTCTTCCATCTGACGGGTATGTCAGGTAAGTTATACACATGGGCAAGCAATATTAGGCTTGGTATTTGATAGAAAATGTATCCAAACCAATATTATAACTCTCTAACTGATTTGGCCTCATTTAAGTCATATTGATACGTGGAAAATGAGAAATAACTTTGTTTAAGCACCAAAAGTACTGAAACAAATATCAGCTCACTCTAAACAAGGAGCTACAGGCAGTCTGTGTGCTGTATCTTGCTTCGTTCCAGTGATGTTGGTGGAAGGGAAACTCCCCAACTTGGGCCATAGACTAAGTGTCAATCCTCTCCCCGTCCAGGCTCTAAGTTTTACCAAGTTCCAAGTTAGTCCAAAGTGTCAAAGTTTTTTCCAGATTCAGAGCTTTTATCCCTTATCCTATAGCGCCATCTCCTGACCCTATTAGGTTCCAACTCCTCCTTAACACTTTTTAAACAATACTTTCACTCCCAATTACAGCATTAGGTTCTGGTTTCTTAGATTTGGGTTTCCTCTTACTGCATTTTTTAAAATAAAGTATAAAAGATTATATATTTAAAACACAGTATAAAATGTGATATTTGGTTACATCTTGGTTACATTGTTTCATGCTTATTGAGAGGTTACATTTTCCATTACCTTGGATATTTGATCAACACACCTGTCATACTAATCATTGAATATCAGTTGCTTCTACATCTTATTCAGCATTTAATCAGTACATTATATTTACATCATGTGATATCCCAATATTTTATAGCACACCAGGCGCCTGACTTTTGTCAGTCAGCGTCATTACATTTAGCACTTTCATGTGATATACTGAATATAGTATTCACAGCAAACATGGATTGGGCATAACTGAATTTCCAGACAATAAGTTAGTGTTGTAGTTATTTAGATCTTCAGGGATACCAATATCAAAGGATGTATAGAAGTGTCATGATGACACATATAATGGTAGTTTACATGTATAATGAACATAGATCAACAGTGAAGAAAGAAAGAATAGTCAAATATTGCATATTTACGAGGATAATCATGTCTCTTAATAAGTGTGAAAACTGATTCTAGTGATCACGTTGACTTGCGCAGTCACGACACTGTTTACAGTGACAGGAGGTGCAGTGACAGTCTTGCTGCAGCTTCGCCACATGCCTCCATTCAGTGACCATAACGTGCAGAGGTTTACAAAAGACTGAGATATTATTATTGCCGCGCTTTTGATGAGAAGGGGTGGTGACTGAAGACAATTGTATTTGTCATGTTTTCACAGAACACCAACACCTGAGAGTCAGCTGTATGCTGCATTGGATCAACACACAGAGCATTTGCTTCCTGTAGTGAGGGAGATGTGGGGAAACTCTGCTCATAGTCACCTGGATATCTCTTCCATCTGACGGGTATGTCAGGTAAGTTATACACATGGGCAAGCAATATTAGGCTTGGTATTTGATAGAAAATGTATCCAAACCAATATTATAACTCTCTAACTGATTTGGCCTCATTTATGCCATATTGATACGTGGAAAATGAGAAATAACTTTGTTTAAGCACCAAAAGTACTGAAACAAATATCAGCTCACCCTAAACAAGGAGCTACAGGCAGTCTGTGTGCTGTATCTTGCTTCGTTCCAGTGATGTTGGTGGAAGGGAAACCCCCCCCAACTTGGGCCATAGACTAAGTGTCAATCCTCTCCCCGTCCAGGCTCTAAGTTTTACCAAGTTCCAAGTTAGTCCAGAGTGTCAAAGTTGTTTCCAGATTCAGAGCTTTTTTCAGAGTCTAAGTTTTTCTCAGAGTCTAAGTTTTCCAAACAGGCACCGGGAGACTTCAGAGTTCAGCACAGTAGAGATTTATTGTCGACAACAAAGCCCGAGATCTGAACGAGGCCAAAACTTGAACAGTTCTGACTAAACAATGCACGGGTTCCATCTTTTATAACCCAAAATCAGCATCTGCCTGCCCCCTAGCATCGGTCCCTAACCAATTCAATTATACCACCTTTTATAAGGAGGAGTTTGTCCCTTTGAACTTAATTTGACCTGATGACTTTGTCCTACCTTGTGAGCTTCCACTGAGCAGCTATTATTTATCCCTTATCCTATAGCGCCATCTCCTGACCCTATTAGGTTCCAACTCCTCCTTAACACTTTTTAAACAATACTTTCACTCCAAATTACAGCATTAGGTTCTGATTTCTTAGATTTGGGTTTCCTCTTACTGCATTTTTTTAAATAAAGTATAAAAGATGATATATTTAAAACAGTATAAAATGTGATATTTGGTTACATTTTGGTTACATTGTTTCATGCTTATTGAGAGGTTACATTTTCCATTACCTTGGATATTTGATCAACACACCTGTCATACTAATCATTGAATATCAGTTGCTTCTACATCTTATTCAGCATTTAATCAGTACATTATATTTACATCATGTGATATCCCAATATTTTATAGCACACCAGGCGCCTGACTTTTGTCAGTCAGCGTCATTACATTTAGCACTTTCATGTGATATACTGAATATAGTATTCACAGCCAACATGGATTGGGCATAACTGAATTTCCAGACAATAAGTTAGTGTTGTAGTTATTTGGATCTTCAGGGATACCAATATCAAAGGATGTATAGAAGTGTCATGATGACTTCTCTCACATATAATGGTAGTTTACATGTATAATGAACATAGATCAACAGTGAAGAGAGAAAGAATAGTCAAATATTGCATATTTACAAGGATAATCATGTCTCTTAATAAGTGTGAAAACTGATTCTAGTGATCACGTTGACTTGCGCAGTCACGACACTGTTTACAGTGACAGGAGGTGCAGTGACAGTCTTGCTGCAGCTTCGCCACATGCCTCCATTCAGTGACCATAACGTGCAGAGGTTTACAAAAGACTGAGATATTATTATTGCTGTGCTTTTGATGAGAAGGGGTGGTGACTGAAGACAATTGTATTTGTCATGTTTTCACAGAACACCAACACCTGAGAGTCAGCTGTATGCTGCATTGGATCAACACACAGAGCATTTGCTTCCTGTAGTGAGGGAGATGTGGGGAAACTCTGCTCATAGTCACCTGGATATCTCTTCCATCTGACGGGTATGTCAGGTAAGTTATACACATGGGCAAGCAATATTAGGCTTGGTATTTGATAGAAAATGTATCCAAACCAATATTATAACTCTCTAACTGATTTGGCCTCATTTAAGTCATATTGATACGTGGAAAATGAGAAATAACTTTGTTTAAGCACCAAAAGTACTGAAACAAATATCAGCTCACTCTAAACAAGGAGCTACAGGCAGTCTGTGTGCTGTATCTTGCTTCGTTCCAGTGATGTTGGTGGAAGGGAAACTCCCCAACTTGGGCCATAGACTAAGTGTCAATCCTCTCCCCGTCCAGGCTCTAAGTTTTACCAAGTTCCAAGTTAGTCCAAAGTGTCAAAGTTTTTTCCAGATTCAGAGCTTTTATCCCTTATCCTATAGCGCCATCTCCTGACCCTATTAGGTTCCAACTCCTCCTTAACACTTTTTAAACAATACTTTCACTCCCAATTACAGCATTAGGTTCTGGTTTCTTAGATTTGGGTTTCCTCTTACTGCATTTTTTAAAATAAAGTATAAAAGATTATATATTTAAAACACAGTATAAAATGTGATATTTGGTTACATCTTGGTTACATTGTTTCATGCTTATTGAGAGGTTACATTTTCCATTACCTTGGATATTTGATCAACACACCTGTCATACTAATCATTGAATATCAGTTGCTTCTACATCTTATTAGGCATTTAATCAGTACATTATATTTACATCATGTGATATCCCAATATTTTATAGCACACCAGGCGCCTGACTTTTGTCAGTCAGCGTCATTACATTTAGCACTTTCATGTGATATACTGAATATAGTATTCACAGCAAACATGGATTGGGCATAACTGAATTTCCAGACAATAAGTTAGTGTTGTAGTTATTTAGATCTTCAGGGATAC